>NC_089228.1:12903335-13211321 GCF_963924675.1 Phocoena phocoena
CGTCTGTTGTTTATAAGTCCCCCAGACTGTGGTGCTTTGTTACAGCAGCCTGAGCTAAGACACCAAATGTCAGGAGCTGCACCACACGCCTCCCAGACATCACCTCTAATCCTGAGAAGCCCACATGGTACGATTGCCCCTGTCTGACAGATGCAATCACTGTGGCTCAGAGAGCACGTTAGAGGAGAAATGGATAGTGAGGGGCTGAATCACAGGCACTAGTGACCCCGGAAATGTGGAGGGGACGGTTAGGAAACAAGCTGAAGCCTGCTTAGGGGGTGGGACCAGGAGGGCATGGCTGCAATGACTGGCAAAGTATCTCATCACCTGATGCAGAAGCTCTGTGAATGGAGGTGAGGAATCTGTAGGAGTCCTAGGTTAAGCATTCTCAAGCTTGAGCACATCAGAATCACCTGGCAGGGTCACTAAAGCAGATCAGAGCCTGTGACGGAGTAGGTCCTGGGGGCCTGAGAATCTGCTTTCCCCTAAGCTCTCAGGTGACGCTGATGCTGGTCTCCTGACCCCACTTTGAGAACAGCGGCTCCAGGTGATTCTGCTGAATATCAAAATTTGAAAACCAACTGTTTTGTTGCAGGCAAAGCCCTGCAAAAAAAAAAAAAAACAACAAAAACCCTACCCCTTTTTTGACTTATTACTCCACATCTGATCTCTTTCAAACTGGGGCCCGGAAACCTAGGACTGTGAAAACTGCCTCTGCCGAGGAGGCTGGACAAGGAGAGAGCCGTGCCCAGTGCGGCCAGTTCTTTCTGTTTGGTGAGGTGCTGGCTTCACACCCACCTGCCTCCACCTCAGTAGCAGCCGTCACCCCGGTACTGAGCCCGACCCACCGCCTGATTTGGGGAAATCAGTGTCAGGGCAGCAGACAGCAGCCCATGTGTCTCCCTAGAGGGTTAGGCCCTTCCTTTTCTGCCTTGTGGAACTCACACTCAGTCTTTGGGAACGTGTACCCCACGTCTCCTCCTTCGTGAAAACTTCCAAAGCAGAGTCTGCTTGATCCTGCCTCCGGGGCCTCGTTCTGGGCCTCAGCCCCCCCTCTTCCAGCGGCTGCCCTGTAGGATGGGCCATCCAGGACGATGGGGCTCATGTGAAATGCATTTTTATCTGCAGCCTCTGGGACAGTCCCTGACTCTTAGAAGGGATCAATGCTTCTTGGACCCTCTTAAACCCTCTTCCCACCCCGTCACAGTTCCTTGCAAACAGTTGGAACTGAATGCTCTCTGGTAGAGATCATCAAGGTCTAAACTGAAAGCACGGAGAGGAAGACGGGTGTCTAGCGAGAACATGATTGGAAATAACCAGGAGGCTCGCGTGTGCCCGGCCATCTGGCTGGTGTAGCCTGGGTCTCTTTCTGCTGATGACGTGACTGCGCTACAATGTGTAAATTACTAAACAAAAGGACTTGGGTTTTGAGCGGTGTGTCCTGTTTTCACTGCCCTGTCATGGCAAATCAGAGTGTGAACGCTTCACAGCAAATACCCTCGTCAGCAGGTTGATGAGATATAAGCACCCACCTCTTCCCATCTCCCACCAGGACACGGTGGACGGCCACCTCCCTCCCAAGAGCCTTCATGGTCACAGGCTCAGAACAGCGGTTCTGAACGACAGCCTTTCCAATAAGGATTTCAGCCCCACATGAAATTTAGCGTTTGCGACGCGCTGAGCTCAGCAGGGGACGCGCCGGGAAGACCAGAGGGGCAAGGGCAGTTTGCCGAGAGCTCGGCCACCTGAGCCTCACTGAAATGCCTGTTGATGCAGTCTGGGGAGGAACTCCGTGTGGGCCGAGAACATCCTGATTAAAAATCCAAACGTTTTCATGGGGGAGGCTTGTATGTGTCAGGCCCATCTGCTGGTGGAATTAACAATCCTTAGGTGCTAATTTGTTAAAGAAAAAGTAGATATCTGGAAGCAAGAACTGAGAACTGAAAACAGTCTTTGAGCGCACGACTAAAGGTGAAAAACCTAATTAGAATAGGACTTCGTGTCTGCTCAAGGGTCTCCGTGACGACCCCTGTGCAGCTATTCCTGCTTCCACAGCCCACAGACCAAGTTCCAGGGTACCTGGTTTTCAGAAACTATTTCTTCTTAAAGAATTAACCGTGTTTTTTCCCCCAGTATCCCCCTTTTAGATAATAGATATGAATGTAAATGCAGTTCAGAACGAGAAACGCCGAACACAATTGACAGCGAATTGTCTGCACGTTGAACAGGAGCACATTTCTCATTTTCCCCCCAAACATTCTCATTCTTTGTCCACACTACTGTCTGCATTATCCCTCAGCTAGAACCAACGCAGCAGCCTCTCAGTATCCCGGCCTCCAGTATTTCCTTTACTTTGAGACATCTCAGCAGAAGCACATCTACCTAATTCACCCCTGCGCAAAACCCTTAAATAACTCCAGCACCTTCAAGTTCAAGCTCCTTTTAAAACAAAGTCCCCTCCGACTTGGCTTCCCCGTAGCTCTCCAGCCACGTCCCCCGGGAGCACCCCTGTATCACAACTACCATGTCCCTCATCCCTCCAAGGCGCGGCTGAAGCTTTCTCTGATGGACAAGCCCTTTCAATCTTTTTTTTTCCCCCCATCTTGTAGACAGTTTAGCTTCTAAATCTCGGCTCTTTGCCACCAGGAAGTCTATGTTCCCCAAGTACCTTCTGTTCCGTTCTATTTTATCACTTATTATTTAAAAATTTTCTGTCTCCTTTAAAGGAGAAACACTCCGAAATCGAGAAGGCGGCCCTGTTTATCTTTGTGCCCTGAACAGCTGCGTAGGAACTGGTTGAACTTACACCATGAAAAAGAAAGTTTCTTAAGTGCAAGCCAGACTAGACAACTCTATTCAGCTCAGATCGAAAGAACCGAACTCTAGGCAACACTCTTTTATTAACGCTGTGTGGGAACAGCAGAAATATCACTAGAGTTTAACAAAGAAGTTACAAGAACTCACGGTTGGCGTGGCTCTCCCTTCAGAAACGCCTGCCTCGAGCTCAGCGGCCGGCGGCACCCGGGCTCCCGGAGCCTCTACCGCCCACCGACCTTCCGGGAGCCCGTACCGCCCTTTCTGCTCACGTGACTCACGTGCCTTTTGTTAAAGTTCCAGTGGGCTCTTTTCCCCCGTGAAGGTGTATTATTCGTTTTCTTTCAGTTATTAAAATGAAAACCCAAGATTTGTCCCTGCCAGGTGATAAAATGAAAGAATGCATAAGCCTGGGGGAAAACTGGGGGAAAGAAATCAACACTTAAGCAACTGGTGCCATAGTTCAAAGGTCGGCCAGCTTCCTCTTAAAGGGCTCGACGACAGTAAACCTTTTCAGCTGTGAGAGCCATCCGGGCCTAGCTCCCTGGACACACACACACACCCCATCCTCGGAAAGGGGGTGGGAGAGTTCAGCAAACCAAAGAGAGCTTAAAACAGCAAACCTCGTGCTGGCACCCTCAGAGGCATCAACCTTCAAAGAACTGATCACACATCAGCAAGACCCTGGAATTTAGCACTAGAAATGAATTACCTCAATGAGCAGGCAACTTTTTCCCTGCATAAACTTGCCAGATTTAGCAAATAAAAATAGAGGAGGCCCAGTTAAATCTGAATTTTCGGTAAACGTTGCATGAGACATGCTTATACTAAAAAAGTACTAGTTTTGAAATCCAAGTTTAACTGGGCCTCCTGTACTTTATCTGTCTACCCTGATCTTGTAGGATAGCCCGAGTGAGAAAAACAACTCTGAGACACCTGAAGCCAAGTAAAACAAACAAGCAAAGACCCTCCTTTGTAGTTGAAGAAGTCCAAGCAGCTGAGCTAGACCGCTGTGGAGCAAAGAACTCACCACACCTGAGCTGTATGGGTTCTCCCTGCAGGAACCCTACACCTGGGAGCCCTGCCCGTGCCCCTGGTCACTTTTCAACAACCCGGTGTACAACTTCCTAGGAAGCTCACTACCCTTCTTGTTGGGAACCGGTATCCTTATCTATCTATCTATCTATCTATCTATCTATCTATCTATCTATCTATCATCTCCCTTCCTCCCTCCCTCCCTCCCTGTTGGTATAAATATCTAACTTTTTGGAGAGAGGCCTGGAGTCACAAGCCTCCAGCATCTGAATTCCTGGCCTCCCTGGTCGGCTGTGTGACCTGGAACAAACCTGTAAACCTCCCAGCCTTGGTCCCCCATGTACCAAATACGAATACTATGTGGGAACTAAACCAGCAGGATGACTTGCAGAGACTGGTACATACTAAGAGCATCACTGTTGTCCGCAATTATTATCATCATTGCATTTCTCTGTATTGTGACAAATGCCGTGGCTGGTCTCTTGGCTTCCCCACCCAGTCTCATTCCAAACCAGGTGATTTCACACCAGCCTTAGAGTGTCCCCATCTCCTCCATTCTGCGGCCTTTGTGGGGTCCCCCTTCCTGACTGCCGGCCACTACCCTGTGCCTAGAACAGGGCCTGGGACACAGAGGGCACTGGGTTCCTCTGAATGGCTGTCCTGTGCCTGGTCCTAATTCAGAACCCCTCCCCCTCCCAACCTCAACCTCACCCACCTCCCCTCCCCCCTCACCACCGGCTTCTTGCTGACTCAGTGTCCTGACTGCCCTCTGGTTGAATTTAAGAGACCAGCTTCTTACCCTCTCTCGTCCTTCCTCTCAGTAAATCCTTATTTCTAATTGTCTGTGTCACCATGGGCGTGTCGTATCACCTCTTTCCCTCCATTTCATGAGTGAAAAGGGGATGAAACCTGCATCTGCTGCTCTTAGTGTAAAGAGCCCTTTAACACTAGGAAAAAAATTCGAGTTATTATTCTTTGTTAGTTAAAATCCTAAGATATACACATTTCCTGGGATAGTTTTGTATGCCTAGCAACCGGTAAGAATATGTAGTGAAAGTCCAGTTTACAGAGATTGGGAATATCACATTTAACTTACTTCGGCTTTGCAGTTTCCTGACATTCAGCTCTATCATTTGGTTGACATTTTTTAAAAACTGCTTTCTCTCCGTGTGGTCTATATTATTGGAGGGCTTCTCATCTACAATGGAGCAGACTGTTGGTGATAAAGAACAGAGGCCGGTTTTGTTGAAATTGTGAGCTCTGCTGAGTGTTGTAGGTTTATCCTTGAGTTGTGGAATTGGAACATTTATTCTGCATGGCCCATTTAGCAGGAGGGGAAAGGGGCCTCCTTTCAGAATGGACAGTCTGACTGGCACATGGTAATCATATCCTGGCAGGAGGGCAGAGCCTGGGGAAGTCACTCCAAATGGTGCCAGGGATTCTCCACCTTCTAGTTTTGTTAGGGTCAGAGATGGGTGCATACGAGCCTGGTAACAGAAGTTAAGAATCATAGCCAAACTGTAACCCTGAGATACTCTCTGTCTACAGGGAGGGAGAAGACACGAATGCCAGTGATTTAAATACCAGATAGTGGATACACAGACACTCATGAGTATTCATGACACGCTCTGGAATCACAGAAACGAGAGGTCAGTGCCAGATAGGGAAACTGAGAGAGGCTTTGTGGAAAACTTGGTATCTGACTGAGGACCCTACCGCCTAACTTCTTTTATTAACATTATTACATATTTTTATTTTATTAATTTTATTATTAAAATGATTAAATATTAATATTTATACTAAGAAGTGAAAATACTTAAGAAAAAGATGATAATGGATGTGTCAGGTGAGTTCAACTCATTTTGGTTACGGAACGCACCCACATTCTATGTCGGTTTTTTTGTGACTGTCTCAAGTCACTTGGGAAAAAGAACTATGGCTGATTTATAGAATAATTTGCTAGTATTTGGAGAGCTGTGATTCTAGAACTTCACAAATGTTATCCTGTCGAAAAAGTGGCAATTGTCTGAATATGTAAGGCCCCCGTGTGTGTCATTTTGTATAGAATAATTTGGGGTAGGTCCAGAGATTGACTCTAAGTCTTTGATTTTTAAAAGGCTTGCTCCTGAAATCACTATGGGTGGCCAGAGGATTCTTCAATTGTCACAAAGGAAAATACAGCCAATTCGTAAATCAAGACTACAATGAGACATCACCTCACACCAGTCAGAATGGCCATGATAAAAAGTCTAAAAACAATAAATGCTGGAGAGGGTGTGGAGAAAAGGGAAACCTCCTACACTGTTGGTGGGAATGTAAATTGGTACAACCACTATGGAGGACAGAATGGAGGTTTCTTAAAAAACTAAGAATAGAGCTACATATGATCCAGCAATCCCGGTCCTGGGTATATATCCAGAGAAAACAGTTGTTTGAAAAAATACATGTTCATTACAGCACTGCTTACAATAGCCAACACATGGAAGCAGCCTAATCGTCCATCGACAGATGAATGGATAAAGAAGATGTGATACATATATACAATGGAATACTACTCAGCTAGTAAAAAGAAAGAAAGAAGGCCATTTGCAGCAACATGGATGGGCCTGGAGATTATCATACTAAGTGAAGTAAATAATCAGACAGAAAGACAAACATCATATGATATCACTTATATGCGGAATCTAAAAAAATGATACAAATGAACTTATTTACAAAACAAAAACACTCTCAGACTTAGAGAATGAACTTATGGTTACCAGGGGGAAAGCGTGGGGCTGGGGGGAGGGGTAGATTGGGAGTTTGGTATTGACATGTACACACTGCTATATTTAAAATAGATAACTATTCATGGAAAAGACTCTGAAAGTACAGGTTTCTGGAAACTGACTATACTGCTGAACTGAATGAATAAGCATTTTCAGAAATCTAACGGGAAACTGATGAACTCATAAAAGTGCTAACAAAAGATCAAGATGAAAAAAAAGTAATTACAGGGGACTGAGTGACCTAATGAGGATGATTATAATTTTTGTGACTTTCTGTTTGAATAAAAAAATAATCACGTAAAATAGATAACTGACAAGGACCTACTGTTTAGCACAGGGAACTCAGCTCAATATCCTGTAACAACATAAATGGGAAAAGAATTTTAAAAAGAATGGATACATGTATGGGTATAACTGAATCACCCTGCTGTACACCTGTAACTAACACATCATTGTTAATCAACTATACTCCAATATAAAATAAAAAAAAGAGAAAATACAGCCAATTCTTGATTATCTGTGTTAATGGAGGTGAACAGTAGCACTGATAATCCGATATGGTGTGCAAAAATCACCTGGTGGTCGATTACATTAAAATACTTTAAAAATTACATGACATTTTAGTAGCTAATTATGTACTATTTATGTACTTTTTAGAATTCAGCATTCCTGCAGCATATCTGCAGTAAGGTACAGGTGGTGGGAGAGACTGGGAAAAGGTTCATCAGGATAGAAGGCTGCTTCCCAGATGTAAATAACCAAAAATTTGACGGTAGGCATAACTCAATCATTATTTTAAGATAAAAGCTTACGGCAGCTCCCACCTCAGGCTGGAAGAATTCCAAGCTCACCTGAAGATGAAGTTTATCACCCATGTCTTCTGCTCCCGTGGAAAGATGCTGTTTCGTACACAGGGTCTGTGGGCTTTATAAAAACTCAGGAATGCTGAGAGAATCCACTTATCTGGCAAAACAGAATCTCCTTTTATACAGTTAAATCACAGGTGGACTATTCACACACAAAATGAGCATCAGAGGAAGTGCTGGGAAAGATTAAATAAGCAAAGCAAATAGGCACTTTTCTAGTGCTTCTCCTTCAGAGTCACTGTGCAAAAATCCCAAGCAGTAATGCATCCCCCCTGCACATATTAACAGGTACTAGGGGTTGGGGAATCCCGCCTGGAGGTCTAAGCATAGAGAGTGTGCTGCTTAGACCTTCTTAGCGTTTATTATCCCATCTTCTAGAAACATCATCTCAATTTTCCTTTAAGAAACTCTCTCCCGAGTGCATGATCGAGATGCTCAGGTGGCATGACACAAATTGGATCGATCAGCCTCTTCTAGGAATTTGGATACTGAACAGAGTGGCAACAAAATCAGAAACAGAGCCAATTCATCCCCACAATAGCTCCCCCAAAAGACTTTGCAAAGTTCCTGCAGGCTTCATCCTCGGAGTGGCCTGCTTCTTATTCTCGCCAAGGCTTGGGCATTCAGTGTCTCCTTGGCTCATGTTATCTGACCAGGGTCATTCCTTTTTGTTTGCTCAGGTTATCCAGAGTTGCTTCTGTTGCTCGCAACCAGTGAGCCTAACCTGCAACAACCATGGAAACCAACAAATCAGACACGTTTGGGTGAAGGTGTCCACGGGGCACTGTTAAAAAACATCTTGAGCTCGGTCAGACTCAGCTAATCCAGGGCCTCATGTATCAGATGATGAAGCTGAGAGATTAAAGGACTTTTTCAAGGCATCAAGTCAGAAGCCAGGCCTTCTGACACTTTCTGCCACCTTGCAAAATAGTGACACAGTCTCCTCTGATTGGTTCGCTAGGGCACACAGGTAGGCAACTGATGCAAAATGCTACTTCAAAGACCCTTTCGATCAATTAAACAATGATTATTTATTGCAAGGCACTGTGCTAGGCACTATGGAGAGTACATGGAAGATAAGACCAAAGTCCCTGCCCTCAAGGAGCTTACAGTCTAGTTGGGAAGACAAGGCATACATACAAGGAAAATTAAGTAACAATACAGGAGTTAAGTTAAAATGCAAGATAACAGTACAAGAGATTTCCAAAAGTAGTACCTGATTAATTACTAAATGAGGGGTATCGACAGGGCTTACAGCTCGTTCAGAGGAAGGATGTCACCAAGGACTGGAGTGTGGGAAGGCTTCACAGACGAGCCTACCCTAGGACAGTGGGGATTCAGGTGATAAAGAACAGTGGGGGGTATTTCAGGAAGGGGCAACCAGATGCCCAAAAGGCACAGAGGTGAGGCCAAAAGCAAGCAGTGTTCAGGGGCCAGTGAGGACTCTGTATGGCCGGGTACAGAGTTAAGCTGTTATTACATTAAGAAGGGCCTCAAGTTTAGATTCTATCCTTTTAGCAGTGGGGTTGGGGAAACCTTAAAACAACAGATAGCCTTAGGTTAAATACAGAAGAGACTTAGCTAATGCAGAGGATCTATTCAAGTGTGATCTTCAGGACATTTATTTGTGGATTTTTGTCCCTCTCTACCTCCAAAGAGGATTTGCAATGATGTTTTCAGGGTTGTCAATTCCAAAGGAAGAGCTCTGGGTCAACTAGCTTTGGATCGTGACCAGAGACTTCTGAGTCCCTCTATGATCTTAAATTATAACTAGCACAAGGGTGAGCTAACAAATTCCCTGACAGGCAGGCAGGAAAAATGCTCTCAAAAGACAAGTATCTTTACAAATGACAGAATATTTATTAACAATACCTTTAAAAAGAGATTACATATGCTAGATCACTGGTAAATATTTACACTGGGGTTGGGAACTACCTGGGGTATCATTGTTTTTTCATTCATTTTATTATTTTGTTGATTTTTTTTGCACGTGATTTAAAATTTTGTTTTATTTTAACATAGAAGTAACCATATCAAACTAAGAAAGGAACACAGCTTGAAATACTGACAATATTTTTTTTCCAGTTACCACCCTAGTTTTTACACAAGTGGAATCCTGATTATGACTTTATTGGATAAATATAGCTAGAAGGTTGAAAAGTTAAGGAAAAATGACAAATTACAGGCAAATTTGAGCTCTCTGAGAAAGAAGTAAAGGTGGCAGCGTGTCTACATGTGAAAATTTTTATAGAAAATTTCATTGCCTTTTATATGCACTGTTTCACTAGTGTCAGCTTACAAAACCTCCCCCATTATTACAAATAGTTCTTTTCATAAGAATACAGTTTTGTTGATATTGTCATTTTCCAATGTGTGATTTTAAAACGTAGAAGATGAAGCTTGTAAAGCAATGAGGCTACCTATTGCAAAACAGGAGACTCATTGAGATACCACCACACCATTGTACTAAAGATCTTTTATAGAGTCATGAAAAAAATTCTTTGTGGCAGCTAGTTGCTGAAACAGGAGAAATCTGCCAGACTCCATACATAATTTTGATTCAAAAGAAGGGCTCTATTATTAAAGAGATACACATATTATCTATAAGAAATTTTGTAAAGAAGTTACGAATCCATCAACAGAGAATTACCCTTTTTGTTGTTAAATGTACATTCAAGACAGATACATTTAAAGATAGTAAAATTATCTTTTATCCTTTGAAAGACACGGTTGACTCTATTAACTTTTGGTCTATGTTACTACAGGATATTTAACTTCCAATGTCATGTCTAAGATAATGCTACTGCTACAAAGACAATGTTAACTGAGTTGAGGGAAAAGAAAGTCTTACCGTAGGAGGCTAAATTCAGGGATGGGAATATTGCACAAGGTGCCTCTTGGGCAAGTTAGTTTAGGTTTTGAGACTGCAGCCATTCCTGAAACCATCTCAGGTTGTGTTGAACAACAGAATTCACAGCAGGGCTGGAAAGCATATTGTACATGGCAGAACGACTTGATTCAGTACATTAGTCATCCCAAGAGTCATTTCCATACAGCAGCCTTGAGTTACAGACCAAGTCTTCAGCTGTTCTGCCACTAGACCCTTATAAAACTGTACAAGGAATCTGCGATGTACTTACCAAGGTGAGTTTCCAACTCTGTTTTTAAAGGAACTATTTTCAAATAATAACCATATGACTGTGTTGCCCATAGCATTTTACAGCAGAGGAAAAAAATTAATATCTACATTTCATGTTAACTTTAAAAAATTCTATAAAACACTAAATATATAATAAAAAATATGCATATAAGGACATATGTAAACTGCTTTGGTAACATCGTATTACAGATGTCTTCAGTGCATTGCAGAGTTTCCAAAGAAACTTCAGACAAAGCTAGATTGGCTTTGAGGAAGTACTGTAGAATGCCATTCCTAAAGAAGCAAAAAACATTTGTTTTTCCAGTAATAAGATGTACTTGAACAGCAATATTACTTCGTACTGGGTGTCTTCAAACAACTAGCTAAGCGCTGCTTATATTATAAACTGCAAGTCCTTTAGAGAACTGTTGTCATAAACTGGACCTGGCTGTGAGGGAGATCATGATCGTACTGATGGCCGACAGCGTGCACGCGTTGGAAGTGGACGGCCCCGCTCCTCTTGCATAGGCATCTGGAGAGAGAAGAAATTTACTCACCTCGGCAACAAAGGGAGGCGGGGCCCCAGGGCTTTTGGAAACCGAAGAACTATCTGAAGTCTACTGGAAATGACCATCTCTTGTTGACTTTTTCAGTCTCAGTTCTATGATCCCCTAGCTATGAACCTGGGAGCAGGTGGGGGACATCTCTGGATCTCTGTTTAAGCATCTGTAAAAGGAGGGTGTCCCCCTCTAACATGAGAAGAAACTTCAATATGACTGGTAACATTACTGATAAACACTACGATATCAATGATGCAGCAAAATAAACATTGATGTTCCCTTTCGAATTCAAGCTTAATGCTGGGCACAGAGCCACATGACATTTAATTCCTATAAAAACCCTGAAGACCTCTGGTATGGTTATCACACCATTTAACTGCTAAGGAAATGGGGGCCCAGAGAAGTAAGATAAGTCTAAGATTACCCAGTTAGTAAATAACTGAATTGGGATTCCAACTCATGTCTGTCTAAACATACCTCTTTTTTTTTTGCCCAACAAGATAATCTCAATCCTCTTAAAACTTTTTCTTATACATCTTACATTTTTTCACAGTAAGAAGTTACCAACTGTCATTTGAGGTTTTATCAAGATCGTAAGATCTCTGACCAACAGAATGGAAAACCTCTTGAGAAAGAGATCATGTTTTGCTCACAGTTACATCCTTATCATCTAATAATTTTACCAATAAAATTGCTTAAAATGTTTTTGTAATGAATTAAACCAAGAATCATCAGTCAGTCTTTAAAAAAAAAAAATCCTTGCAATGATAAGCAAGTATGAAGTCAGATTTAAAGAAGGTGAGATAAATTAATCCCAAAACAAATTCTCATCTTGTGTTTTTTTGGCCTGGAGATAATTTCCACATCTCACCATAAATCTGGTTCCTTCCAACAGAAGTTAAGAGTCCTCTTCTGATATGTAGAAACCAATTCTCCCCAGTGTTTTAAAAGACAAAAATGCCTTTAGTGTTTGTATGCAAAAAAGGTGCAGTAAATATAAACCTCATCTGGAAACTGGCAAATTACTCCTGAATTCGGAGCATGTCTTGGGGCAGCCTTGGTTTCCCACCTGAAGTCCTGTTCTATTGTCCATTAACATTAACAAGTGCTTATTCAGAAGAAGGGTGAAATGACCATTAAACATTTTGTTTTCTGATTTGAGGCATCCAAATTTTATAGATGTAATTAAAATGGCTTAGTGGATGCTTTACTAAAACTTGATATCAGCAAGAATACTAGACCCTTTCCTCATCTGAAAACTACTATGATGGACACTTGGCAAAGGGGCTGAAGCTCAGAACTCTGTAGTGAGGGTTGCCCATGATTTAAAATATCGTATCTCCACTGATGGCTTGAAAGTTCCTATCTCCAGCCTTCACTGAACCCCTTATCTCTAGACTGTTAAATCCAAAGGCCAATGAAAATCTATACTTAGATAGCTAATGGCAATCTTATACTTTTTATTATTGTGGTAAAATACACATGACGTAAAAGTTACCATTTTAAAGTGTACAATTCAGTGACATTAAGTTCACTCCAATGCTGTACAACCGGGACTGTAAGCTAGTTCCAGAACTTTTTCATCATCCGAATGGAAACCCAGTACCCGTTAAGCCACAATTCACACCGCTGGCCAGTCACTACCAGCCACTAATCTGCCTCTATGGATTTGCCTGTTCTGTTTTTTTTTCTTTTAATTTCAAATAAATAAAATCATACAAAAAAAAAACCCAAAAAATAATATGCTGCTGAGATATTTGCAAACACAGTATTTGAAAACTAAGTTGAATGTATTTGGCTCAAAAAAGAACACACTCTTCAACAGTCTTTGTAAACAAAGATAATCTTGACTATCTGTAGACATGTGCATTTATGTACATATGTTACATACGCATGTTCAAAATAAACAGTGTCAAGTTCAAAATATTTTTGGCCAAAGACATTATATTGTGTCACTACGGAGAGGTTTCCAGAGCATTTTAAAGAACGCTTTGCTTGTTCTTCCTGAGTCATGCTTTTAACTTTCTAAGCTGTAATTTTGGGGTTATTGTACATGCAAACTACATGGGTCCACATGGAAAAGCCTGGGTGACTGATTTGGGGCTGCTTTAACCTGATCTTTGATAGCCAGCTGATTAAATCAGTCAAAACTAGTCAAACTGTCTTCTGCACAAAACTACCTGAGGTCAGCAAATACCAGTAGTCTGAGGAAGGGGGATAGTATCGTCCATTTTTATTTTAGCTTTTTTTTTTTTTTTTTTTTTTTCGGGCTTAATTTCACCCTAGCCCTGACTCACTGGGAAGCTTAGGAGATAGGGCAGACAGGGAGAAGGGAGGCAAAAAAAGACATTCTTACTTGATATCTTTGGAATTCGAATCTGTTCACTGCTGCTGCCATCTCCTCCATCACTGAATGGCTTAATTTCTATTATATAATCTTCATCAAAAGGCAAAGAAAGCTCCACTGATGTTTCATTTGTTTCAATGACAGATGTGCTGCTTTGTCTGCTCCATCTGTACAAGACCTGCCAATATGGAAAGAACAGGTATCACCTGCTGTCCTCACAAAGGCCCCAAGGAGGGAGCATTCCTTCACTTTCACCTCTGGGCACCAGTGAAATGCGGGGACGCCGAGGTTGTCAGGCTGCCCACTTGCATTTGGAAGGCTCATTTAATAGCGAGGGGCATGTCTGCAGCCACCACTGATTTCATTATGAGGAAAGAGTTTAAAGCGCTGTGCAGCATGGCAGCGGGGCTAGCATGAGTCTAACGACGTGCTGTGTGGCCTCATGTAGCCGCTGGAAGGTCAGTTAACACACATGGAGAAGGTGGATGTACAGAGCTCAGTTATGCATGAGGGTCTTTGGCATGAGGACAGACTTGGCTGCTGTGTGACCATGGCCCACTTACTTTCCCGCTCTGAGCCTCACTGCCCACATCTGTAAAACGGGGACAATAACACCCACTTTTCTGGGAAGCCTTTACAATTGCACAGGACTGAATAAAATGAAGGGCTCAAAGGAAGCATGTAAGAAACAGTATCTATGAAGCCTTAAAAGGAACAAAAGGTACAAACATACACAGCAAAGGTTAGAAGCAAAAAGTAAGGTGTAAAAATCAGGCCAAAAGTTATCATTATTATTAATCCTTTGGAAAGAGGACATTTCAGAACAGGAAGAGCATCTCTGAAAGACAAGTGCTATAACCCCCCGAGGACACTGGACCGCTTTTTCAGCTACACAGAAAAGAGGGAATGTTATGGGGCAATTACTCTCACTCTAGAAGTGTCTGTAGCTTCAACAGTGCCACTCATGTAGCTTCAACAGTGCCACTCTTTGTTCCCCTTCTTGGTTTCCTCTGGGTCAGAGACTAGGCTGGTAGTTCGTGTGAAGAGATAGGCAACTAGCTCTCTTGAAAATACATTCACCACCTGGCATTGCCTACTGTGGTCACCAACAATTCCCACCAGGAACAAAAGATAAAGGCCCAGAGAGGTGCACCTGCCTTTCTGGATATGATAATTGTGACGAGAACTGTCCCACAAATACTTTCTGACGTTTACAATGAGCCAGGCACTCTATTGACATGACCATATTTAACTGCCACAACAACCTGACAGGACAGGCACGGTTATTCTTTTCTGCAGATGAGGAAACTGAGGCCCAGAGATGTCACAGAGCTGGTGAGTGGTAAGATGAGGGTTCCTAAGCCTGTACTCTTAAATCACCATAACCCATCATTTCTCTTGACAATAAAAAAAAAAAAAATAGGGTTGGGTAACATGAATGGTTCTGGTCCTGGCTGTGTGTTAGAAGCACCTGGGGAGCTTGTAAAAAATACTGAAGCTGCAGGCCACTGGTTCTCAACAGGGGTGGGAGCGGGGAGGACCAGTTTTGTTCCCTGGGGCATCTGGCAATGTCTGCAGACATCTTCTGTTGTCACAACGGATGGGTGGGTCCTCCTATAACGCAGAGGACAGTCCCCACAACAGAGAATTATCCAGCTCAAAGTGACACCAGTGGGGAGGTTGAGAAATCCTTCTCCAGCCTCGCCCCAGCCCTCCTGAGTCAGGCTCCATAGCAGAAGGGTCCAGGCCGTGACACATTGTTAAGAAAGATCTTCAGGGGATGTTCATTCAGTGAATCATGAATGAGATCAGCGTTCTCCAACCTGAGCCTGCATCAGAGTTGCCTGGAGGGCTTATTAAAACACAGAACACTGGGCTCCACCCCAGAGTTTCTGATTTAGTGGGTTTCAGGTGGAACTTGAAAAATCTGCATCTCTAACAAGTTCCCAGGTAACACCATTGCCTCTGCTCCAGAGACCACACTCTGAGAACCACAGGACTGGCTCCTCTTTCCCTAAGACCCACTGTAAATTCTGATTGGCTGAGGTCAGAGACATAGGGTTACCCGTCTCTACCACTGCAAAAAAAAAAAAATCAAACACAAGTGAAATTCATAAAATTCCCTTAAAACGGTTTAGATCCCATTTGTTTCCTGGCATTTCATCACCTTTATTTATGTCTCTCTAATACAAGGTGGAAAACACAATTTCCTTGAGGTGGAAAGATTCATAAGCGTCCCCCTTCCTTCTCAGAGCATCCCCTCACTAATGATCAGGCTCAAATAAATCCTGAGGCACATTCAGGACTGTCACAGCATCTCATCATGGCCCTTCAGGAACATGAGCTGGCTGATGGGATGCAAGGGCACACCTGGCTTTGAGGAATAAATTGCTTCTTTGATTCAGCTCTGCCAGAGCACAGAGGATTCAACTAGTTTCAACTGTAAATCCAAAAGAAAGACTTCCAGGAAGAAACTGCCCTTTTATCAGCATTGCTTATCAGTCTTCTAATGATGGGGACTGCAGTGGCACCTAAATAAAGGCCTGTAAAACCTTTATTTACACTAAACACTTGGTTCAGCTGATTGACTTAAAGGCTGTGCTTGCATTTCCTATAATCCAGAGTGGAAGACACAGAGGAAGAGTGAATTTGTGAGAATACTGATAATAGAATCAAACGTTATTGAATGCTTACTATGTGTTTGAACACTTTATATTCTGTGTGCTAATATAGATTACCCCTTGAGGTAGGCACTGTTATTATTCTGATTTTAAAGATGAGAAATCTGAGACCTGGAGATGTTTAGCAATGTGCCCAGGGTCTCATGGCCAGTAAGTGGGGGATCCAGCATTCAAACCCAGGCAGTCTGGGTTCACAGCCTATATTTGTAACTGAGACCAGCTTGGCCACCACTGTGGGCAACTTGCTTCCCCTCTCTGGTCTCTGTCTTCATGAATGCAAAACAAGGGGGGTTAGATCATAGAAAGGTCGTGGCCCATGGGTAACTTTTGGCCTGCATATTTTAACTATTGGGCCCTTAGTGGGTTTACATTTTTTTTTTTTTTGAGTTAGATGTCAACATGTACAAACCAAGAAACTATACATGATAAAGTTTTGGGTTCTACTAAAAACTGGAAGATATGGCCACACTGGTCTACATTCCTGTCTGGCAATAATTGGCTGGAGCTGAGAAGCTGATGCCTATCCTGGACCATCACAAGCTCTGTAGCTTATCACACTCTCCAACACTTCCTATTGTGTCACATGGGCATGTATCTACCTCAGGACCTTTGCATATCCTGTTCACTATGCTTGGAACACTCTCAGAGAGCTGCCTATCTTATTCTCTCATTTTTTCATGGCCCAATTGAAATGTCACCTCTTGATAGAGCCTTTCCCTGTGCTTTATTTAAAATAATGTCTCTCCTATCTATCCCATGGCACTGCCTATTCTCCTCACTCTTGGTACTACTTTATTACTTCTCTTGGTACTACTTTATTACCACTTGATCTATTTGCTTCCTGATGGCAGGCAGAATAGCTGAGTGGTTAAAAGGTGGGACTCTGGATCCATACTGCCTGTGTTCAGAGCACAGGTCTTCAGTATACTAGCTGTGTTAAAACACTGTACCATATACTTGAATGTTGCTAAGAAAGTAGATCTAAAATGTTCTCACCACAAACAAGGAATGGTAATTATGTGATGGGATGGAGGCATTAGTAAATGTTATGGTGGTGATCTTTTTGCAATATATAAAGGTATCAAATCAACACACTGTATACCTTAAACTTACACAATGTTATATGTCAAGTGTATCTCAATAAATCAGTGAAAAAAATACTAGCTATGTGAAATAGGCAAGTTACTAAACTCTATGCCATGGGTTCTTCATCTATAAAACTGGGGCTAATAACTGCACCTACTTCATGGGTTATTACAAAATTAAGAATTAAAACAGTGCTTGGCATGTATACTGACAGTATTTATTGAAAGGATTAAGCTAACTGAATTCCTTTACATAACCTGCCTGGCTCTGTAGACAGTTTAGTTTGTGATACTGAAACCAGACGCTCTCTTTTTAGCTCAAGTATAATAAAGTAGCTTGACACTCTGTGCTGAAAGAATACTTTGCGCCTTAAACTTTCTAAAGTCAACTTCTGTTCGAGACTATTTACGCAAGCAGAAATCCCACGAATCTCAACAGTTTAGGTAGAAAACCAAACACACACACACATACACACAGATGTATAATTTTTACAGAACTATATATATCCCTGAACGTTAACATTGTATATGTAGCATTTCAATATCTATAACCAGTTACAGTGAGATTCCTGGAGATCTAAATGAGGATGTGTAGGGAGTCTGGCTCCTCCAGTCCCAGCCCTAAAGGGCAGGGAAGGAATTGAGTCGAACTGGAAATCAAAAGTCACAAAGGGCCCTTTACTACCACCTGGTCTAACCTTGTTAATCCTCTTTCCTCTACTGTCAGCACATGTGGTTTCTGCAGCATTTTACACACTTCATACCCAGCCATGAGTGATGCTTCCTAAGGCATGAAATTCCCAACTCGGAGGTGCCACTCTATTTTTCATAGATATAGTTTAGATCTAACGTGAAAAACCATATTTGGGGGGAAAAAAAAGCCTAAATCCATGGCTCTTGCTGTGTTGTCTTTTTATTTTTTTTCCTGAGATAGTCTGTTCTTTCCTTGATTTCTGGATAGGACTCTATCTTAAGCTGTGGTGTCCTTTTTGTTTCTTTTCTTTTTCTTTCTTTTTTTTTTTTAATTAAGTCTGTGGTTGAGCCCTTGTGATGAATATGTTAAATAAATACATTTTGGATCCCCCCCATACCAAATTAGCCTATATCATCCGATCTGCTGCTCACATCTGAAAAGGTTCCATGCTCTCCAGTTGTAATTTGTTCCAATGTTTTTTTCTAGCTCTATAGAAATAAAAAGTTTCCCCAATTCTCTGTGAAGCCCCAGTTCTTTTCTGGGAGCTGAATACTGCCGTGTTGGTCTTATACTGCTTGATTCCACCACACCTGCCCGATTCTGTGCTGCTCAGGGGAATCTTCTAAATGTCTGCAAAAGTGTCTGTTGAATTTTAAAATATATACATAAGAAGGGCCTCCTTGGAAAAGTGCTACCAAGACAAGCTCATACGAGAGTTTCTGAGAGGGGGCAGGAAGACAAAGAAGTAGCAACAAAATAATACTCATTTTCCAAGTTTTCTTCTAAAAATGCCTATAATCTTTTAGACCCAGTTCACTGAAGTAAAATTCAACTTGCATACAGATCCCTGCCCTGTGAAAGCTGAGGGCACTCCAAGTCACTTTACTCAACGGCCTTCAGTTTTCACGTCTGCGAAAGGAAGGGCTTTGGCTGAATGATCTTCAGGATTTCTTGCCCGACTAACATTTTGCTTGGTTCCCTGAAGTACTTTAGGCAGCTCCCTGCCTTTCAAATTTATTTCAGCACCAGCTTCAACATGAGCTTAAAATCTAGTAAGAGGTTCACTCATGGAACTTGTGCCCCTCCACAGGGACTCCTAAAGCTTTCTGAATTTTTATTGGGGTTTCTCTCTCTGTTCTACTGGGCGACACTGGAAGCAGGGAGGAAGACTTTCTCGCTCCCGTTTTTTTTTTGTTGTTGTTTGTTTTTTCACTCTCCTGCTTGGTTTGGTTAAATTAATTCGTCCCAGATCACATCTGCATCTCTCTCGTGCCGTGTTCAGTCCCGGCAGTGTTAGCCTGGGTCAGACCCCAAAGTTGCAAGGTCTGCCTTCACTTTTGCCTTCTTTCTTTGCTTTCTTTGAGCCTACGCTCTCCTCTCTCATCTTCCAGCCTACCAAACCCCACATCTCTCTCGTCTTACATAAAACTGATCAGATGAACTCTTTCCCATTATGTCGCACTAAGAGACTAATGATTCAGGAGTTCAAGGAATGAGGGCTCCCTTTAATACCACCATAGTGAATGCATCCTTGGCTTGAGAAATCATGGGGACCATTCAGGCGCTGTGCTCGTGAGGTCCACAGTCTGGGGATTCACAATAAGTCATCAGCCAATTACAATTACCCGAGAGGATGGAAAGTACTTTAAAAAAATCTGACAAATAGCGAGAGCTCTGGCCATCAGGGAAGGCTTCTCATCTTAGACCCGAAAGATGAGTGGCTGATTAAGGATGCAGATGTAAGAGGCGGCAGTCCCAGGGAGACGGAATAGAGATGCAAAGGCTCAGGGGAAAATGAAGATACTGGAAGATTTCTCCTTTAATAAAAGGGAAATGCAGTCCCAGAAAGGTTACATGATTTACCTAAAGTCACATAATGACTAGAGCACCAAAATGTGGTCGTTTTTGCTCTATTCTGTAAGACCCTTCCAGAAAGTTTGCTTTTACAAAGGGATCCAGTGAAAGGTCTGAAGATTAGTTCTTAGGGAATGTTTCTCTGCTGGCAGAATACAAATCACTGTGCCACATGGATGAAGGAAAAATAGCCCATAGCAGCGAGGGTTTCTGAATCCCTCTCTAATCACATCACCTAAGGCTCTATGGCCAACTATGTCAACTCCCAATTCCAGCCCTGGCTTTACTAACTGTAACTAATGCCTGACAGCACTGTCACTATGCTGCATCCAAAAATGTCACCAAATAGCAGCCTGCAGGCTTGATGCATCCTGCAGACTAGTTTTGTTTGGCCTGCATTGTCTCAAATGTTGTTTCAAAGTAAAACAAAACAAGATACTTAAAATGCCCTTTAATTGTGGCACCAGGGCTACATCCATTTTCTTTTCTAGTTCTTTAAAGTCAGGCTAACATTTATGGGATCAGGCAAACGAATGTCCTAAAAAATCCTTGTGTATATGTATGTATATGTACGTACGTGTGTGTGTGTGTGTGTGTGTGTGTGTGTGTGTATACATACCCCTAACAATAGGAACATGAACAAAAGAGATTAACCATTAGTAATAGGGAGAAGTTACTACTGTTGATTAAAAATACCATCAAGACAAGCACAGAACAAAACTGACAGTAGAAATGTTTAAAATGTGGTTCTTCATGATTTTTTGGAGACCCAACCACAGGGTCTTTAACTATTTCTGATTGTCCCTGCCTGAGCCCGAAGTATAGGCGATTCTCTAAATCCTGACCAGCTGTCATGGGCTGTTGACAAAACTCAGACCAAACCACTTTGGTGCTTGGGAGAAAGAGGCTGCCAGAGCGCTGTCAGGGAGAGAGAGGACAGGGTACTTTTTTTTTTTTTTTGCGGTACGTGGGCCTCTCACTGTCGCGGCCTCTCCCGCTGCGAAGCACAGGCTCCGGACGTGCAGGCTCAGCGGCCATGGCTCACGGGCCCAGCTGCTCCGCTGTACGTGGGAACTTCCCGCACCGGGGAACAAACCCGTGTCCCCTGCATCGGCAGGCGGACTCTCAACCACTGCGCCACCAGGAAAGCCCCGAAGACAGGGTTCTTAAGATTCATGAGAACAGTCTGTCCCCACTAACAGCAGGAGTAGGTGCCTCTGCAAAAAGAAATTACCCACTTTGTATCCTTTTACTTCCGACTCATTATCCAGGGCCTTCACTTGATCCCAATTCAGGATAATTTTGGAGTCCGATGAATTCCATATGATGTTTCCGGGGGGTTGACTTGGCGCTGTAAAAATTTAAGATATACGAAGTCACAGATTATTAAATCTCAATGGATTCTGAGGAATATCTCCTTCCTAGAATTTGAGAGTGGAGGCAATTTAACGGGCTATTGCACTAATATGTGTCTTCAAGGTCACTAAAATCTGACGAGATACAGCATTGCAAATGGAAAAAGATTCAGTCGGTCACCTAACATTTATAGCTAAAAGAAGTGGCCCTTCCCAGTGAGGAGAAAACATTTATCTTTCTGTCCTCCGGAGCAATGAATTTTGTATGGTATTCGGAAAGGTTCAGTTAAAATGCTAAGGTAAATCTGAATTTCCATAGTGATACCAATTAGTATGCAAATGATCGCTGGGAGGTGGGGATGGGAATGAGCTTGGAATGTTTGATGAATCTCTAAAATATTTCTGAGCAAGAATGTTCTTACGTGGCTTTCTGGTTGTCACGTTGACTGTCGCACTGGAGGGGCCTGTCCCTGCAGAATTATATGCCTTGACGGCTAAATGATACAGAGCGCTGCCTTTTAAGTTGGTGATTTTTGTTGATGTCTGATTTCCTATTGTTCGTATTTTTCGAGCATTTTCTTCTTTGTCATCATGTCTCCAGTATTTTACCTGAGAAAATAAAAAGGAAGACGTTGGATGTCATACCTATTGGGGATGTCTCCAACGTCATCAGGTGATTTTTTTTTAAATACAAGATTCTTATGACAGAGTTAATTTTCTATACAGCAAGTCATAAGCAGAGCTTTCAGAACCAAGAGCTTTGTGCGTGCTGAGAAATCGTCGATAATTACAAAGGCCCCCTTTTTGTTCTTAGCTTCGGAGTGAGATGGTAAACTGGCACAGTCATGGTTGGGTATTTCTCCCTTTTTCCCCACCTTGTTTTGAGCCCAAGTGATCCTCGGTGTATCAGAAGTCAAAGCTCATTTTGCCAACCATCTTATACATGCTTAGACCTGCATGTATTTAGACAGAGCTCTCTGGAGAGTACCATGGAAACGGGTAACCTCACAGTGGAATGCTCAGGGCTTCCATTCACGCTCCTTTAGAAACAACGATTCTCTAAAACAAATGCCTCTAAATGGAACTTTAGGTCTTTTTCCCATCAGAGGGTGTCTAGAAAGTTCTCACTGAGGGGTAGGGACCCTTTCCCAGAGCCAAGGCACCTGTCTCTTGCTTACCTCATACCCTTGTATCCGACCTCTATTCTTTTCCATGGGGGAGGCCCAGAAGACTTCAACATCTGTTGCAGAAAGACTTCTGGCAAAGATGTTGGCTGGTGCTTTGGTGGGTTCTGCAGATAAGTATGGAAAAAGTTATGACTCTATCAGCTGCATCAGAATAGGCTTCTAGATGCAAAGGCATCATATGGGCAAAGAATCAACGATTACAGAATAGTCCTTAGTGATTATGATCCAAACCCTCATTTTACAGAGAAACCATCATTAACAGCTGGGAGAGAATGGTGAGGGAGATGGTGGTGAAGAGACTTTTTCAGTCTTTGGCTTCTAAATTTAGGGGTAGGTGGAAGGGAAGTAACCCAGGACACGTAAGTTTAAGCACCATGTCTCATAGCCAGCAATTTATTTAACACACATCCTTCTTAATTAGCATTTGTCCTAGGTGAGAGTCATAGTCACTGGTTATGAAAATTAGACAGAAAAAAGGAGAGTCAACTGACTTGACTAAGTTTCAGGAGGGCCGGGTGACAGTTCAGTTCTGCACAGCCAGCTGCATGTCTTACGAGCTTGGCTGTACAAGTCATTTATGCTTTCTGGGCCTCAACCTCCTCAGCTACAAAGCAGAGTGTGGACACAGTCTGTCCCCTAAATTTCAGTTCTTTTTGCCAGATTTTTGCCAGAGCTGTGCACCATCTTTATGTAAAGATTTTCCTTCAGTGGTCTTTCTTAATGAACAACTCAGGCATGTCGTGAGTTATAACACAAATGAAATCCTGGTTTTGATTTGATAGCTGTATTTTTTTCTGATGCAACTCTAATCAATATGTAAGTATTAAATAATTTTAAAGGTTCATCTAGTACGTTTACAGTCAACTTGTGTGCTCCCTCTGGAATGCACATTCTGTTCCAGAAAATGGTATACATGGAGACCCCTAAGGTTTTGTCTATTTATAACAACATGTGATTCTATTTATGTGTTAATTCATTCAGTATCTATTAGGGGTCTGTGTGTCATACACGTTTCGACACTGGCGACACAGAGGTAAAAAATAAATAGCCGGCCCTCAAGAAACACACAAAACTAAAATTCAAAATTCATAATACATTGAGATGAGAATTATAACAGAGTGATGTTAAGACACAAGGAAAAAGAGAAGCACCTCACTCCGTGGGCCTGGGGAAATGAGAGAAGACCTTGGTTGTTTGAGTTGAGTTTTGAAGGATGACCATGAGGTCACAAGGTGGGCAAAGCAGGGAACTTTAAGAGAAGTTGAAGCATATACTAGGGGCTCAAGCTTGTTTGGAGAATTGCAAGTCCTTTGGCTATGGTTGGAACATGGAGTATGCAGGGAAGAGGGGCAGGAGTTGAGGCAGAAAAGAGAGGTGGGGGCTAGATCATGGAGGACCACCGAGTCTAAGGGGCTGACTTTTTTAACTGGATGGAAGAATTCATTGCATCATCACTTACTCCAAGTCAGTGACTCAACTTTTTATATGGTCTCATTCTGAACATCACCTTTGAAACAATGAAGGCGAGCTCCGATGGAGATGAAGGCCATTAGGAGAGGTATTCTGAGAGCAGGGATGGCACAGAGGCAGTGAAAATGAGTGAGAACCCCTAAACATGATAACACCGGAGATGACAATGAGAGCAATCACACCGCTCTGTGACTTACTCTATTCTTTAATAACAGAATAATTTTTGAGTACAATGTGATTTATGAAAAAAACCATATTGAGAGGAAATACAAATTATATGTTGGCATTCACTTAAAGGCATAACATAAAATAGAATTCTGTTGAAAGTAATGTGATAAATACATAGACATGAAGCTCTTATATGGTACCTGAGATTTCGGTCCTTAGCAGCGGAATTAATAAAGGATAAGCATTTGTTTTTATACACCACGGAGTTGCTGTCTTTCTAAGAGATCGGTGGTGGATAATGAACCATAGTTTTCATAGTACGCTTTTCTTGATTTAGGATATGCCTTCAGTTTACGGGTAGAGTGCTAAATCGATTGTACGTCCTGAAGTCAACTTCTCAGAATTGAAGAAACATCATACCTTCTTCTGCAGAATATACCACCGTGGTGGGACTGAAAGGGCCTTCTCCTTTATTGTTGAAGACGCCCACTTTCACCTCGAAGGGAGAGAAGGGATGCACGCTCTCATTCCTGAACACGTATCTGGAGGCGTCCGCGGAGGCCAGCACAGTCAGCATCCAGATCATTTTGCCATAAGGCCGGAAGGCCACCACGTAACCAAAGCCTCTGCCGTTCTGTAATTCCTCAGGGACCGTCTGGGAAGAAAGGGAGGCGGTCTTCAGAGGCTGCAGTACTTTGATGCACATGCTACATTGTTTTATTCCACTCCCCACCCCCACACACGCCCCTGTGTTCATGCTATCTTATTGGGGGCTTTGTCGAGAGTCTTCAATTTGGGATTTGCCATCAGTCTACCAGAGATATTCAGGGGGGATTGAAGCAGGGTTCAAAAAAAAAATCAATGAAAACCTGCAGTGGAGAGCCTGGCTTCCTGATGGGGGAGACCCAGCTCTGAAACTGTAGGAAATGACTGTGGAAGGCAGTGGACAGTTGATCTAAAAAGCAACATTCCCAATGTGTACCATCTAGTAGGACCCTTCCTCCAGGGTCACACGGACACTCACTGAAAGAGCTCTCACCAAAGAAGTGAGGACCATCCTGGCTCAGGCAAGATCTTCCCTCTCAGCCCGGAAGTGCCGGGCTGGAAGGGGTGAGTGGTTTCTCTCACTGCTGGGGCTCTGGTTAAATGACAGATTGGAACTTCCGTGGCTGTTGCCTAGAATCCTTCAAAATCATTGTGGACTCTTTCTGAAACTATGACCTCCTGTCTCAAAATCAATTTTTAATAAAGTGGTGACTAACACACCTCTACGTTGGTGAAAAAATACTTTACACAAGAGGGCTCCTGCAGCAAAGCCAATCTTAGGAAATTGTGCTGGTACACAGAGTCTATTGTGGGCAGATGTTTTAAATCAATTGGCCTTGCGGTCATTCGGGAAAAAAAGAAAAACTGGTTTCTCTAAACCAGCCTTCTTTAATGTGCATATTATACACATATACATTTTTTCTTACGTTCTCTTCCCTTTCATGATTGTTTTTCCTGTGACCAACTGAATTAAAACTTGACTCCACAACTGATGGGCAAGCGCCATCTTTTCCTGCTAGCCATTCACGTGAGAGGGAGTGTTTGCACTCAAACGGATTTTGGCTGTTAAAAACAGAGAAGGCAACTTCCCATATACGTTTAACACAGAGTAAAATAATACAATAGCCTAGGCTAATGTATGTTCCTTTCGTTCTTTGATTCATTTACCTCCCAGGTTATAACCAGTTCAGATTTGCTGCCTCCGCCTCCACTGACGTTAGCTGGGGTGACTTCGGGGACTGTTCAGGAGACAAAAGAACAAGTCATGTCAGGTGGCAAAGGCCAAGAGGGCCAGCAAGGTTGCCTGGCTGAGGTGACCCAGTTTAAACAGATACTCGGATGCACACAGCTTTGTCTCCTGAGATCAGAAATTGTATGGTCGAGGGTCCCGAAGCATCAGCTCGCGGAAGTGAAACATACCCGGGAAACTGCTATTAGTTACCTCTTTCCCATTCAACAAGAGGCACACCTGTTATCTGACACGACTGAACAATGATTCAGCTCCACCCCTAGAGGCCAAAGTTCAGGGGGATGAGGAAAGGACTGAGGTTCTGGTTCTAAGGCTTGGGTAGGCATCTATGAACCACGTGGCGGTACACAAAGAAGTGATGATACACACTCTGCCCGTGCAGAGCTCAGAATCTAGTTGGAGGGTGGGAACACATGCAGGACGATTACAGAGCCATGTCGACAACCAACAACAGTGCGGCACAGACAGAACGGAGGAGTGCAGAGGCCTTCTTTTACAGGCCTCTTCTGTAAAAGAGGGCAAATTATGCTAGCTTTCCCCTCACGATTGCTGAGAGGAATTCATTACATTACGATTTTGGAGGGGAAAAGGAAGCATGGGGTTAGCTATGGTATCATCCTGTAATGAAAGACTCCAGACAGAATCTAAAAATGTCCGGCTGGGGCATAGATTTGGTGACTGGGAATGTCCCCTTGGATAAAGCCAACGAAATACAGCCAGATGGATTTGTGTCCAAGAGTAGGGTCAGAGTTTCCATTTGCTCTGGGGCCTTCCTCTTCCTTCAATAAACATTTGGCCTCATCGCAGCTGGGACCTTCACACACACCCACACTAGGCCTCCCACTCTATGTGAGACAAATACAAGGGATGCAGATGAATTTATGTTGTTCTCTCACTGTGCTCACCCAAGCTGCGTACACAGAAGCTGCTATAAAACTGCCGGCCAGGCTTGCGTGAATTACTAGGATGTTCCCAACCTTAGCTTTTGGGAAGGGTTTATACCCTAAGAAAACCTTACTGAACATTTCTGAAGAACTTATTCTTTGCCACTTGACATTTCTGTGAGTTGATTTCATTTGAAGTGTGGGTGTGTATTTGAAAAAATAATAATCCTGGTAGGAGAGCCTCGGTGACAAAGGAACCAGTGAAGAAAGACGTGGTGTTTGAGAGAACGAAGCAGAGTGTCTCGCCCTGTACCAGGGAACCCAAGGAAGAGTGAGAACGTAACTCTGGATTGAAACTCACTGCTGGGACTCACAGAGACAGAGAACAAGCTAGTGGTTACCAGTGGGGAGAGGGAAGGGAGGAGAGGCAACGCAGGGGTAGGGGAGTAAGAGGTACAAACTATTATGTACAAAATAAGCTGCAAGGACATATCACACAGGGGAATATAGCCAATATTTTATAATAACTATAAATGGAGTATAACCTTCAAAAGTTGTGAATCACCATATTATACACCTATAACTTATATAATATTGTACATCAACTATACTTCAATAAAAGTTAATATATAAAAATAAAAACAAAAACACCAACAAAATGATGAAACTCCCTGGTGGTAAAGCTGAGCATCTATTGGTCTCATTTCTGATGATCACAGTCACTGAGGGAAGGGTGGGCTAGCACAGAGCCTCATTAGGGCTGAAGTGCAGGGAGATTCAAAGCCTTTCCCTAAGGAACAGGAGCTCCTGTATCCTTGGTGCTACTCACGGGCCTCTTCTGTCCTCCGCTTCTCAGAGGGCTGACTGGGCTCCCCAATCCCAATCACGTTGGCTGCAACTGTGCGGAATTCATATTCGACCCAAGGGTTCAAACCCACCACAGTTGCTGTGAATGTCTTCCCATCAATGAGTTCTGGGACTGAAAGACATCAAAAGGTGAGCATGTTTCATAGGATTCCACGTTAGGAAGACAGGAGCTTCTATCCATCATCGTCACCATCACTGTGTTCGGGGCACTGCTGCACGTCTGAGGGTAGCTGCACAAACAGCCCTTGCAGGGAGGTAATCCCAGACCTCTCTGTGCCAGACTAATAAACTCAAATCACACACCAGCAGATGCCATCACAAAAGACGGCCTTCAAAGCCCAAAGCTACTTGACCATAATCACTATTGTTCTCACCTCACCTGTTTTTCAGCATTTACTGTATCGGGCTGGGCATTATTGTTTAATCCTTCCAACTATCCTATGAGTAAGGTGAAATTATTCTCTTCATTTTTATAGATGAGGAAAACGTACCACATAAAGGTCAAGTGACTCGCCCAAGGTCATACTGGATTTGCACCTTTGTCTGACTGCATGGCTCAAGCTCTGTAACTTATTATAACAATGGAGTAATAATGTTATAAATCCACACAATTACTGTTAATGAACTGTGTTAGCATACCAAAAGAAAGAATCTGTAAACATAAAAGGAACGGCCCACGAAGAATAGAAAAAGAGTCGGAGAGGCAGAATTTGATAGGGTTCATCCAGCAGGATTTGGGGAAGGCCTCCCTTCACAGAGGACAGGGCCCCCTGCTTGATGCCACAAGCCACGGAGCTCTGGACTTGGCTTCTATGCTCACTGCACAACCTTTTGGGTTTTGAATTAATTACTATGAAGATTTCCCAATGGGCCCAGGAGACTCAGAGGGACGTCCCCTGTGACAAAGCTTCAGTGGCTTCTAGCCTCCTTGGGACCACACTTATAGAGTCCTTCCCTCCAAAGGTGAAGAAAGTGCGTTCTGGAGTCAGACAACCTGGATTCTAGCCCTAACTCCACACTCAGTAGCCAAATGACCTTGGGCAAGTTGCTTCGCCTTTCCATGCCTTGGTTTCCTCACCGTAAAATAAGGCTAATAACAATATCTATTCACAGTGCAGTTGAGAACACTCAAGGAAAGCACTTAGCAGAACATACGGCACACAGTAGGGGCGTAACCAATTCCAGCTGTTTTCTTTTGTAAACCATCATTATTATCGTCATGGGAATCCGCAACTTCATCCCACTCCTTTCCTTCATTATATTTATTCAGCAATTTATTTGTTTTCAAGTATCACAATCATTTCTGTATGGGGTCATAACAATTCTTATTATTCCCATTTCACAGAAGAGGAAAATGAAGATGTATAGAAATCTGCTGACTAGCAAAGTCAGGACTAGAATTCTTATCTCCTTAACTTCCAGATTTTTCCCTTCCTTCCTTCCTAAAACACTCCCGTGACTCAGAAGAAAGTCAATGATTCAGCTGGAAACACAGAAACCCATTTCAGAGGTTAGATAAGCTGAAATGGAAAGACTAGAAGAGTGTGTAACTTGCTTGCAATAACTACTTGCTTGTCCACATTTTCCTCAAACGAAACCTAAATAAAATAACAAAACGAGTCAATTTGGAGGTATAGACAGCAGCAGGGATGGTACGGCCAACACATGTATTCTTTAGTTTTACAAAATCTCCTGCCTCTTCATGCCCAAATATAGCCATCTAAAAAAATGGGCAGCAATTCAAGAGGCTCCACGCGGCCCTTAGATACGGGTTTCTTGAAAGCAGTGTACAAACTTTACAAAGACTGTGATTAAACAGTAACATAATCCACTGCTTTTCAAAGTGCCCCACTCGTGGTACACATATGATTTTAGGCAATGCACAGATAGATGATGCATTTTATTTTTATAACTAATGTATTTTAAAATGTGTGTCAAAAATATAACACAACAGACCTACTATCATTGCAGACTTATTGCTTAGAACAAATTAACAAACAAACAAATATGAATCAGTAGAAAGAAAAATATCAAATAGTATACTGGTTGAGGTATAGGAAACACTGCCATAAAGTCTCATCTGTAGCTGTGTCCGAATGAGAACCTAGACGCCTCTCGGCTTCCGCCACAGAGCTGTGTCCATTCTGCTGAGTTTCAGAAGCCCCTGTGAGACACCAGCACCAGGCATCCAACATGGTACCTGTATTAACTGCTTGCCAGCCCACGGAGAACGGAGTCCTGGCTTGAATGACATACATGGTGATGGGGCTGTGGCTGTCAGGCCCGGGTCTCCAGGAGAGCTGAGCAGTGGTGTCTGTAATTTCATCTATGGCCACAGCCTCTGGGGGGCCTGGAGGACCTGAGAAAAAGAGCAAGACCCTCAGAAGTTGAGCAGAGTGTTCAAATGTCCAAGGATGGGACCACTTTGTTGAATGGGGCGCTGACCTATTCAACCTTTGATTCATCCACCCACAGATTCATCACTTGTCAATTACTTTTTGCATAGCGATTAGGAGCCTGGCTTTCTTCTAGGCTCTGAAACTACAGAGATGAGCGAGACATGGCCTGGCCCTTCCTTCCACGGCTTCACAATATAATAGGAAAAACCAGGAGGTATACAAAGAATTACAATAGGATATTTGTTCTAGATGTCAAGAGAGAATATTGGGGTACCACCAGGGCCCAAATTCATTAATCCATCCATCATATATTACACGTTCCTACTATGGGTTGGACACTGTTATCTGGGTAAGTGAAGATTGGAGCCTCCTGGAAATGGTCACTTCTACCCCTGATGATGTGAGCAAAGGTGACTTTAGAACTTTGGGGGTCTCAGTGCTGCTCTGTACATTCCAGCTGCATTGGAATGTCCACGTAAAATGCCAACACACACTTGCGTGCCAGGGAACTGCTGTGAAAGTGGCCTGTGTGCACGAGCCCCAAGACTGTGCCTTCTTCAAAGCGATTTCAAAATCGGCTTGAGAGTCGAAGGACCACATTGGCAGTTTCTGTAAGTTTCACACCTGTATCTTCCTCCTTCTGCTCTGGATGTGCATTGTTTCTGCCATTGTACTTAGACCATTGAAACGGGAGGAAATCAGTTTTAAATGAAGGCTTGTAAATCATAAAGAAACAGACGGCTGGAAAGTGGTTGGTAAGCAAACACAAAAATAACAGCAGAGCCAGAGCAAAGACTCAAAGCTGTCCTTGATTCCAACATGAAACGCTCTTAGCAGGCGGTTAAAGGCATTTCTAACAAGTGACCACCCGGGCAGAGAAGGTGACTGTGAGGGACACATAACGACACAGTTTGTGTCCATTAGACAGGAGGAAGGAGATCTTCCTGGGAGGGATGGGCTGAGGCCCAGGACAGCAATCACATGTTCTTCCAAAATACTACAGGACCACAGCGCAGGGGCAGGGAAGAAAGAGACCTTTCACAGAGTGCTGAGAAGTTAATGGCAATTTCTGGAAGTAACACTTTGTTCTGGGACTCACTTCCGTACCCTTTAAGTGATGCCCTAAATTTCTCTTTCCTTTTTTAAAGATCATTTCTTATAGACCCACAGATGAGACTAAATTTATCTTCTCCCTCCTACTCCTGAATGAAAGGTCTGCAAGTCGGTATGCTGGCACTGATTAATTTTCCATGGTGACATTTCAGCATGTCAGTCTAATGCCACCCAGATAGAACTGAGGTAACCTCTGGTCTTCAGGACTCTTATTAATCAGAGGAAAGTCCAGAAGACAATATAATCTTTTTTTTTTTTTTTCTCACCAGCTTTCTCATCCTAGCATTCCCATCCTTTCTTAAAATAGATGCTCCTTCCATGGCCTTTAGAATCAAAGTACCACAAGGAGAAAAGTGTTCCTCTCCACATTCCTCAGTGAATTAAATTGATAGAGGAAGATCTGAGCCCACTGTTGGCAACTAGGATGAAGGACATGAAGGGGTGGCATGAAGTTGGCCACGGGGGGTAAGATGGTACTTTCACAGCACGGTTTGCTGTTTGTTACGTCCCTGCTACCAGCCCCACCCAAGTGTAGATATGCTACACCCTGCAGAATGTTTACCACCTTTGTTTTGGGGAAGTTGGGTCTCTCTTTCAAAATGACAAAATGAGCAAATGTTTATCCTCTGAGCAAAGTGGTAACACGGTCTGGGTCTCAAACAGTTTGTGTCACAGGCAACAGCAGAGGGAATGCAGGTGTTACACCTGCATCCCTGTTTCTTTCTCAGGGAAGGGTGGCCTTTCTAGCTGCTGTTCGAGTGCTCTAGATTAAATAAAGTGGATATCAGAGAATCAAGGAAGCCAGAGACAAGACTCCAAGCTTTACTAGTTTCAGACACAAAAATCTCTTACAGGTCAGTGCAACGCATACCAGCCTTGCCTCTGCAACACGCAGAAAAGCTGAAAGGGCAGAGCTAGGAGGAGGTAAAACAAAAGATGATGGTTTAAAATGGCATATTAACTTATTGGCTTTATTAACTGATCAGGCTAGATGATCTTTTAGACCGCATTTGCAAATTCCTCTTGGTATTTCATGTTATTTTCTGTGAAATGAAGTATACAATATCATTTAAGAAATTCAACTATTACTAATTTAAATATTTATTAGTCTAATTTATTGGTGTTTAAACTGCTGATCTGAACACTATCCTAATGAAATAGAGGATACATTTTCAACAACAGAATTCTTTTGGTCCCCAGTGGGAGAGCAGACCAGCTCTGGTGTATTTTACAGTGGAAATAAGCCCGGTCCCGTAGGTTATACTGTGGGTAGCTCTACCCAGGTTGGAAGTTCTTTCTCTTCTCTGGCCCCTATTCCTTCCATTATAGAAAGGTTTTTAAGGCGATTTAAAGGGGAACCAAAGCAGACCTGATGGAAAAGCTATTTTTCTTATCCTCTCTTGACAATCAGTTTGAGTTGCTAACTTCCACACACCTCCCCCCTCATGTTATGCCCACAGGATATGGCAACACTTTTTGTGGCTTCCAATAATATCTTATTCTCTGTGTACTCAGATTCATCCTGCCTCCAAATCTGACACCTCCCGTATTTGTTTGCTTGCACTCAAAATTCTGCTGGCCAAAGATTCCTAAACACCAATAGTTAGGGTTCGAATGAAGGAGATGCTGGCTAAGAGATTATTTGGATGTTCTGATTTGGCTTTATATTTAACTTTAGCAAACCCCTGAGCATGCATCAGTTTGATTCTGGCATGTACACTGGTTCACAAAGACTTGAACTTTAATTAAAAAAATAGTTCTTAAAAGTCCACTTACTGTGCCTTTAAACATTGGTTTGTTGAGGCTCAGCCAAGTCATTCACAGCCATTTGGATGAAGTTAGGCCATGTCTGTCATATGCAAGAGAATCTCACCAATGTCAGTTTTGACATCAACTTCCTGCTTATTGACTATATCCCAGGCAGGAACTATTTCCTTCTAAAGCCATATTTTAGAAACTGGACAGAAGTATTAACTTTAGGGGAAAACAAATGGGAAAAACTGGTGATGATTTTACTTAAGCCACCGTTACATCAGTGACCTAACTCACTACAGTAAGTCCCCTACATGAGAACGAGTTCCATTCTGAGAGCGAGTTCGTAAGTCCAATTTGTTCCTAAATCCAACAAAGTTAGCCGAGGTACCCAACTAACACAGTCAGCTATATAGTACTGTACTGTGATAGGTTTACAATACTTTTCACACAAATAATACATAAAAAACAAACATAAAAAATAAAGAAAACATTTTTAATCTTACATACAGTACCTTGAAAAGTACAGTAGTACAACAGCTGGCCTACAGGGGCTGGCATCAAGTCAACATGCAAGAAGAGTTACTGACTGCAGGAAGGAGAGGAAGTGGGAGATGGTAGAGTTGAAAGATTGTCAACAACGGAAGATGGAGGGCAAGCTGCAATTTCACTCACGCCTGACGTTGATGGAACGCAAGTTTGCATCTTTGAAAGTCTGCAACTTGAAGGTTCGTATTTAGGGGACTTACTGTAATTTGGTTGAGCCCAGATGAAACAGCAAAAGGCACAGTTTCATCCTTCTTTAAGCTATTTGCTTTTCTTAATCTAAAGTTATTCTGTTCTAGTTATTCTGGTGTTGAACTCCAACACTATCAATCAGAGTACTGGGAGCATTTATAGGAGTTATTTTCAGTACAGAGTAACTGAGTTTGCTCTGCACTTTCTGATCCCCTACGAGAAACAGCTGCACACAAGACTTCTGTAGACTCTCAACCACTGTTTACAATGTTTACCTTCTATCGTCTTTTCCCCTGTAATTCTAAACCACTGAGGTTTTTAGAACTCTGTGCAGGAGCAGATATCACAAGTATATTTTAAGAACAAAACCCAAAATTCCCATACCTCTCACAATCAGGTCAGCAGCGGCAGACAGCTTGTCTACACTTGTCTGGACCATGCAGACGTATTTCCCAGCATGCTTCAGCTGGATGTTCCGGATCATCAAATCACCAGCTGAATCCTGCTGATAAAGTAGGGGAAAGTGGCTACAATTACTTTTTAATGAGCTCTAAATACCATTATCACATGAAGGACACTGTGACTAATGGATTTATTTTACACTGGCTGATGAAAACATTAGTGATGCAAGCCATGGCCTATTAAAAATATGTGAGCCTGCCTGAGAGATAACAAGAGCAACATCTTCAGAACACACCTAGGACGAGACCTCAGGTGTCTGGCTTCTCTGTGTCTCTGGAGCAGTTTGCCATCCACGCTGGAAGCACTTAAACTTACGTAATAAAGCAGCTGCTGACCTAGTCCTGTGGGTTTCTTCAGATATGCCCTCAGCCTACAGCCTTCGCTGGCACTGCAGTACTTGGGAACTCTTTATTTGGAAAGGGGAGGCAAGCCCACATTTGGAAGCATCTGTTAATTTAGTGCACAACCCTGTCTTATAGGCATCATTCTGACTGCTCCCAGGTTTGAATTAACGAATTATGAGGACCAGACTCTCCAAGGAAATCTTGCATCACCTAGTGTGGAACAGTGCTAATTTGTTTTCCAATGCCAAATGTATGTTTGATCAGCAGATGAATAGGGCTAATTACATCCCGGTACGGATGTCTATGTGCCCTAGAAATATTTCTACATCATTCACCAGCACGGGACTTTTAATACATGTGAGGAGATGCCTCCACAGGCCATCACAAAGCTGGCATTTCAACTGAAGAACACTGCTACACCTTGGAGTTCGGTTTCAGAGCTCTGTTCATCAAAAACTTGGAGAACAACTGCTTGAGCAAGCGAACACCCAAGGGTTCAGAGTCAGGAAGCTATGCTTATTTCTAAACCTTGATGGATGACAAGATAACATAGGTTATTTTGGCCCTCTTGTTATGCTTCTAAATGACAATAATATTGGATAATACTTAATGGTACTTAATATCTGGCAGGCATATATTACACCAAATACTGACATGTCCTGTGAGGTAGGTACTTTTATTATCCCTACCTTACAGATGAAGAAGCTCAAGCACAAAGAGGTTATTCGTCTTGCCTAGAGTCACCTAGCTGATCAGTGGCAGAACCAGAATGTGAGCCCACACGGTTTCAGGCTCCAGTTCCTACTCGTTACCAGACTGCTGTACTATCAGCTGGAAAGATCTAATTCTCATTCTAAATGTGTACTTAGTTTTCCTCCTTGGTTTCAGTACAGCATTATTACATATTTACCCACAGCAATGAAAGACACAGAACTGCCAACAGTTGTAAACAGGATTAGAAGAAAGGCAAAAGCATATCGTCAAGAGAGAGCTGAAGTTTGGGGACTTAGTTGTCTGGGGCTGATCCCTGCTGTGTGACTTCCTGTGAGTCTCTTAATGTCTCTGGGCCTTAGTTTATTGACCTGTGAAAGAAGGATGCATTGCCTACCGTGCTAGCTTGTGAGAATCAAATGAGATTTTATGTGTATGTGAAATCCTGAAAACTGTGAAGCACAGGGTAAATTTAAACTAGTATTACGGATGGCTACGATCAGTTTTCCTTGTGAAACAATTATGTCAAAGACCTTAATCTAATTCAAGGAGAGCTGTGAATTTTTTTTTAAACCTGAAATCTATATTTCATTTATAACACTTGGGTTCTCATCCAGATTCTACTATTTACTAATCAAGTCTTATAATTGCTAGTAAAATAGGGTAATTGCTACCATATTTCACAGAGATTCTGTGAGGATTAAAGAGCTGATATATATGCAAATGCTTGATAAATGATTAGGCACTTTGCAAATATAAGTTATCATCATCATCGTGATTATTAATACTACTTTACCTAAGACATTTCATGCGCTAGGACTTTGAACAGAGGCTTAAACAGAAAATATGCCTCACAAGGGGGTATGTGCAGGGAAAGTGGGAAGTCGTAGTGGTTTAAAGGAAATGGCTACACTATCTCAATAATTTGTTTTATTCAACAAGGGCTTGAAGGTCAAAGAAACCAGTTGTAGCCAGCAGATTTCAGCACAGCAATCCATTAACAGAATTTTATGACTGTGTGGTTTGGAGTGTGCTCTCCTTATTTGCAGATTTTGACCAGATTTGTGTTTTTAACGTAAAAGTGAAACAAAGAAAAAAATAAACTCGGGATTGAGGTATGAGTCTCACAGAAGGAGACTCCAGTAACTTTCTCTTTCCCTTCAAAGTCATACAGACCAAACTGTTTACTGAGATCTACATTTATGTTCCTACCAAAGAGAACAAAACAGCACTGCTGTCTGCTCTGTTCCTGACCGAACACTCAAAGCCGCTCAGAGGACAGTGAAATAATAACTCTTCCGAACACTGCAATAGGTCGGCTCTCCCAAACATCGTCTGTACCACACTGACACAGGAAGCAGAAACTGAGAAATGGGCTTGACTTCAGAATTGCTTCCTTACCTCTTCTGTTATCCAGCACTAACCCTATAGACACTTATTACCCTGGTGGCTAATACACTTAGCTCTCACAATTTGTAGTGCTGTCCCGCATTTTGCAGTTACTTCTTAGCAATGGTTGATTGGTGCTAGTACTGGTATCACAAGAGAGACAAACACTTCCCATACAAAAGGCTAATGAGAGTGATTCCATGGACAGAGGTCTCAACAAAAGGCGGTCGCTAGTGCTTGACTCCATCACGGGTATCTCCATCTGTGCCTCAGCCCTGGCTGACGTGCAGCCCGTCCAGCATGAAGTGCATATCTGTCTGATTGGCAGGACATCTATTTTGATTGCCCAAGCATCTGTTCTGATTGGTTGGTGCCTGTGCCATTCTGAGAGATAATATTTTTATTTTTTATTACCTCTTATGCCCAAGACATTTATTTTAGTCTGAAAACAAATAGTCTGCTTAATCTATGAAGGTTTTCTCAGTATATATGCTTATTTTATTAGAATTAATGTTACCCTCCTTCAATGAATACAACCGTTAATGTTTCTCACATACTTCTTTTGTGCTAGGCACTGCGCTATGTAGTTTTCTAGACCTGAAGGTATTTAATATCCTCAATGCCCTTGTGAAGTAGTTAATATCACTCTCACTTGGGCAGAGTTATTAGGCTGAACCGTATCAAAGTGGTTCAGAATGGTTAATAATGGCAATTTCATCCAGCCTTCCTCAACCAGGACTCCAAGAGAGAATTACTAACGACTCGAGCCATCCACTGACGTAATGAATTAACTTCTGTCTCGTGCATCTAAAATGGTACCAGTTGTATACGGTCCTTGGAAGAGTTGAGAAAATAGTTACTCAGATCATTTTTGGTGTTCTGTAATTCACTGGAGAGGTACTGTTTGACAAAGGCAGCGAGAATGTAAATAAGAGGAATAGCATTATCTTTGAGAGGAACATAGGCCCTCCACATATCGTACGGATAATTTGTAAGCCTTAGCCCATTTATTCCCAACATAAGGGATGGGGGTAAGATGAGGTGAGTAAATCCGATTCCTGTGGGAGCATGAGGGATGGGAGGGCTTTTCAACACAGACTCATGCTTATATTCTGCTGTCTTTGATTGGACTCCTCCATGATAATAGCAGCCAGAATGAACCTGTTTTTTTTTTTTTAATTTTTATTGGACTACAGTTGATTTACAATGTTGTGTTAGTTTCAGGTGTACAGCAAAGTGAATCAGTTATACATACATATATCCACTCTTTTTCAGATTCTCTTCCCATACGGGTCATTACAGAGTATTGAGTAGAGTTCCCTGTGCTATTCAATAGGTCCTTATCAGTTATCTACTTTACGTATAGTAGTGTGTATATGTCAATCCCAATCTCCCAATTTATCCCCCCATCCCCCGAATCTTCATTGCTAATAGGAGAGTAGGGCTATGTTAGGGCAGAACAAGGGCAGAACAATTTTTTTTTAAAGATTTTTTTGATGTGGACCATTTTTAAAGTCTTTATTGAATTTGTTACAATATTGCTTCTGTTTTTTTTTATGTTTTGGTTTTTTTGGCCGTGAAGCATGTGGGATCTTAGCTTCCCGACCAGGGATTGAACCCGCACCCCCTGCACTGGATGGTAAAGTCTTAACCACTGGACCTTCAGGGAAGTCCCAAGGGCAGAAAAATTATTTTTGAGAATGATTGTGATAGATTCAAACTGTTTCCAGAGTTAACCTCTTATTGGTGTAAGAGTTCAATGATACTATTTTATGGAAAGTAAGGCATTTTGAAAATTCAACGATTAGAATTCAAATTATCTGGAGATACTAAATAATCTGATCAGACTTTCAGATTCGAGAAAGAGAGCCCTAACCTCACAATGGTAAGTCTTCTACAAGAGCCAAAGGGTGTTTAAACAGCAGCCTAAAAGCATCTGAGTAAACTGTCCTTAAGCTATTTTCTTCATCAGGTTCAATGGCATATGGTACAGTATGGGGCAGAGAACTTGGGATTTGAAGTTTGAAGCTGATTTCTGCAATTTAGTAGCAGTGAGGGCCAGGCAAGCCATATAGCTCCCATTAGCCTCAGTTTTCTCATTCATACCCAGTAATGAATAACTAACCTGTAGGGTTAAGGATTATGAGGATTAAGAAAAGGCATGGCCTATAGGTGGCTCAATGAGCAGGGCTGCAATCATCACTCAAAAAGGAGCAGATATTAACCAAGAGTTTTCGGAAATAAGGTGTTTGAACAAAAGTTAGTCTAAACGACTCATCTGAGTCCGTTTTGAGACCTTTAGTTGCTGATTGCATTTCCTGAGGATAGTTTGATATTAATACTTACCCCTCCGACTCTTTCAAAGTGGTCCCCGTCTTTGTCAAAGTCTATCAGGTGTCCATTAAATGACCAAGTAAACATGATGTTTAGCGAGTGATCGTGGGTTACCTGGCATGGCAGAACGATACTTTCTCCAACAGTGACATCCATACTGGAAGGGGGTACCATTACCCTTGTTGGATCTGGAGAGTGAAAACAAAGCAAAGCAACAAAGCCTGTGAGCTGGTGTGGAAATAAAACGTAGAATCCAAGTGCAGGATGAAATACTAAGGAGTTTTGCTTTATTTCGTCTTAGTCTGTGCCCGGCAAACCTTAGTCATCTGGGAAGCTCAGAGTCGGGCCAGGAGGTCATTTTTAATATGAAAAGATGAAAACACTTATTATGTGAACCTTCACAGAGCAGCAGAACTCAGCTGGGGAGCACTGGGGTTAGCTCTCTTAAGACACTTATGGAAGGGCCTACTGCTGGCAGACTGCTCTGAAATTATCTCTTCAAAAAGGTTTTTAGATCTCCCCAGTTTCACTAGAAAGCAATACTACAGCTGAGTGCAAACAGGAAAATCCATGTTAATTTGAAGTTTGTTGGGGTTTTTTCCTATTATAAAAGTGATACATGTTTAGTATAGGGAATTTAGAAAATTCAGGGAATTTGAAAGAAGGGACCAAAACAAAACAAAACAAAATCCTACTCAGTTTCTGACTGTCCAGATAAAACCCCTATTTTCATTTTAGTATAATTTCCTCCTGTCTTTTGGATTCATAATTTTTCGGTTGTCTTGTTTTGCATTATTGTAAACATGCTACACATGTGATTTTCCTTTTTTCTCTACTTAATATAGGCTTATACCTTTATCCACATATTTTTATAATCTGTATAATATGCTGTTAATAGTTTCAATCACTTTGAAACTAGTAAACATTTTAGCAAATTTTATTACAATTATAAATAATGCTGTAATGAGCATCACTGACAAAATTATATGTATATATAACTTCTTTTTATTGAACAATAGTTGATTTACAATGTTGTGTTAGTTTCTGCTGTACAGCAAAGTGATTCAGCTATACATATATATATATACATTCTTTTTCAGATTCTTTTCCACTATAGGTTATTACAAGATATGGAATATAGTTCCCTGTGCTATACAGTAGGTCCTTGTTTATTTTATATACACAGTAGTGTGTATCAGTTCCTCCCAAACTCCTAGCGTAGCTCCCGCCTTCCCCTTCGGTAACCATAAGATTGTTTTCTATGGCTGTGAGTCTTTCTGCTTTGTAAATAAGTTCATTTGTATCATTTTTTTAGATTCCACATATCAATGATATAGTAATATTTGTCTTTCTCTGTCTGACTTTACTCATGTATTACTTTTTTTTTTTTTTTTTTTTTTGCGGTACGCGGGCCTCTCACTGTTGTGGCCTCTCCGGAGCAACAGGCTCTGGCCGCGCAGGCTCAGCGGCCATGGCTCACGGGTGCAGCCGCTCCGCGGCATGTGGGATCTTCCCGGACCGGGGCATGAACCCGTGTCCCCTGCATCGGCAGGCGGACTCTCAACCACTGCGCCACCAGGGAAGCCCCATGTATTACTTCTTTAAAATAAGGACTACTAATTCATTTTAAAATTCACCCTTTACATTACAGTTTTATTTGGGAACAGAAAGGACTTGCTTAGCCAAGAGAGTTTATAAACTCTAAAACTACATTCACACATAGGTAGTCTCTTATTTCTCACTGAACTAGGCTTTCATAAATGGTGTCAGAGAATAAAATGGTGAAAAGCAATTTGAGTTAAATAAAAAGGTCATATAAGTGCCTAAGGAATAAAATTATGAATTCAGCCATATTCCAGAAATTTCTCTGTACAAGTCAAACAAAACCAACCAAACAAACCATAATAAAGAAGACAAGTCAAAAGCAAACAAAAACAATATAAAAACAATGGTTAATCCCCTTCAACATTCACAGGATTGTGTTTCACACGCTGTGTGGCACATAAACATTTACTGAATGTAGCTCTTAGATTAAAATCTCAGCTGAGAATTTTGTAATGGAGTCTCATAGAAGACTTTTGATTGGTGTTTTTTTCCAACAACCCACCCACTAAAATTTCCTCTTTAAAGAGAGTATTTAAAACAGTTTTTCTACCCTTTTATCCAACTGTGGAAAGCAAACATCTCAGGTTGTTAAAAAAGGAAAGCCTGTGTCCATAAATAGATTATAATCTAGTGGAGGGACATACTTTTGCTGTTTTCTGAAAATAGGTAAAGCTCAGGATGAGTGGACTGGTGTGCTTTTAGTCACTGCTGAACGAATGATGTCCATGAAATGAGAAGTGAAAAACAGGTACTCCTAGCTAAGAGGTAATGGGAGACAAAACTGTTTGTTTCAAAACCTGAGGCTTTTTGCAAGTCACATAATCAAAATATACTCCATTGGTTAACTGACCCACAGGAAAAGATACAAACTGAGATTTTTTTAAATGAGCGAAGGAGTTGAGAGCAAATCACCTTAGTATAATGCTAAGCAGAAAATCTAGGAATAGCTCCATTTGACTTAACATGTCATTTATCATTTTTTAATTTAAATTTTCACCTATAAAATGAAGATTGGAACATATAATTCCTGGACAAAATGATATATGTCTGTGGTTTGTATTTGGCAAGACGTCACCTTATTCCATTTTAAATAGCTGTCCACTGATTTCACAATTTAGATTTTCATTTTAATGTACCTTCATTCATTTGTTGATCTATCTACCAAGCACTCATTAGGTGTTATAAGGATAACAGTGCCCTAGTACCAAGAAAGATATAAAAAACTTATTTGTAAAAACTAATCGAGCCCCTCACATTCTAGATACCATGTTACACGCTTGACAAGGATTGTTTCATTTATTCTCAACAAATACGTAGTATTATCGGCTATTTAACAGATGCGGGAAACTGATACCTAAGGGTGGTTGAGGAATTATCTACTGTGCTAAGCTGACTCCCTTCATTTAGCTGAAAACATGATCTCCATCCACAAATCATCCATGCAACAAGGCTAAGGGCATAATATAGCAATTTGCACTCTTGATTATGTGTAGTCAGCTGAGGATATGTAAATGCAGAAGAAATTCAAAGAAGGCCATGGGGTGAAGATGGTTTCAGAGGGCTTCAGGTAAAAAGAAGTGATGATTTTATGCCTAAAATGCTGGCTCTAGCTATAAGCTTACACATCACACTGATGAGTGCAGAGTCAAATGTCCACGTTCAGGTCCTTAAAAATGTCTTGCAGCTGGCACCTACCCTAAAGCCTAGAGTCATATACAATTCTGGCTGACATTTTTAATTGACATTTGTTTCCTAAATAAATGTTCATCCCTTTATGCACGTGTAGCTGTCTGGGACAGATTTTATTACTGGTGAACTCTGTTGCCTGTTAACCAAGGACCAGAGAAGTGCTCTAAATCAAGGATTATGCTGGCACAGTTGCTGTGCTGACAGCTGCTAATTCATTACCTTAGCACTTGTCACCAATTCACATTTTGAGCCCTGAAGTACCAAGAATCAATGCAAAGGAAGACAAGCACTGTACACACACCAGAGAGGTCTCCTTGGCACTAGAGAAGATTAAACTAAAGAGGTTCCAAACCTCATTAGCTACTTGGTTTTCTCAAATTGTATGCTTGTTCAGTACTCCTGCTTTCTGTGTTATGAATTCTGATGCTTTATACTTGATGAATTTCTTGCAATTTGAATACAAACACTGTACACAAATAAACAGATGGCTTCTTCAAAACAAAACTGTCTCCCCTCCTTTGGTTTTAATTCATTAAGATCAGGAAGAAGCTATATTTACGACTTCTGTTCTGAAGAGTCACTCCAGCTATTGTTCTGTGCACAGAACTCTCAAAGGCAATTAGAACTCAAGATGTGAATTGATGTCTGGGTTTGGATGTAATTAAATAGCAACAATAAATAGGACCAACAACACTCCTAAACTTTCTGGCTTGTGGTTGGTTCATCCCACAGAGAATGATAAATTTAGAACTCCAGAGGATTGATGCTCAAAATATAAATATAAATATAAATATATATATATATATATATATTTACCAAGCGCTTAACTTTCCTAGAGTAAAAAAAAAAATCTTTTATGCTTTATAGTGTTTTCTATAATATCAAGAGGTCAGAAAGTAAACTATGCTTTGCTCTAAAGGTCAAAACAACCATGGGAAGGAGATTTAATTATTAAGCACTCTGTTAATGATTAGGTCAACAACTAGATGCATAATTTCTTACATTAACAATGAAATATCAGAAAGGGAATGTAAAAAACAATACCTTTTAAAATCATATCAAAAAAATGCCTAAGAATAAACCTGACCAAGGAGGTGAAAGACTTATATGCTGAGAACTATAAAACATTAATGAAGGAAATTAAAGAGAATTCAAAGAAATGGAAAGATATCCCATGCTTTTAGATTGGAAGAATTAATTTTGTTAAAATGGCAATACTACCCAAAGCAATCTACAGATTTAATGTGATCCCTATCAAATTACCCATGACATTCTGCACAGAACTAGAACAAGTAATCCAAAAATTTATATGGAACCATAAAAGATCCAGAATTGCCAAAGCAATCCTGAGGAAAAAAATAAAGCAGGAGGCATAACTCTCTCAGACTTCAGACAATACTACAAAGCTACAGTAATCAAAACAGTGTGGTATTGGTATAAAAACAGACATATAGATCAATGGAACAGAATAGAGAGCCCAGAAATAAACCCACACACCTACGGTCAATTAATCTTTCACAAAGGAGGCAAGAATATAAAATGGGATAAAGACAGACTCTTCCACAAGTGGTGCTGGAAGAGTTGAACAACTGCATGTACATCAATGAAGTTAGAACACACCCTCACACCATGCACAAAAATAAACTCAAAATGGCTTAAAGACTTAAACATAAGACATGATACCATAAAACTCCTAGAAGAGAGCATAGGCAAAACATTCTCTGACATAAATTGTACCAATGTTTTCTTAGGTCAGTCTCCCAAGGCAATAGAAACAAAAATAAACAAACGGGACCTAGTCAAACTTATAAGCTTTTGCACAGCAAAGGAAACCATAAAAGACAAAACAAAAACAAAACAAAGCAAAAAACAAAACAAAAAAAAAAATGAAAAAACCTACAGAATGGGAGAAAATATTTGCAAGTGATGTGACCAACAAGGGATTAATCTCCAAAATATAAAAATAGCTCATACAACTCAACAACAGAAAAACAAACAACCTGATTGAAAAATGGGCATAAGACGTTAACAGACATTTCTCCAAAGAAGTCACACAGATGGCCAGAGGCACATGAAAAGATGCTCAGCGTCACTAATTATTAGAGAAATGCAAATCAAAACTACAATAAGGTATCACCTCACACCAGTCAGAATGGCCATCATTAAAAAATCTACAAATAAGAAATGCTGGAGAGGGTGTGGAGAAAAGGGAACCCTCCTACACTGTTGGTGGGAATGTAAGTTGATGCAGCCACTATGGAGAGCAGTATGCAGGTTCCTCGGGAAACTAGAAACACCATATGATCCAACAACCTTACTCCTGGGCATATACACGGACAAAACTATAATTCAGAAGGATACATGCACCCCTATATTCATAGCAGCACGATTTCCACTCCATCGACATGAGTGGATAAAGAAGGTGCGGTGTATATATCATACTACATGAAGTAAGTCAGAAAGAGAAAGACAAATACCACATGATATCACTTATATGTGGAATCTGAAATATGGCACAAATGAACCTATCTACAAAACAGAAACAGAATCACAGACATAGAGAACAGACCTGTGGTTGCCAAGGGGCAGTGGGGAGGGAGAGGGATGGAGTGGGAGTTTGGGGGTGGTGGATGCAAACTATTACATTTAGAATGGATAAACAACAAGGTCCTACTGTATAGCACAGGACACTATAACTAATCTCCTGGGATAAGCCATAATGGAAAAGAATATTAAAAAATGTATATATGTGTATAACTGAGTCACTTTGCTGTACAGCAGAGACTGGCAAAACATTGTAAATCAACTATACTTCAATAAAAAAATGTAAAAAAAACCCTCACATACATTTAAAGCATGTAATAAAAATGTGGACTCTAACATCTTAATGTTTTTTGTAATCTCTTAAATTTAGAGGTTTTTTTTTTAAAGAAAATTATCTCTCTTATTGAAGAAACACTTTATGTTCACTGTACTTTCTTTTCCTATTAATTTTAGCTAAAATTTAATGTTTAATTTTCATTTTTGTGTTTTCTGCTTTGCTCAGATTGCTCAAGGACAACATATATACTTTTATAAAAACAATTATTTTTCTTAAAAGTAATCTGGCTGCACATATTCCAAGATGTTAACATTGATCAATTCTGAGGAGCAGGAAAAAAAAAAAAACAATTAGATGTATAAGTTGTAACATATTACTCAAGTCATATTATATTCTGACTTTCACTGTTGGAAGAAAAGCTTTCTGATTTCAGGCTTTTGTTATCTGTAACAACAAGTGCCTGTAGTTTATGGGATAAGAATTCCATTTTGATGTTGCTTGCCTTTTATTACATCAAACCTTCCATTTCAATTTATAATTTCTTTACCTTTCCCTCACAGTGCCAAGCTATTCACTTGGTGCCTATCAAGGAAAGTGTTTTAAATGTGTGTTTTAGTCATCTTCATTCATGGGAGGTATACATCTCCTTTTGTTAGTGAATTTCTTAACTGTAATGGTTTTGATGATGCCTCACAGTCAGGTTGTGTCTTCTTTTTTACATTAAATTTTGTAGGGAAACTTTAAAAAATGGGATCCTTCAAAAACAAGAGTTAGTGAAAGAGCTGACAGTCAACTCACCTCAAATGACACCAAGGGGGATTGGATAGAGAACAATTTTTTTTTTTTTTTTTGCAGTACGCGGGCCCCTCACTGTTGTGGCCTCTCCTGTTGCGGAGCACAGGCTCTGGACGCACAGGCTCAGCGGCCATGTCTCACGGGCCCAGCCGCTCTGCGGCATGTGGGATCTTCCTGGACCAGGGCACGAACCAGTGTCCCCTGCATCGGCAGGCGGACTCTCAACCACTGCGCCACCAGGGAAGCCCGAGAACTATTTTTAATAGTCGTTAAAGGCCACAACAAAGACAGTTGATTAATGATCACAATCAACCTGGAGGGAGAATCTCTAGGGATGAATTTAAGCTCTCTCTGGTTGGTCATATATTTTTTTTTAATAAAAACAAAACCAGTGCTGGATGTACTATTTTTCATCGATTTTGCATAAAACACATATAAAAAAGGGATGCCCTACCCATGAGATGAGACTCAAAATTCCCAGTGATTTCAAGCTGGACCGGTTCTTTATTTTAGGATGAGATCTAGTAGGGGTAAAGCAAAAAGCTACACTTATAAAATCAACTACATAGGTTCAGGCTGGGGGAAAAACTGGGTTGGCAGTTCACATGGAAAACACTTGAGCATTCCAGTCTCAACATGGCCCATGCTGCTGCCAAAGAAAGCTAATGCAATCTTAGGCTGCATTTAATAGCATGTGGTATTCCATCTTAGAGAGGTAAAAATCCCATTATATTCTTCATTAATGAGACCACAGCTTACTAGGAACATCCTTTGGATTCACTGACGGATTAGTCCACCTAGGTTAGTGAAGGAGCTAATAAATCTGTAACAGTTAAAAAAAATGAAAATGTTTGACAGGAGTAAGAGAAATGAGAGGAGACATGAGACTGGTCTGCAAATATGTGAAGGGGTTATAGGCAGAAGATGAATTGAGCTTATTTTGTGTTGTCCCAAAGTAGAAAGCAACAGTACGTACAAAGAGGCACAGTTTGGCTCTACATAAAAGAGAACTTTCCAAATAATCTGATCTTATCAACAGGAAAATGGGCTGCCTCAGGAGAACATGCATCACTATTTCTAGAAGTATTCAAGTGGAGGTGGGCTCCATCAGAGAGGGTGTGTCAGGAGACACTGAAAGCCAGCCAGGGTAGATGAAGCCTGTCATTTCTCCTAAGAGTGTATGAATCCAAACCACTTTCCCAACGCTTTCCTGACTACTCTCCTCACGGGTGATCCTTTCCTTGTGTAAAGCTTGTCAGCATTAACTGTCCTATTTCTTCAACATTAAGCTTGAGCACTGTTGTGGAATATCACTGACATATATCCCGTTTCTCCCTTGTAATCACGTTCCTGGGGGTCGGGGACCACATCTTACACTTTTATAAACCCCCGTGCCTAGCTCTGTCCCTACTCATGAGAGTCGGTTAAAGATTAATTGGGTGATGACCCATGAATGGTAGTGTTGGTGACTAACCAAAGTAGGGACTTGAACCTTGACATGCTGTACATTGGGAAGCTGTTGTGCTGTATTTCTTATTATTTATCCTGACTTGAATTGACTACTGAACAGAAAAAAGTAGCTACCTAAGGGCTCAATCACTGTGCAAACTCTGACCCTTTGTCTGTGCTCATTGCTGATTTCTGCCTCCAAGGCCACACTTAGAATTTTTTTCTTGCTTTTAGAAAATAATTCATTTGAAAAGTAATTTATTTAAAAAATAATTTATTTCGAAATAATTTCAAACTTTTAGAAAAGTAGTCAGAAAAGTACAAGGAACTCACCTTCGCACAGACCCCTCCACTGTTAATATTTTATTACATTTGCTTATTTCCTGTTCTTTCTTATATATAATAAAGATATGTAATATATATATGGTATTATCTAGAATTTATATTTACTTATTATCATTAGTCTTTTTCTGAACCTTTTGAGAGCAACTACAGACATGCTATCTAATGGGTAGACATGCTACCCTTAAACATTCCAGTGTGTATTTCCCCAAACAAGAACACTTTCTTAACAACCAGCACAAAATCCTCCGAATAAGGAAATCAACCCTGGCACATCATCACTATGCAATTCAGGTCCCATTCAAAATTTGCTAACTTTCTCAATAATGTCTCTTTATCTTTTGGTCCGGGACCTTACCCAGGAATAAATGTTGCAATTAATTGTCATGCTTCTTTAAACTCCTTCAAGTTAGAACATTTCTTCAGTCTTTCCCTATCTTTCAAATCCTTGACAGCTTTAAAGAGAACAGACCTTACATCTTGTAGGATGACTCTCAACCTGGATTCATCGGATGTTTCCTCAGGACCTGATTTAGGTCTGTATTCTCAGCAGGAACAACACTGAAATGCTGTGCGGTACCTTCAAAGTGTGTCAAATCAGGAGCTGTGTGATGTGATGTGAACTCATCTCAACACTGACCAATGGCCATGATAACTCTAATCACGGGTCATGCTGGCGTCTGCCTGCCTTCTCTACTTTGTATTTAGCATTTCCCCCCTTGCAACTGATTAGCATTTTGTGGGGAGGTATTCCAAAATCACACCAATATTTTGATGCTCATCAAACCTCCACCTCCCAGCCTTAGGATCCACTGAAGACTCCTGCCTGAAGCAACCACCTCTCCGATGCTGCAAAATGGCAAATCTCCATCATTTCTTCTACATATACTAGATGACATTCTACTTTAAAAAAGAGCTTTCCTGGGACTTCCCTGGCGGTCCAGGGATTAGGACTCCGCAATTCCACTGCAGAATGAATATAGAGAATGTATCACTTTACTAAAATTGAAACACTCTGAGTTCCGCATTTCACACCTGGGTGAAAATTTAAGTCAATACATTTATAGAATACCTAAGGCATTACTGAAAATTAATTAAGCTTTTGGAGAATAATTCATTATTAAATAGAATAAAATTTAAACCTAAATTGTCCAACAACAGATGAATGGATAAAGAAGATGTGGTATGTATTTACAGTGGAATATTACTCAGCCATAAAAAGGAATGAAATTGGGTCATGTGTAGATATGTGGATGAACCTGGAGTATGTCATACAGAGTGAAGTAAGCCAGAAAGAGAAAAACAAATACCCTATACTAATGCATATATGTGGAATCTACAAAAATGGTACAGATGAACCTATTTGTAGGGCAGGAATAGAGACGTAGATGAAGAGAACAGACATGTGGACACAGTGGGGAGAGGGGAGGGTGGGACAAACTGGGAGATTAGGTTTGACATAAATACTCTACTATGTGTAAAATAGATAGCTAGTGGGAACCTGTTGTATAGCACAGGGAGCTCAGCTCAGTGCTCTGTGACCGCCTAGATGGGTGGGATGGGGGGAGTGGGAGGGAGGTCCAAGAGTGAGGGGATATAGGTGTACATATAGCTGATTCACTTCATTGTACAGCAGAAACTAACACAACACTGTAAAGCCATTTTACTCCAATAAAAAAAAAATAATAAATAAACAACAGAGATTTAAGGCCAAAAAAAAGGCATTACTTAAAATTAATTAAGCTTATTAAATAGAATAAAATTGATTAATATTCTAATTATTCTTCTCTGCTAGGTCATTTGGCTCTACATTTGAGAGCAGCTATCAAAACAAAACAACAGCATAGCTTCCGGTTTGTTCTTTTTCTCTGACTTCTTAGAAATCCATTCTGTCAGGGAGTCAGGTAGGAAGCAGGGAAGGATGGGGTAGGTAAGGTTATCCTTGAGAAATCTACACTACTTAGTTAAAAGTCCTTTTCAGATTGCTCCATTATTGCAACTTTTGAGAGTGTGAATTCTTTTCTTTGTTGTATTTGCCAACTATCTCTTATGGTGGCAGACTTCCTCACTGTCTTTTTTTTTCTTTCCTCTGGTTGTGGCGAGCGGGGACTGCTCTTGGTTGCGGTGCAGGGGCTTCTCATTGTGGTAGCTTCCCCTGTTGCAAAGCACGGGACCTAGGTGCACGGACTCAGCAGTTGTGGTGCACGGGCTCAGTAGTTGTGGTGTACGGGCTTAGTTGCTCCGCGGCAATTGGGATCTTCCCGGACCAGGGCTCGAACCCGTGTCCCCTGCATTGGCAGGCGCATTCTTAACCACTGAGCCACCAGGGAAGTCCCCCCTCACTGTCCTTCTAATTTTGGTTTGGAAGTTCATCTTATAAGGGAGTTTCTCCCTCCTCATGAACATTCCTCCCTATGTGGGGTTGTAAAGCCCCGAACAGGTTATGGGAAGGGTTTGCTGTTTACACCCCATGGTGGAGCAAAATATAGGGCAACCCGCCTTATATTGTACAGGCCTGGCTCTTGTTTCCTTAAGTGGCCTTGCTGCTCACTCTGACCATAAATAAATTCCCTTTAAAAGTTCTTAAATCTGAGAATTCCCTCTCCCCTACCCTGCCCCTGTTTCCTGGCAGGGAGCCAAGATCCAGGCCCTGACTTAAGGCTTAGGCAGCTTTACCTGCCCAAATACCTGGATGAAATAGAATATATTCAGTGTATAATCATCTAGATAATATCAGGCATCTATGTATTTGGTATTTGTTTCCAAGTCTCCATATTGGTTATAATTACTACTCTTTTGGAAATCTTTTAGCCACTTGATTTCTTTTAGACTTTTACTTTTCACTTAGATTTGTTTTGTACTGAGCAGCTAGGCCTGTGAAATGAGAATTTAGAAAATTTTAAGACAGACGGAGGCCAATCCTCTTTGTTGATCTTACCTCTCTTTTTGTTAACACAATTTAAATCTGATTTTGTTGAGTGAAAAAGTGAAGGGCCCAGTTGAAAAAAACCCAATGATTTTATCTTGGCTGAAGACAAGGAAACCTTCCCATTTTTGGTGGTGGAAAAACCATAGCGATGGCATAGGGCACTTCAACGAGTCAAGGTTTTCAAGCAATCCATGCCAAGAAGCACTGCCACGTAGTACTGTGACCTGGTTCTTTGAACAACTTGTGCACCTTGACAAACAACACTGGAAGAAAACATAAGGCAAATTCTGACCCCAGTCGGATGGAGCAGAAACCGGAGCCTTCTGTAAAGCAATTTACAAATCACCCCTGAGCAGAATGCTTACGGATCTATTTTCAAGGACTAGGGAAAAAACACAAAGCAGAGCTGTTTAATAAGCCTGACTGCCACAAATGGAAGCTGCTACGCGCGAGTCAATTGAGGGTGGCCAGGTATAGGTACTTGGGAAACAAGCAGTCAAATGATCAACTTATTAGATTTGCCTGGTCAAAATGTGTAGCGTAAAGCACCTACTTAATTATACAGACTGCTCTCATGCCGCCCGGCTGCCTTTCAGGCTTCCAAGTCAGTGACAGTGATTAATAATGACTTTCTGTTTTGTCTTGTTTTGTTTTAAATAACCAAATTATCATTTGTCTTAAAATCATTCATGGTCATCTTGGTTGCTCTTTTTTTACCTGCCACCGGGGCAAGCCAACCTCCTGGGTTTGGATTTGTGCAGTGTTTTAGAAGCAAGATTCTCAGTTGGGATGTCTTTCTAAATGGAAAGAATTGCCTGCAGGTGTGTAAGTGTCCACTATGAATAAGAATATTCCGTAAGCAAACTAGAAGCCATCACAGAGGTAGAGCAGGATATGCTAAATTTGCCCTCTCATATTTTCTTGGTGAAGCTTTCTTTTAAGATTTAAAAGGAATGATCTAAACAGACTATTAGAAAAGACTATTCTCATTGACAAATTAAATAAATTGAATCTTCAAGTCAAGATATAATTAACATTAATTACTCTATGACATTTTTGGGACTGTGATTGAAGATGAAAAAGAATGATAAATGGGAGTTACAGGTATCTTTTAACCATGGAGAAACATTTTCATTATATAATAATTAGAATTTTTCTTTTTGAGATGGAGGGATTATAGGCCTGTTGTTTTGTAGCTACTACACATGAGTAACTCTCCCTTATGAGTCATTGGGTAAAAATTTACAAAGAAATCCCATTAGTGTCAGTGAAAAAAAGTAAATCCCATCGCATGCCGTGCATAAGAATGGCGTAATGAGGTCTTTGCCGATTAAAGGAATATATAATTGTACTTGATGGGCATCTGGCTGTATCTACCGATACAAGGTAAGAGAATATTTACCTAAACTACAAAAGAAGTGAAACGTACATCAGGAGGCAAGGGCAACGACTTCCACAGACAATGCATTCCACTGTCATTATATGCAAAATAACAACTAGTGCCCCATTCTTGCAGTTTGCTACACGGGGAAGAATTAGGATCTGGTCAGTAGGGGGTGCCAAAACCACAGCAGAAGGAAAAAGCATTGCGCCTTGCTGTTTATCTGGCTCCTGTCAGCAATTTTCTACGTGTTTTCAAATTCCTCCACTTAAGAACTCTGCAACTTGGAAAAGAGGCAATAATTCTCATACTCTAAAAGTGGTATTTCTTCGTTTGCCTACCAATGTAAAAGAAGGTCACCGAGGAGTATATGAAGCTTAAAAAAGATGGTATGACTATCTTTGTGGACACGACTAGGCCCCTCCCTCTATGTGGTGCAGGAAGGATTGATGTGTAAAGCTTTCTGCACAACAGAATCAAACAAGCCACCCACCCTAGCACCTGGGCCACTACTGACTAGCTTGTCTGGAGGCTTGTCCATAATTCTAAGTGAACTTTTTCCTGAAACCCTTCAGGATGGACAACTATTAATAGCTCCCAGGTCCCTTCAACTGCTGAGATCTCCTGTGTGCACGGCAGGTAAGACACTCTGAGTTGAGCTAACAGGTTCCTCTCCCTGTTGCACTGCCTGCTTCAGAGTGTGACCTGTATACACATTCCATGAAATTTAAAGGAAGAAGAGGGAAAATGAGGACAGTCCTCAATGAAGATTTTGTTACTGCTCTTCACTGGAGGAGAAACAGGCAACTAGCTGGGAAACACACTCCAGTCGGGAAGAACTCGTTTCTGGGGTAGATTTTGAGGGTCATTGCACATTTAGTTCAATCTTCCACACCAGGGAGAGGGAAACTTTTCTTTCTTTTGAGAGTTGCTGACCCAAAGAGGGAAAAAAAAAAAAATCAGTTGAGGGTCAGCAAAGTAGAAAGCAACTTAATTTAGTTTATTTTCAGAGAGATGTTTACAACTTTTCATGTCTTTCCAACTAGGTACAGGGAACATGAAACTCTAAAGGTACATCAAATAATTTAAAACTTACATCTAATATCTATAAAGGATAGTGGAGATGAGGGCGAGTGGGAATGCAGGGAGATGGAGAAAAGATGAAAATACAGAGAAACAGCAAGAGAGACAGAGGTAGAGAGCGGCAGAGTCGCCTTCTCCACAAACACCAAAGAGACTCCGCGCCGAATCAAGGACACAAACACCAAGAGGAAGGCACGCAGAGGCAAAAGAATTTTGGGGAAGTGAAATAGCAGTCCTGTGTGGAGCAACAAACATTCCATCCTTTGGTTTTTAGGCTGTCAACAGAGAAAACCTTTGTTGGGAAAGATGCAGCTTTGTAAATTTAGTCATTTACAGATAAGTTCTGGAGGGGAGCAAAATCTGCTACCCTGAACTGTGTCTCTTTGGCATGAAGATTAATTTAGGTCAATTCTTTTTAAGAAACAGAAGACTCACAAAGTCTTTGTTTTTTGTTTTTTTTTTTTGGCTGCACTGTACGGCATGTGGGATCTTAGTTCCCTGACCAGGGATCAAACCTACGGCCCCTGCACAGGAAGTGTGGAGTCTTAACCACTGGACCACCAGGGAAGTCCCAGAAAATCTTTCTTTTTACCTCCACCTTAGCTGCCTAAAGAATTTAGATAGAGCGCCTGTTTCCAGAACAGGGCCATCACCAGAAACATCTGCCAAGAATACGGGCTAGGTGTGGCAGGGGAAACTCGGCAGGGCCTAGAGATCAGAGCCGCTCTGTGTCCCGGTGTCTCTGCCTGGCCCAGCAAACATCTGTGTACCAAACACCTGCTTTTCCGTTTCCAGGTCCATTGCCTTCCTTCTCTTTGAGTCCCAAACCAGTACCCCCAACATCCTCTTTTGTTCTTACCTGAAGATGGTATTTAAAGTGAGGGTTTTGGCCATTTGGGGGAGTTATTCAGTTTTCCTGGGTCTCTCCCATGTATACCAATGGTTAAACTTTTGTTTGATTTTCCTCCTGCTAATCTGTCTCATGTCAACTTAATTCCTAGACCAGATGGAAGAACCCAGAAGTGTAGAGGAAAATGTCTTCCTTCCTGAAAGTTGCGTCTTGCTACTTGCACCTAAAGTGTGCTTGGAATTTAAGTCAGCGTTCTAGTTTGACCCAAAGTCCCACATTTTCTACATATTCATTGACCGTCCTCTACAATGACAACTGGGCTTTGCCGTGGTGATTACATGAAGCACTGCAGTGTTAATACCATCTAAATATACTGAGTCACGATCAGCATTAAAAATTGGTGAGATATTTTAGAAAGGGATTTATTAAGGGCAAAAAGAGAAATTGTTTTCTGGCTAGGTCTTGGTTAACTGAAAAAAAAATTAACTACTTCCTCATTCCAGAAACATGTTAATTACTTGAATTAAAACCAACAAACAAACCCCTTAAAAGTATATGTGTGTGTGCATGCGTTCAAATGTCCATTCTTCAAATCCTTTTAGACTTTACAGGAAATGTACTCATTTCCTATATCATCCATTAGAATCTAACAGCTCCTTTCTGGTAGGGAAGATAGTACGGCAAGACCCCAGCACAGGTTATAACAAGTACAAACACATTATTTGTATGACTCGTGCCAAGTCCCGAGGGCGTCTCTCCGGGCTGTGGTGCAAAAGAGTGAACAGAGTTTTGCAAATTGCTGTAGCATCAAATAGACCAAAACTCACAGTGAGGTAAGTAAGAAAAACCAATTCATTCATTCATCCAAGCAAGCAAGATATATAAAGCACATGGCCCTTTACATTTGGAGATCATTCTACAGTTTACAAAACAGTTTCTCACCCATTTCGACAGCTCTCTTGAACCTTAACTTAGACTCCACTGGGAGTTATTTCTGTATTAGGTAGAAAAGCAAACAAGCTCACAGAGATCGTCTTGCATTTGGCCACTACACCAGGATACACTACTTTGCTTAACTCCAGAGAGGACCATTTCTGCAATGTTACCTCGTGCAAGACAGCAGCCAACAGAATGCCCTGTCATTTCTTCCCAGTCTGGAAGCTCCCAAACAATGCTGGGTGACCAGAATCAAGCTGGATGCTCATTTCACTGCAAATACGCCCAATCCCAGAGCTTGCCTCGGAAATGGCACCTGGGAGTTATTTCTCATGGAGTAAAATACCTTCTTTGAGTGATTCTTTGATGTTGACATAGGTTTGGCTAAAAATGTCAGCATGATAAAATGTATAAAACACTTTATTTAGTGCCTTAAAAATCTCGTTTCCAGGTTTGGCCATACATCAGTGATTAGGTATATAACCATCAAGAAGTCATTCGACATCTGAGCTGTAGGTTTCTCATCTGTAATTTCGAAGTGACGGTATTTGGCATCCCAGGATGACTATGAAATTCAAACTGGGTTAATGGATTTTCACATGCTTCATAAACAATAAAGTTCTACCTGAGTGTGAGATACTATTATTACCATTACTAATGATGCCGAAGATTTGCTTGGGAAATAAAGGAAAAGGAGAGACTTATTTTTAGGATAAAAAGAGGGTGACATTCTAAGGGAAAGAGCTCACTGTGGTAAGTCATAGTTCCAAGACAGCTGCTGGCTGCTTAATAAAAACCAGTGAAGATGACAAAGTAATTTCTGGTTCAAGCATGAATGCTCAAGTATAGGCGTTTATGTTCGATTGCCAGATGCTTCAAGCTAGCAGCTAAATCCAAAGACACCAAAGACACTCATGCAACGACAATATCCTGGCCTCTCACGTCAGAGCACTGCATACATAAATGCACATCCCAAAAGGAAAGGATGTCACTGGAAAATTACCCGGGAGGAAGAGTAATTGTGAAACTGAAGAGAAAGATGTCAAATTCCACAAGAATCATTAAACTACTGGTTAGAAAAGGAAGTAAAACATGAATAGGGAGGGACTCTCCTGGTGGTCCAGTGGTAAAGAATCCGCCTTCCAATGCAGGGGATGAGGGTTCGATCCCTGGTCAGGGGAACTAGGTTCTCACATGCCGTGGGGCAACTAAGCCCATGCGCCACAACTACTGAGCTCGTGTGCCTCAACTAGAGAGCCCGTGTGCCACAAACTACAGAGCCCACGTGCTCTGGAGCCCGCTCCACAACTAGAGAAGAGAAAACCCGCATGTCGCAACGAAAAGCCTGCACACGGCGATGAAAGATCCCACGTGTCGCAACTAAGACCCGACACAGCCAAAATAAAATAAAAAAATAAAAAATAAATAAATATTTAAAAAAACATGAAGAGAGAAAATGCAGCATCTATAGTACTGGGTGATAAAAAAGATAACACTGTTGTTTTCTAACGGTGAAGATGACCATCCTTCTCCATGCGGGAAGAGGCTACATTCATTTATGATTTTTGGAAAGACTTTTGGAAATCTGTCAACGGAAGATTTAATGTGGGTGATTTAACAGAAATTGTTAAAATGTTTACCTGTATTACTCTAACCATAAGTTAAGACTGTAGTGTATTTATCAAGGTGGTAAGTAATGTGTTAATGCAACCTTCCCCCTTTTGCTTTGCGGTTACCTGGTAAATAATTTATCTGAGGGGGAAAAAAAGAAAACAAGTAGATTTATTATGGTGCCTAGCTCTTGTTGGCTGGAATTATCATTTCAGGTTCTTGGTGAAACGGTGATGATCCATGCTGGCCACAGCACCATCCTTGAACACCGTCATCATCATCATCATTGCAGCTTACATACATTATGGAATATATTTACATAATGACAAACATTATATTTACCATGTGCCAGGATCTGTGCTAAACGCCTGCATTTATGACCTCACTAAAACTTAAGCATTGTGAGGGCAGGGAACATACCTTTCTTGTTCAGCATAGATACCTTGTATGTAGCACAGTTAATGTCAAAATAGGTGCCCGATAAATATCTGTAGCAGTTAAATGAATCGCCAGCAGTTACACCTCACGACTCTACGATAGGTATCATTATTATCACCATTTAATATACAATGAATTTGAGGCTTCCCTAAAGAGGCTAAATATATTTCCCAAGGACACAGACCTAATTAGAGGGAGAAAACAGGTATTCAACCCCAGGGCTGGTTGACTGCAAAGCCCTATATGTTACTGATTTCCATTCCAATATGACTGCAGCTTACTGCTCACTTTAATTCATTTTGAAAGAGGCATTTGGGTGGCTGCCAACGTTTAGGTATAAATGAGCTTTGCCTCATTCCCTTTTTATTCTGATAGAGTGTGACATGATGTGTTGGAACTAGAGGTGTTTGCAGGAGTGAAGTCATAAGAAGGAGGAGGGAAGAAAGGAAATCCAACGGAGCCCAGTGTGATGAGGTGAGAAAAGGATTCAAGAGAAGAAGGGCAAGAATCAGCTCTGGAAAAGCCAGAAAGGAATCATTAAGCTTTATTTCAAATGCTCGGAAAGGTAGTAATGTCCTAGTTATTTATGGAAACCAGCTCCATAAATGAAGGCTCAGCTCAAGAGGAGGAAAAATATATGGATCTAAAGTATTTCCAAGTTAAAAAAAATCATTGCCTCATATTATATATTGGAAAATTGGACTCCTTGAATGATGGACAATTTTGTTTACAGATTAAAAATGTGAAGAGTGGAGCCAGACTTCCTGAGTTTTAATTCTAATTCAATCACTTACTGACTGTGTTGATCCTAGGAAAATTATTTCTTTTCTCAGAGCTTCAGTTTCCTCAGATTTAGTGGGAATAAGAACATATATCTGCTACTTTGAGGATTAAGTGAGTAAATTAATATAAAGATTTAGAAACTGAGCTTGCCACATAATGTTAGCTATTAGTAAGACTCTAGCAAAAACAAAGATGCCTCCATATTTCATTCTGAGTAAATGCTGAAATCCTTATCATGGCCAACAACACCCTACCTGACCTCAACTGACACTTTTATTGAAGATAGAAATCTGAAGAACCTCTTTCAGGTGTAAAGATAAATACCTGTACCATGCATATCCAAAATGAAAACTGCTGTGTAGACTCCAGACAAGAAAAGAGGGTGCAGATTCTAGGTAGACAGCTGCATGTACAGACAAGAAGTGGTTAAGAAACTGAGCTGCGGAGTCAGAAATATCTCTCCCGCTTACTAGGTGACTGATTGCGGGTAGGTCACCTGACTGTAAGTCAGTTAATTTGTTTCCTACCTTTAGTAGTCCTGTGGCTACGTGTAATAGGACTAAAACATGTTAAGTGTGTGATACAAGCTATCTCTCATCATCATCACCATCTTCATCACTGAGCTTATTTGTGCCTGGATTCCATGCATTGTAACTGCAAGAACCTTCAGAGAATATCAGCTTCCTCTAACATGTAGAGATTGGGGAGGGGGAGAGCAAAATTTAGTGAGAGAAAAATGTCCTCATAAATCTCCAAAGCAATACAGTGGGTCTCTAAGTTATGACAAAAATCTGCCTCAACTTTACACGGAAGCAAAAGAGAAAGCAAATTGACAACTACTAAAAGTGATAACGGATGCTCAAAACAATTTGCTGCTAGTGGAAGTATCATAAGGAAATTATCATTGTACATAGACATTTCTTTGCCAGAACAGTGTACAAACACCCAGATAAATAGCACAGGTGCTGTCTTGTACACTTGCCAGGGCCACGCATCAAGGCTGAAGACGTTCCCCGGAATGACATCAAGTCAAGAGATTATCGTGCTTTTTGTATTCACATTTCCAGGATCTCCATTAACTCTCTGGACATCATCAGACACTGTGAAAAATGCTGAAGACAGGACAATATGACCCTGAGCTGAGAAGATTAATAAGCGGTGAATAACTAAACTAGCTCACTGATAGTTTGATATGCTGATTTCTACAGCTATCTTAAAGGATTATTTGAGTAATTTATGGGCCATGGCCAAAAATATACTTTATTGGGGGACACGCAAGGTCTGAGCAAAGCCTAGGTGAGTGCCATCTTTAGCTTTTAAATACAGAATCTTTTAAAATCTTTGTTTTCTCCTCTTGTCCTCTATTTCATAATTTTCCAGAGGCCAGAAATCACGCAAGGACTAAGCGTCAGCACAAATTCCCAAAGACACCGTAAGATTGCTCACCACACAGGGTCACCCTGAGGCATACTGCTTGACGCTGTACAAGTGATACATGTGGGGAGGTGTGGGACCAAACTTTCGAGGGAATTCCACTCTTCGACAGAAGTCAGTAGAATCAACTAGTCATTCAGAGATCTGGATTCCAATCCAGAGATGGACTTACATGATGCTAAACACAGATTTAGAATCCTCATCACGTTAGTGGCTGAGTGTCACACACTCAATCCCTATTTCTTTCACAAGCTCAGTCTAAATCATCATGGCTATACAGATAATCTAAGAACAGTGGCAAGTGGGACTTGAATAAATCAGATAAATTACATAAGTCTTGATTTCACAGGGCTTTCCCTTTCCATGCTATTTGACTATACAGAGCTGGCCAAAAATAATTTACATACTGGGATGATTTTATGAGAATAGAATAATAAAACAGCAACAAAAAGTAATCACTATGATTATACGTCAGTTACTGTGCTAGCTTCTCTCCGTAAGTGACCTCATTTCGTCTTCATAATAACTCTGTTAGGACTCTGGGACCTCTCTAAAATCTCTTTGAACAGTAGCACAGGGATTGTTTACAAAAGGGCATAAACTGTAAGGATAGAAGAATGGTTGCGGATGTCGGGAAGCCACTGGATGGTCAGCAGACAAGAAGCCCTGATCCTAAGCTGGTAGTGGGGAAACAGAAGGAGCAGCCTGAGTTACTCTTTAGACTATCCCCGCAAGATCCAGGAAGTGGTGGCCTCAGTTGCCACCTGAGGTGCAGGTGATAGAGCACTGGATGAATGTTGTTTAGAATTAGTTAAGTCCCCAGTTACTTTTCCTCATTCCAGGCAGCCAGATGACTAGCTTCCTTGCCCCAGAAGGATGCCGAGATTTTACTTTCTAAGCAGATAACAGAGGAAGGTTTCTGAACCGGAGGATACCAGGTTCAAATGAGGGTAGCAAGCATTTAGTGAACATGTGTTCTGTGAATGTTGGGGTTCCCAGCTCCCTTCCTCAATATGGCTCCCCAAACACTGGCAATGAGATATCTGTCTCTAGGGACTGTGATGAATTCAAATGCAAACACCTAAAAATGTTGACATGGGGAGGGGTTTTCTCCCAAAAATGGCTCAGTCATATTGAACTCTGAGTTAATAAACTTGACCCACAGGTTCCTGGCTTCAAGTTAGCGTGTGAGTGCCTCCCTCTTCCATATGAGGCAACAACTGAGAATCACTAGACATCTGAGGACAGCTTCTAACATCAATGATCAAGTCCAAGGCAAGTACAGAAAATCTATCATTAATATTTTCAGAGAAACAAGAGAGATTGAATTCATGCATAGACAAAAAAAACCTCCCAATATCCCAAATTAAGGAACATTCAGAGACTAAAAGAGAGTTGCTAGAAATTTAAGCCATGGTAATTGAGAGGTAAAGGGTAACTTGTCTAAGACTAATCTCCTGTGGGCTGGCCTCCAGGAAAGGAGGAGATTTTTTGCCAGGCTCCATGGAAACTAACCATGGCCTAGTGTTTAAGGCAATTAATCCTAGTCAACTCTAACACTGGGCCTCTAGTCCCCAATAATGTCAGTGTTCTTCCCCAGTCGTGAACACTGAGGTGGTGTTCCTGCACTAGCTCAAACACTAGGAACCACAAGGCTTGACCTCTGTTCTGCAAATTGTGCTAAGAAAGAAGCCATGCTTCCATAATCGTGCAGTTTGAAGCCCTATAGCCCAAGGTTCAGCACCCCCTTTTGTCATGTGACAGTTAGCATACTTCATTTCTGCGGGTCGCCCTAGAACGCTGTGGACAATGGGGGACTTGTATTCCTACTAGTGCTCATGTCTTCGTGAATTTCTCCCTGGGAATGCTGCTTCAGCAGGTGTGATGTGTGTGCAGCCTGGATATTTGCCTCTGTTAGCCTGGCAGTGGCTGAGATGAAAATTAGTTGGAAGAGAAATCTGAGGAAAGTTTCTGGAGGATAGAGCAAAAACACAAAGAGATAAAACATGGGAAGAATGAAAGAGAAAATTACAGGAAAAGGACAGGAGAGAAAGGAATTCTTAATAAAAGAAAATCCCCAATTTCCCAGAAGAAAAGGACATCTGTTTCCAAATTAAACAGGCCTATTGAGTATCAAACAGAAAAGAGAAAATTAGATTTCACACCGAATCACTATACTGTAACATTCAGAATAATGGAAATGAAGAGAACAATCTGTATGTGTCTAGAGAGAGACAGAGAAACACAAAACCAAAACCAGGTCACATGCAAAGGAATAGAAATTAGAACTGTTTTGGACTTTTAAACAGTAATGTTGGAATTTGGAAAGCAATGAATCAATACTTTCAAAATTCAGAAGAAAAACAACTTCTAGCCTAGAATTCTATTCCCAGCGAAAGTATCATCATGTGTGAAAGTAAAAGAAAGAAACTGGGAGAACAGCAAGCTGTTTTTCAGGAAATCAGTGTAGGATATGCTTCAAAAAATGAAGGAATACATGAGATCCAGGAAATAGGTGATCCAAAATAGGAAAGAGATGATAGAAGTATCCAGGAGGATACAGGATGGTGAAGTAACATCCTAGAAGGATAGTTTACAGTAAATGTTTAATCACATCTAAAAATTTTTTTGAAAGCTGGCCAAAAGTTTTGGTTCAAATTTATATTATAGAAATTAATGTATAGAAACTAAGTAAATAAACAAAAAAATAGTAGAGAAATAAAAAAGATGTGAAAAGAAAATATTCAATAAAAGGAAATTAATCATGGTTCGTTCCATTGCTCACTTGGGAATAGCTTTGCATAGTCATAATTATGTAATCACGGATTCATTATCTAACCAGGATTATGATTTGTTTATAATAGGAGGACATGGGTAATAAGAAGGGTATTATGTAGGTATGGGGTGTGTGAAAGAGAGCTAAAAACTCATTTTCTATAGTAAGTCAAAAATTAATTCCTAAAATGGGAAAATCAAGCCATAGCAAAGCAAGCATGTTATTTAAAGATATAAAAAGCCGTACAAAACCAAAAAAAAGTCCCCCCAAATGAAAGTGGTTACCTCTAGGAAAGGGAAAAAAGGCAACAGGAGAGTTTATCTTCTCATATTAACACTCCATATATAACCCTGGAGAAAAAATTAAAACTGAGAAAACAAAATTTTGTCAGGTGGACATTGCTATGCCTATTTCAAAGATGAGGAAACTGAAGGTCAGAAAGTCACACAATTCATAAGTAGCAAAGGGGAAATTGTAACCCAGATCTGTGGTTGTTCTTAACTAGGATGGTGAACCTAATTGCCTCTAGAAGGGAAAAGACCCATCATTTTGCAGATTGCCTTTTATGCGTCAGGTTGTAGGCTAAGTGTTCTGCATAATGTACCTCACTTAGGCTCATGCTAACTTGGAGCGGTGGGTATTTTTCCCGTTTTACAAAGGCAGAATCAGAAGCTTCGAGAGGAAGTGGTGAGATCTGGATTCGAAGGGAGGTTTCAAAGCCCGTGCTAAGGAGCCCATAGCACTGAATATTTTAATCCTTCCCATCACATTGAATAAGTTGGGGATATTGTCAGTCTTCATGTAATATTCCTAAAAAGTTTTCTCAATGTAAGCCCTGCTTCTTTGACCTGCTATTTTTGAATCAAAAATTCAACTCTGATGTGTTTGTTTTCTTTGGAGGATCTGTACCAGCTAAAATGTTACCTGACACATTTCTCATTCTGTCACCTGACGTCCATTTAGGAGAAAGGCAGTTTTCTGCTTGACTCATTACACCTCCAAACAAAGATTTTGGTGTGAGACATTTGCATTTTCTCTAAACTGACAACAGAAAAGGATCTTAGTGCAGGCAGAAAACTGTCCAAACTTGATATAAGATCATCCTTCCCAAGAATTAACAGCTCTCCTCTCCTAGCAGGAGCCATTGTCTCAAATACGGAAAAACACACATTCTCTACATGGCTGAATAGTAAGTGATGGTTAATCTGTATCACCAAGGACTCTCCTCCAAGAATCCAGAGGAGGAGTACACCACAGAAACATCATCAACCCCAAATATCCCAGTTACTTAACATTACAAGGGTCAGTTCTGGCTTATCTGTGTTGTCCGGTCTCTCAACAGCATTCTACTTTGGATGAAAAACTATATGATAGTCTACAGATAATTCATTGTTGCCCCCATTTTTGTATGCGGGAACTGAATCGACTGCATCCCCTACTCTTTTCTTGCTCCCGTGCCAACCTATATGTTACCAAGCCAGTCCTTTGTAATGGAGATGGACAAGGTGGCATCTTACCTTCTTGGTATTCTCGCTTTCTAACAGGGTATCAACCAGAAAACAAGTACGCATTTTCCTAACTTAATGCGTTGTTCTACATACTGTTTTAAAATAAAGCTGACTTAAATTCCAAGGTGCTTTAAATTAAACCAAACATGACAAACGACAGCACCGTTTTGGTCAGATATTACAGATAACCACGGGCAGATCCAGGTGACATCTGTGTAAGGTATTGATTAAAGGGAGCTGATATCCATCTTTCCAAGCACAGAATAATCCTCTGGCCTTACAGAAATGATGGCAATCTTACAGAGGAGGTTACTCAGATACATGGGAATCACATCTGCTCCTCGAGAAAGTACAAGTCACGCAGAGATCAGTCAGACACCAGGCACCCCCACCGTCCCTCAGAAAACAGAATTCAAGGCAGGCGGATCCTGGTTTGTCAAACACCTAGTACGAAACAAGACATTCTGCAGGTCTGAACAGTTTTGCCTGCTGAGAGCATCGATCTGTGGGTTTTATAATACATGTGCCATGATAAACAACATAAATATAAGAAGTAGATAAAAAATAATGATTTACTTTTTCTGAGAAGAGAGTGACTAATCTCTCAGACCTCAGTGCTGCTACAAAAACACTGCTGGATTTTTGGCACAGTCATAGGGAACCTTAGTAAGACACAAATTTAAGCACTTTGAGACACTGCTCTTGACTCACTGTAGTGGAGTTGATGGGGGGGCAGGCAGTGAAAAGAATACACGCACAATACTACGGACTGTCAATTAAAGGTACCTACTAAATGCCAGGGGCTGTTCCCTGCTTTACACAGAGAATTTGAATCCTTACAACACAGGGACTTTCCATTTTATAAAGAAGACACTAACACTCCTAAAGACTAATTTTTTTAGGTCAGAGACATGCCCAGAAGTGTTTGGCTTGGTACATGAAACCAGGCTTTCAGACACCAAAGCCCATATCCCTTTCACTGTGCCCCATCGACCTCTACTTTCCCCTAGTCTGTTGCTTCTTAATTTCCTTAGCCATTGCTTTAATAACAAGAATTTGGTGAGCTCCTTTGGGAGGCAACATGAAAGAGTAGAAGGAAGAACAGGCTATTGTACCTTAGCTTGGATATGTCATTTGCCCTTTCTAGTTTCCTCTACAAAAAGAAGGGGCTGGAAGAGACGATCTACTCTCTTTCAAGGATCTCAACGGGTTCTTTCAATTGGGTGAATTCATGAACAGACTGTGAGAATAGAATTTTAACATGCTATAAAAGGAGTCTTAGTTAATGGGGTCTATTCCTTCGCTCGTTTGTTCATTCATTCATTCAAGAGATATTACAGAGCCTCTAATATGGGCAAGGCAGGTGCTAAAGACTGTGGTTACGGGTCGGTAGCTCTGATCCTCATGAAGCTTACATTCTAGGGTGATGGATGATGGGCTTATAAGTAAACAAAACCAAAAAATATGTTTAGATGTTAAAAAAGTGTTTATGAAATAAATGAATAGGGACCATGTTAGAGAATAGGAAGAAACTTCTTTTGCTAAGATGGTTAGAGGAGATTCCTGAAGGAGACCTGAGCTCCGAAGGATGACCAAGAGTCAGCCACAAAATGGAGTTAGGAAGTAAGGTGGTAGGAGGAGAACTTTATGATATAGAGAAAAATGATCCAAATATCTCATATTATTATAAGAAAGACAAACATGCAAGCATACTTGCACGAACACATACACACACACACACACACACACACACACACACACACACAAATAGACCCTACTTCTGGTAGGTATTTACATCATCAAAGCCCACTGGTAAAACAAAAACAAAAGCAATAGAAAACACATAAATACATAACTAAATGAAATGGATTCACCTTGTCTTTTAGATGAGGAAATTGAAGCTCAGAGAGATGGTGAATTTTGGTCCTGGTCACCCAGGCTGAGAAACTAAATAGACAAAAGTTAAGGTTGTTTAATTAAGCCCACTGGGAGAAGACTCTACCATAGCATCTAAGGTTTGCCTCAGTCAACGTAACTGGTGGGATTTGTAATATCCAGAGTCCAACACACAAGTTCTCCTTGTGTCTCACCAAGATGGCCTCAGGTAATCAATTCAACCCAGGGACACAGCCAGCAATGTTAGCTACTGCTCCAGGCTAGCTTAGGGGATTTCATAGGAGATTTTTCTAGAGGCTTCAAACTTTAAATTGCCAATCTATACCATAATGACAATACTAATGACACCTAATGTTTACTATATGTTTACCACATGGACAGGTAGTGTACTGAGCATTTGAAAGAATTCTCAGTTAATTTTCTCAACATCTTTATGAGGTAGGCACCATTTTTACTTTCACTGTATGCTTATCTGACTCAAAGACTCAGAGATAGTAGAGTATGATGGAAACAACAGTGGACATTGTGTTTTAAGATTGGATTCTGACCCAGGATTACTATTTGCTATAGCTGGGTATCTGAAATATGTCACATTACATTTCTGAGCCTCAGTTTCCTCAATTTCCTTAAAAAATGGGGAAATAAAACTAGTTTCTATTTGCCTCACTCAGTCAAGATGGTGTGTGTTCTGTGTTATGTGAAGTGTGTGAAGTGGCCAGTATTATTTTCTTGTAGATACAGAGTCATCTCTTCATTTATTTGAATAAAATATTAGTGGCAGATGACACAGGAAATCACCCAAGCTAAACTGTGTGAGCAAAGCCTGTAAGTGCAGTTTGTCTACAGGACTCAGCGGGCACGGATCTAAGAAATGTTAAGTCAGTCAAAATGCTAAAGAAGGATAGCGGTTGGCTCCCTTGCTTCCTTGGAGCAGTCCTTCAGAGTTATTTGAGACGCTGGGCTTAAAGTCCTAAGAATGTCTGCTGAATAAAATGTAACTCTCAACTTAAAAAAACCAAAAAACAAAAAGGATAATGGTTGGGAAGGAAGGCAGAGGGATGGCCTAGGATAGGAGCACATAAGTAGATTTAAGTTTCTGATAATAATCTAGTTCTTACGTTGGTCATGGGCCTATAGATATTTGTTATTTTAATACAATAATAAAAAATTCAAAGAAGAGTTATAAACATCCAAGGGAAATAAACGCCCATCATTATTGGATGTCAAATAGTTGGGAGTTACTTCTTCACCAGAAAAATGAACTATGCCTCATTTCTCATTGATTTATCAAAATTTAATGAACGGTATGCTTGGCATTAGAGATTCAAAAATGAAGAGGAATCAAGGGGGAGTCATAACTAGATGGTTACAAAAATGTGATAAGTGAAACGAGAGAGATGTTCACAAAGAAATATGGGAGTAGTATCAGGGAGTAATAAGGATAACTCCCCATGGATGGTGCTGCGACCAAATGAAAGAGAGCGCTCAGGAGGAAGTGCTAGAGCTAAGGGAGAGGAAAAGAGAGCTAACATGGCAGAAATGCTTTATTTGTGAAGCCAAGTACTCAGAGGCATAGACAAGATGTTTGTAGAACATGGCTGACTGGCCAGGTGCTGGAGCTCTCAATTGGTGGGCTGTGAACAGTAGTCAGAGAGAAGAGGAAAAAAATATTTGAATGCGGATATGTGCTCGTGAATGGAAATACGTATCAAATTTAGTCTTTCCAACAATCCTGTGTAATAGGGTCTGTTATACCCATTTCACAAGTTCACTCTGAACAGCTTGAAAATGATAATGCTGGGATTTGAACCTCATTTGTCTCTCTGCAATGCTTGTATTCATCCCCCTTTAATATATTAGTAGAGAAGGAAAGAGGTGGACCATATTGGACATACCAGAGACCTTCTCTACTCAGTTACTCTGCTGTTAATATCTGGCATGGTGTCACAGCAATAGAGAGGATGCTGCAGAGCTACAGCAGATGGAAGACATGGTAAGAGTACTTCTCCAACCATGTCTTCAGGAGCAGAGTGGAGGGCTGTGATCAGAGTAGAAGCAGGATCAGGAGAATCACCTAAGTAACTGAGAATCATAAAGCTGGTGATCCCTAAGAATGTGTCAAGCTCTAGGAATTATATGACACCTGGATATCAGAGTTGGTATATTTATTTAGTCCCTTTTCTTTTTCTTTCTTTTTTTTTCAGTGTTCAAAATGGATCATAACTTATTTTTTCCTTTTAAAATTGAGATATAATTCACATAACATTCTTCTTTTAAAGTATACAATTCGGTGGTTTTTCTATATTTACTTTTGTGCAACCATCACTACTATCTAATTCCATAACGTTACATGACCTCAAACAAAACAAAACAAAACCCTGTGCCTATTAAGAGTCAATCCCAATTCTCCCTTCCCCTATCTTCCGGCAAAAGCTAATCTACTTCTGTTTTCAGGAATGTGCTGGTTCTCGACATTTCATAGGAATGACAACATACAATACATGGCCTTTTGTGTTTGCCTTCTTTCACTTAGCATCATGTTTTCAAGATTCATCCATGTATCAGTACCATGTATCAGTATTTCATCTCTTTTTATGGATTAATAATAGTCCATTGTATGGATAGACCACATTTGGTTTATCCGTCCATCAGATGATGGACATGCGGGTTGTTTCCACTTTTGCTTATTATGAATAATGCTACTATGAACATTCTGTACAAGTTTTCATTGCTTCCTCATACATCTACACAGGGCTCTGTTTTAAAGTCAGTATGTAAAACAAAAGTTTTGTATACTGAAAATTACCCTTAAAAATCAAAACATCATTCAAATGAGCCAGTTTTCTCACTCTCTCTCTCTTTGGCTATGAGCCTGCTGACATGGCTGGCTTGTGTTTGGTGGCCATAATGTATAAAATCAACATGTAGTCAAACACTGGAATCCCATTCAGTGCAGTGAAGTGATCATATTTTCAGAAGTATATGAAGATTGAGGCACACTTAGCCTAGGGTCCTTTCAGATCCCAACCTCATGACCATGTGTGGATGGACTGGTTGATAAAACTGCCCACACCACATAATTTTCATTTTTTCTCTTTCCTTCAGGGATTATAGCGTGAACTAAGAGAAAATAGATGTTTATACAATGCAAATCTCCTGCGCACGAAGACTTCATCTCATTTTCTTTGAGAGCCTGAGTGAGAGCACCTCTGGATAGATTTTTGTTGTTGTTGCCATTGAGTGAAAAAGAAATTGGACATTAGGGGGCTTTCATGCTGTATTCCAACTTAAGCACTTCTTTATCAAACCACAGAACTTCAGAACTGGAGGAGGCCTTAACTCTCGCTATTCAAGGCTCTTCATTTTACAGGTGAGAAAACTAGAGCCTGAGGCAATAAGATCCAAGTAGTGTCACCCACTTGGCCACTAAGAGATCTATAGGACCAGAACCCAGGTAGGCAGGACCTTGCTCACGGTTCTTTCCACTGGACGGCAATCATTCCCACATTCACAAAATTTAGGAAAATCAAGCCATACCTTCTGAAGTTTTTTTTTTTTTTACTGTTCACAACCTTTATAACCCAGCACATTGTCTACTGTTTCCTTCTTTCTCACTCTCTCTCTTTTTCTCGTGCAAAAGCTGAACTCTAACCCACCTCTAGGCTGGCAGGGGTTCCACGAAGACAAGTTAACCAAGGGAAAGAGCTATTTTGCCTATAATTTATGGCTTTTCCTTTATACATACAGAGCTTTCCCAAACATACTGGCACATTAATGACTGCAGCTGGAAGATGGCACCCCGATTTTCTGGAGCTGAAGCTTAGCACCAATTTTGTCATTCAAACACAGTAGTCCCATCAATTAGAAATATTCATGAACATGAGAAAATGAGTTTGTAGGTATTTCACAACCACTATTTTAGTACCATTAAGCCACATTTTCCCTATTTCTTTGGCAGTTGACAGGAATCCTCAGTCAGCAGCTAGAGAAAGCAGAGTCTTTTTGTTTTTGTTTTTGTTTTTTTTTTGCAGTACGCGGGCCTCTCACTGTTGTGGCCTCTCCCGTTGCGGAGCACAGGCTCCCGACGCGCAGGCTCAGCGGCCATGGCTCACGGGCCCAGCCGCTCCGCGGCATGTGGGATCCTCCCGGACCAGGGCACGAACCCGTGTCCCCTGCATCGGCAGGCGGACTCTCAACCACTGCGCCACCAAGGAAGCCCCAAAAGCAGAGTCTTTTTAAAGACAGGGCTGATTTGTTTCCCAGTGAGAGGCGACAACTTGCCTCAATTTGCTTCAGATTTCTCAAAGATAATGACTTATGTTCTCTTGTCCCAATTAACCACTGGCTGCTCCTGAGAAGATCGTGTCCATTCAGATAACTGAGTTTCTATTCCCACTGATAACCTCCTGGTAGAGATATGGGAGTGAAATGCAGATTTGGAGTAAAATCTTGTACAGAAATATAAATAGAAAGATTTGAAACATTCCCCTTTCCAGTCTTCTTTCTCTTATATTCCCACCATGGTCAATTTATATCGACTTAATAATTTAATAATTGGAAATAATCAAAAGGCTGGTCTTCCCCCCAGAGTCATGAGACCCACTTAATACTTCATGTCAAATGCTTACAGAGGTCCTGGCAGTATCACCAAAGTGTTGATTAAGAGATATGAGACAATAAGGAATAATGAGGTCTGGGGTCAATTTAGAGAGCACATGCCCCCCTGTCTAAAAGCATCCCAGTTCAAAAGTTTTAAACACTCTCACAGCCAAAGAAAACCAGTCTGTGGGTTCAAGTAAAGTCAGCCATGACAGTTGCCAGTTTGCAACCTCTGGTCTACAGCTGACTTGTGGAGACTCTTGATGTTTCCTAACACTCCTCTTCTCTCTCCTCCCCTGCCTCAGTCCTTCTCATTCAGTGGTGAGTCTGGGAAAAAGCAATAAAGAATTTCTGGCTCCATGCCTCTCTTTCTCCTGCAAGTGTGAAGGAAGCACATACAGTGGTTTGATTCTCCATGTTGCAAGGCTCAAGGGAGAGATCTGATGTTGTACAGTGGCACAAGTCTACCCAATTTGGAGTTCCGTTTTAGGAAGCGCACCGTTGCTGTTTACCCAGTCACATTCTTTTCTATACGCTGTATGAGTTACAAAGCTGACATCTGATTGCCATCTGCCGGACTGCCTTGGTTTACCTCTCAAAGGGTTCAAAACTCAGGCAATGAACAAAGGTATCATTTACTGAACACTCTCAAATTGCAACATAAAATTAAAGAGAAAATTGATTCTTTTATAGGACTCTATTTTAAGAATATACTGTTCATAATTAGCAGAATAACCTTTTCAACCCATGCTGCACTGCTGATTATGGATAAATTCATGCTGCGAGAAAAAACCAGAAAGAGTCTGCCATAAGAAAATAAAGTCAACATGACAGAATTCAAGCTAGTGGCAAAATTTTTGCTCAGGGCTAGAAAAACAAACAGGGTAGAAATAAGTTTTTAAAACCATAAAATCAAAGAACGATAACATTTCAGAACTGGGAGGTTCACATGGATCCAGGTTTACAAGGTCACCTAAGTAGACCATGAAAATGCTAAAATGACTAGGAAATGCCCCTTACAGTGGTCCACTCAGACCACACACTGCCCCCTGATGCGTGAATTCTTTATGCAGTGTTTCCCCAGTCTGGAAATGAACATTATTGATAATAGAAAAATCGTTAGTTTCATCTTCTGCATGGTCTAATTATTTGAAACGTTTTCACCTTATTGAACACAAATAATATCCAGTGCTCCAACATTTATCACCCATCTATTCAGGGACTGCCTTTTGATACCACATAGAGTTTGATAGCTCTTTAAATGTGTGAAAACATTGATCATCCCTCCCCTTTCACCCTACCTAAATCCTCTTCTTTGCTTAACCTCCTTCATCTGTGTCTCCTATCACTGGCTCAGTTGTCTTCCTCTAGGCTGATTTTAAATTTTAATGTCAGTCTCAAAATAAAAACACAATCCTCCTCCAGTTATACTTTCATCAGGTCTACTGTAGATTTTCAGATTGTCCCTCTCTTGTTTCAGGTCCTCTATTAAGGTATAGATGCAATTTGCTTTTTTTTTAAAAGCATAGAATATTGTTAACTCACCTTTAACACACAGCCTCACCCTAAAATTTGACTCTTTCAACCTGGTTTTTGGAGACAAATGAAAATCTTTACATTCACCACTATTAAAATTAATCTTGTTACATTTGGTTCACATGATTCTCTTTTCAAGGTCATTTTGGATACTGACTTTGTCATTTCATCTATTCCCTAATGGTTCATGTGATCAGAAAATGTACTCAGCATATTATTAGTAACATCATGTGTCACTGATAAGAAATTCCAATAGGAAAAGGTTGAGGAAAGTGCAGAGGGATAGTTCAGGATCTCCCCTCCAGGTTGACATGAATGCCCTAATCAACATTTTAACCAGTCCTGCAAATTATCCTCCAGTATCCTCTCTCCATCTTGCCCACACAGGTATCACAAGAGAGTCTTTTTAAAGGCTTCTTCCTGATGCTATTTTGACTAGCAGGAGAAAGAAACATATTTATAAGAAAATAAGGCTAGTACTTATTTCTTGTTCAAAAATCTATGCTGGCAGAAAGCTATTAATGACAAAAGAAGTTATAAAACAATGTGTATAGTATAATCTTTTAGTAACAAGGATATTTATTTACAGCTTAGAAGACAGACATAGGGACTTCCCTGGTGGTCCAGTGGTAAAGACTTTGCCTTCCAGTGCAGGGGTTGAAGGTTTGATCCCTGGTTGGGGAGCTAAGATCCCACATGCCTCGAAGCCAAAAAACCAAAACATAAAACAGAAGCAATGTTGTAAAAATTCAATAAAGACTTTAAAAATGGTCCACATCAAAAAAAAAAAAAAAAGACAGACATAGATTTAAACATACACACACACGTATATACACATACACATATTTCATATATATGCATGCCTAGATGTAATTCTGGAAGAAAACATCAAGATTATATGGATCTCTCTGAATGATGAGATTATCTTTTCCCCTAATATTTCTATAAATAATATGCATTATCACATACTTTAAAAATAATTTTAAAAATCCTCTGTTGGTGATAACTGCTTTTCTTTTTAAATTCTCTTAGAAGATGTAAAATTTCCCCTGAAGTTGGTGTCAAGATCATTTAGGTACAGTTGATGGAACCTGTTTTCTTTGCATTAAAAAGAAAATCAAAATGTTTGCCTCTCTATTGTCCACAGTTGTTGAAATGTGATCGATAGTGTTTCACGGGCTGCCTCTCTGGAAGTGTTCTCATCTCACCTTTCAAATGTATTTTTTCTGAACTTGCTAGGGATTTTCATTCCTCTCATACATTAGATAAATTTCTTCTGCCTGCAATTACCTTTATATTTTTTAACCTGGTGAACTTATTCATCTTTTTTTTTTTTTAATTTTTGGCTGTGTTGGGTCTTCGTTTCTGTGCGAGGGCTTTCTCTAGTTGCAAAAAGCGGGGGCCACTCTTCATCGCAGTGCGTGGGCCTCTCACTACCGTGGCCTCTCTTGTTGAGGAGCACAGGCTCCAGACGTGCAGGCTCAGTAGTTGTGGCTCACGGGCTTAGTTGCTCCGCAGCATGTGGGATCCTCCCTGACCGGGGCACGAACCCGTGTCCCCTGCATTGGCAGGCAGACTCTCAACCACTGCGCCACCAGGGAAGCCCCTCTTATTCATCTTTTAATTCCCAGTTCAATGATTACCTTCACTCCCCTAGTTAGTCACTCACTGTTTTCTTCCTTCCTTCCCTCCTTCCTTCCTTCCTTCCTCCCTTCCTCCCTTCCTCCTTCCCTTCCTTCCTATTCCTTCCATAGTTTGAACACAGCTCTATTTCTTGGCTATTGGTATGCATCCTTAGACTGTGAGCTCCTAGGTTTTTGACCTTTGATGTATGCAGGTATTCCCTGGGGAACTTACTAAAAATGAAAATTCCTGGGTTGCACCCCTGGAGGTTTTTATTCATCAGGTCAGGGGTCCAGGAATGTGCATTTATTAAAAAAAAAACAAAAAAAACAAAAAAACCCCTAGACAATTCTGTGGCTTGTGGTCCAAGGCTCACAGTGTCCTAGAGGGAGAGAGATGGCTACATATTTTGTGTCTTTAACTATTCCCTCATATTCAGACTGCATCAGTGTCCCCTCATCATCTATACTGGTCTTTATAATTCAGTTTCTTTTGTCTTATTCATCAAAAAGTATTAGCACAAACAGCACCAGATGTTTTACTTATGCTGTGGGCAGAGACAGTGGAGATAGATGTTATATCAGAAGAGATGTGGGCTAGGATTATAAGAGTAGGTATGGAAGAGAAGGCACTTCTGACTGGACCCTTTGGATCTCACTCTTTTAGGCCATGCCCAAGCTTGACTTATATTTATAAACAGTTCTACTGCTGAAGAGAGAGAAAGTGGGGGGGGGGGAGTTAATATGATAATAGGGAACATGTTTTCCAGTTCGGGAAATTTTCAAAGCAGATGTTGCTAATCTTCACTAAGGAACATGTCTTGCACTTTTGCACACTGATTATAGAACTGCTAGAAGGCCGTGTAAAAATCCACTGTTGTTCTAAATGTTCTGCTTACATTTCTTCTCCCATAACCAGTAGCCTACTTTCAGCTCTTCAAATGGCTGCATAAAAGAGACAACCATTTTAACCTTTTAGAAATGGATCTTGCTAGAGTAAATCAGAGAGAGTTGATGGAAATGTTAATTAACTTGCTTTCATCTTGGTCAGGTTCTGTATTTAACCTAAAGGCCTACACAGTCTTTTGGATGGTTTTCTCAGATGTGATTGCCTATGACAGCCAGAGAAAGTCAATCATGGTGTGGTGAGGTTACTTGTTTGGGGAGGGCAATACCCCTCCTGCCTCTGGCATAGAGAACAAATGCCAAGAAAGGAAGGTAGGTGAGAGTCACTCATGAATTATTCTGACACATCTCTTTTCTGGTTCAGGGTTTGTAATAGGCCAAATTTTCCTTTTCAAGGTTGGGAACCAAGTGTTGGCTTCCCCCATGCGGCCGCCTCTAAAATACAAGGAGCAGGATGACGTGAAACACACACACACACCCCTCTGCTTATGAGAGAGCACGTCCCTATGAAACCAGTCTGCATGACAAAACATTATTCTCAAAACACAGGGAGCTTCAATATTTGGGAACAGAAGATAAAAGTGCTTAATTTTACTTTCCTCCTTATTTATAACACAATTAGCCATTCAAAATCCATTTCAACATTGGACATTATAAAAAAGAAAACTCACTATAGTTGAAAACAAACCACGTGGATCTTGAAACATTTTATCACTGAAAAGCTCAATGTAAGCCATTTTTTTCCTTCAGTAGGGGACTAGCTGTATGGCAAGATATAAGAGGACAGACATAACTTAAAAGGACGTACGTGAGAAAGAGAGGGATTTTTATTTACGTATTTGAAAAATATATAACTTTAATAATGCTGGGCATGTGTTCAGACGTGGTAGCAGAGGTAGGTCAGAGATCTATGCTTTTTAATATCAACCTCCTCTCAAGTAAGGATTTTATCACATTTATAGCTAGATCATACTGATTGTAAGACAGCTGAAATGAGGCAATTAGTATGGCCTATGACAGCCGTGAAGAATGAAACGTGAGGTTTTCAGGGCAAGCCAGATGGATATCTTCAATATACTTCTTATTATCTGCTTGTGGTAGTAAGTTCAATTAAAAACCAGTACGACACAAGTCTCTTTGAATTGCAGGGAACACAATCAATTATGTGCTTCACACTTAAGCCAAAGAGTCATATTCTGTTTGCCTTTTTGCTTGTTTTGTTTATTTTGATTGGTAAGTACTCATTAGGAAATAACCGTTTATTTCATTCTACAGTAGGGTTTTTTCCTTAAAAGAAAATACTTGGATTAAACGGCTTAAATATCACTAGGAATAAGGTCTTCTCTATTCTACAATGTCTAGGAGAGAAGGAGAAAATCAGAACCATTCTCTGGATGATTTTGACTATAGTATCTGACCACGTAGAGGAATTCTGACCTGAGGTTTCCTTTTTAACTAGAGAAATCACACATGTAAAACTACAAAAAATGTTTACTGATACTCATATTCCCATTTCTAGAATTAACAGTCTTTAACATTTTTCCCATAGGTCTCAGCCTTTTCCCCCTGAATATACATTTAAAATTTACCCCCCAGAATATTATCAATACAGCTAAAGTTCTTTCATGTAACCTTCCTCCAGATTCCCTCCCTCGCAAATATAATCACGAGTTAGTGTTTATGTTGAACATGTATTTGTATGTTTAAACATTATATGGTATTATTATTACTAATTCTCTATTAATCATATTATATGCATTATATGAAATACTACCATATGTATTATTCTTTAATTTGCTTGTTTTTTTTTTTTGTCATTGCAAACAACATAATGAACATCTTTGCAAGTCTACCTCAGAACACGTGTAATTTCCTCTAGAGTAAATACCCTGAAATAGAATTGCTGGGCCAATTTTACTTGTTCTCCCCAGTGACTATTGCAGGTCACATTCCTACTCATACTGTGTGAGTACCATTTTCTTCACATTCTTACCAACAAAAGGTTTGGTTAGATGTCTATCTTTTGCCAGTCTTATATATAAAATGTCATATCACACTGGTACTTTAATTTGCATTTCCCTGATTACTAATGAGGCAGACAGTTCTTCAAAATCTTGTTGATCCACACGATGTCTTTTATACTAAAGGCAAGTACATGAAAGCTACTTTCAGCATAGAGGCCTTCCTAGGAAAAGGGCAGAGTTGGCGTAGAGAAGCACAATAGTTAAGGAATTATGTCGTCCCTCTGGACCAAGAATGGAGAAATGATGGGTACAATGGAGTCAGGGTAGACTGTCCTGACATACAGTCTTAATAAATTTAAATCTCAACATTATAAAAGGAGAGAAGCTCTTTTACAGAGATGATCAGACAAGAGGACGATCATACCCATGACTGATACTGCTAAAGGCACACTATTTAGTAAATCTATGTGGCCCTCATTAGGGCTCACAAGAATCTCAGGGGAAGTAATTATGCTCTGTTTCATTGAAATCTTGGCTTTGTGTCTTTGTATAAAGAGAGTTCTAGGTTATGTCATGCTCCATGAGCACAGGAAGAACAAGAGGCACAATCATCTACCCTTTCTTTAAGCTTCTGCTATCTGACTTAGCTGCTGCAAACTCCAGTGTGGTAGGTCTTCTCACATCTAACAGGATCTAGTACTGAAATGTTCTGGCCACTGTTCTTCTACCAGGAAATCTAACTTAATTAGCATTTAGCACTTCTAACAACAAACTTTTCCTTCCTATTCTAGATGCCTTGGGTCAGAATTTGTGTCAATCCTATTAAAAAGACCCTTAATTATCATCTCAAAATATCTGGTTCCAGTAGAAGACATCCAATTAGGTTGAAACGTATTGTTATAAGGGCCCGATGTTAAAAGCTTTTGTTGTGGGTTAGTAGCCAAATGTCATTGCTGGTTACTGATTTCTGATTGATCCTCAGTCAAATATGGACAAAGCCTTGAATAACTTTACATAGAGGATGTAGGCTGCTTCAAACTCGTTTTCAAAAAAGGTTCCAATTGAAAAGACTCTACATCATCGGGTCGGTCATGCCACGCACGGGAAGGCTGATATTTCTGAATTTCCTACAGTTAAAACAGAAGAATGATTTTTTATAGTGCATTGTAGTAATGCTGCAGAAACTCTTCGGTGTTGGTAAGAAAATTCCTTTCTGTCTGCTACCTGTATGTATAGGATAGTATCTTGTCTTCTAAACATAAGTAAACTCTTGATGGAATAGACAATGAGGACTAATTCTGACAAGGAAAAAAATGAATTAAATGTTCAGGAAGCCAAAGGAACATCTTCACTTTGCAGGGTTACAGAATGAGAACACAAAATAATCTCTTATTAGGAATATATATGGTCTTAGTTAAATACTACTGAGAGCCCTTTTTCTATCAAGACAGTTAAACTACAAGTTTATTTTTCTCTTAAAATCAAAGTAATTCTGTGCACTGAATAAAAATTAAAGAAATATACTTATATGTTTATTCAAAATTTTTAAAAATTTAAATTAAATTTATTTATTAAGAAATCTTTTAAAATCCAGATGGAATCAGGATAAAATTTGTGTACAGAAAAATTTCAAAAGAAAAAAAAGAAATTATTAGTAAAAGAACAGCCTGCAGCCTGAGAGATGTGTATTCTACATGTTGGACAGTTCGACTGATTTAGGCTGGTGACAGTAGGAAGTTCAGGAAGAGATTAATACCTTGGAAAACCTCAGATGACATGTTTATATGCTCAGCTGATACACTTTAGGATTCTCCCTGGTATAACAGTCTGGTTCTAGCAGTGTGAGGGTTTCTCAATTCCTGGACAGTCAGAGCGAGTACACTGTTCCACTGTCTGCCAAGGTTTTATCCTCCACTTTCTCAATCAGTGATCCACTTGCCTCTCCTCTGGATTTTCACCTTACATCCAAGCACTGAGATCAATCATTTTGATACTGGGGTGGAGCTAAGGGCCTGGGAAAGAAATCGCCCTACCAGTTCCAGCGTGTAATCAGACTCAAGGAGATGTGAAAATTTCCAGTTGTGTTGTCACCTGACTAGGCTACACCTTGGAACAAATTTTCATGATCTGTCTGGGGAAGGAAAAGGTTATCAAATGAAAGGATTAGTAAGTATTTTTCTGTAAAGGGCTGAATAGTAAACGTTTTAGGCTTTGCTGGTCAAGAGGCAAAACTGAGGATATTACGTAGGTACTTATATGATCTCTGTCATGACTGCTCAACTCTGCTGCTGGGCAAAACCACCATCATTAATAGGTAAACAAATGACACAGCTGCATTTCATTAAAATCTTATGCACACTGAAATAAGAACTTCATAAAATTTTTACATATCTGAAAGTATTATTATTCTTTTGATTTCTTTTCAACCAGTTAAACATGTGGAAACCACTCTTAGCTGCTGGGCTGTACAAAAATAGATGGCTAGTTGGATTTGGCCCGTGGGCCATAGTTTTCCAACCCCTGAAAATGCAGTCTTCTGAGACTTTGGTGTGTATGATGAGTTTATTAAAAATGTAGTGTTTTCAGGTCTCATCCCTAAAGATACAGATTTGTTAGGTTAGGGGTGAGGCACTGGGAATCCACTGAACTTCCACTTAGAAGGTGGCATGTACAAAGTTCTTTGATGTAGGATATGGTTTCTCAAAGCATGGTCTGGAACCACCAGCCACAGAGTTACTCAAGGTCACTTTGGATGTAGTTCAGCTAGATAACAGCACAGCTTATAGCCCTGCATTTCATTTTGAGCCCTGGAGGTGATCAATAAGACCTAGGGCTGCTATTACCATAATTATCTTGATGAACTATATCCGAGACAAAGAGAAGTCACTCATGTTGAGGACTGCTACTTAGAAGTATCCGTTATAGGAAAGCTGTACAGTAAAGACACTGTGTCATGCAAAATGGCATGCCTTTAACTCTGCTCTAGAGATAAAAATGAATTAGTAAGTACAATACTGCATGGAAATGTGGCCTGCTTACCATATAGTTCTCAATCGCTAAAGCACTTCTTCCAGGAAAGGTCAAATATGATGCTTTCTGTTAGGATCCAAGGGTCTGACTCGAGAACTCTTCTTGCTTAAAATGAAATAGCAAACCAAAATTCCAAATAGACGCTAACTAGCTAAAAAAATTAAATCAGTCAAATTTAGAAATTCAGATGATGGGATGATGATCAAGAGCCCCCTGGGCACCTGTCAGAATTCTGCAGTTTGGAAGCCTGCTCAAGCATAATCTGGATATTTCTCCATTTTGTGGTTGCCTGCTAGAGATGTATTTTAAACCTATTGTACCTGCTGTAGTGGATTTGTCCTCTCTTTCCCTGCCTCTACTTACTTGCCCCTGTGTTTGACAGTATCTTCAGCTTCTCTCCAAAACACTGGGGTGGGGGTCGGGGGAAAGAGAATTGGATTTTAAAAGTGTTGTTAATGATGGAATTATTGTAAAGAGGTTAAAGATGTGTTCTCATTCCTGACCTTCACAGTGTTTTAATCTGAGACATGGGAGGAGATCAAAACAAATACAAGCACATTTTAAGGTTAGAGTGCAACTTCTCTGATAAATTAGTCCCTTTGTAGATCTCTAAATTGAATTAAAACACAGTGCTCCATCTATTTTGGACTAAACTGCTACATTTACATTAAAGGTACAGCACTCAAGTATTTTGATGTGAGATTCAGGACCTGGCACAGTTCATACGGAGTTCAGAATGGTTTTCTCTGCCTTTACCGCGCTTTACGGGGCAGATTTCTAAACCGTATTTCTCCACTTATGTTAATGTCCTTCTCGGAGACCTGGTGGTCTGGGTGCCCCTTTGCACACTTGTGTACTTCCCATTAACGCTAATGGGACTCAGAACCAAGCAATGGGAAATAAATGTTCTCTCAAACATCTTCTGACCTTACCCAAGCAACAGGATTAACCCTGTGAACAAATTAACCAGATACAGCTCATATTGCTTTGTCCCACCTCACCTGGAAGAATAATATAAGAATCAGAGGGCCTCTGTGGAGAAAGTGACTACAGCTGAATACCAGGAAGAACTCTGCTTTGAAACAAATGAATTCCCCCCACCATCAGGTGGGGAAACATCATAGTTTGACTTCACAGTTCCTGCCTACAGATCTCTGCCTTCCTCTTTTCATAGGCCACCGGGCTCTTCTGGTCCCATCCTTCCCACTCTCCCGTCTACTACAAAATCTCAGTTTTTAAAGTACTCATTTATACAGATGAATCTATTTGCAGGGCAGGAATAAAGGTGTAGATGTAGAGAACAGACATGTGGACACGGGGGGACGGGGAGGGTGGGACAAATTGGGAGATTAGGTTTCACATAAGTACACTACCATCTGTAAAATAGATAGCTACCGGGAACCTGCTATATAGCACAGGGAGCTCAGCTTGGTGCTCTGTGACCACCTAGATGGGTGGGATGGGGGTGGGGTGGGAGGGAGGACAAAGAGGAAGCGGATATACGTATACATATATCTGATTCACTTCACTGTACAGCAGAAATTAACACAACATTGTAAAGAAATTATACGCAAATAAAAAAAAATAGAGTACTCATTTGCCTCATCAAAAACTAGTATTTTCCGAGTCCAATCCACCAGAGGGCAGACAGCAGAAGCAAGAAGAACTACAATCCTGCAGCCTGGGGAACAAAAAACACATTCACAGAAAGACAGACAAGATGAAAAGGCAGAGGGCTATGTACAAGACGAAGGAGCAAGATAAAACCCAAAAAAAACAACTAAATGAAGTGGCGATAGGCAACCTTCCAGAAAAATAATTCAGAATAATGATAGTGAAGATGATCCAGGACCTTAGAAAAAGAATGGAGGCAAAGATCGAGAAGATGCAAGAAATGTTAAACAAAGACCTAGAAGAATTAAAGAACAAACAGAGATGAACAATAAATACAATAAATGAAATGAAAACTACACGAAAAGGAATCAATGGCAGAATAACTGAGGCAGAAGAGCGGACAAGTGACCTGGAAGACAGAATGGTGGAATTCACTACTGCGGAAGGGAATAAAGAATGAAAAGAAATGAGGACAGCCTAAGAGACCTCTTGGACAACATTAAACGCAACAATATTTGCATTATAGGGGTCCCAGAAGGAGAAGAGAGAGAGAAAGGACCCGAGAAAACATACGAAGAGATTATAGTCGAAAACTTCCCTAACATGGGAAAGGAAATAGCCACCCAAGTCCAGGAGGCGCAGAGAGTCCCATACAGGATAAACCCAAGGAGAAACACGCCAAGACACATAGTAATCAAATTGGCAAAAATTAAAGACAAAGAAAAATTATTGAAAGCAGCAAGGGAAAAATGACAAAAAACATAAAAGGGAACTCCCATAAGGTAAACAGTGGATTTCTCAGCAGAAACACTACAAGTCAGAAGGGAGTGGCATGACATATTTAAAGTGATGAAAGGGAAGAACCTACAACCAAGATTACTCTACCCAGCAAGGATCTCATTCAGATTCGATGGAGAAATCAAAAGCTTTACAGACAAGCATAAGCTGAGAGAATTCAGCACCACCAAACCAGCTCTACAACAAATGCTAAAAGAACTTCTCTAAGTGGGAAACACAAAAGAAGAAAAGGACCTACAAAACCAAACCCAAAACAATTAAGAAAATGGTCATAGGAAATACATATCGATAATTACCTTAAACATGAATGGATTAAATGCTCCAACCAAAAGACACAGGCTCGCTGAATGGATACAAAAACAGGACCCATATATATGCCACCTACAAGAGACCCACTTCAGACCTAGGGACACATACAGACTGAAAGTGAGGGGATGGAAAAAGATATTCCATGCAAATGGAAATCAAAAGAAAGCTGGAGTAGCAATACTCATATCAGATAAAATAGACTTTAATATAAGGAATGTTACAAGAGACAAGGAAGGACACTACATAATGAACAAGGGATCAATCCAAGAAGAAGATACAACAATTATAAATATATATGCACCCAACACAGGAGCACCTCAATACATAAAGCAACTGCTAACAGCTATAAAAGAGGAAATCCACAGTAACACAATAATAGTGGGGGACTTTAACACCTCACTTACACCAATGCACAGATCATCCAAACAGAAAGTTAATAAGGAAACACAAGCTTTAAAGGACACAATAGACCAGATAGATCTAGTTGATATTTATAGGACATTCCATCCAAAAACAGACTACACTTTCTGCTCAAGTGCGCACGGAACATTCTCCAGGATAGATCACATCTTGGGTCACAAATCAAGCCTCAGTAAATTTAAGAAAATTGAAATCATATCAAGCCTCTTTTCTGAGCACAATACTACGAGATTAGAAATCAGTTACAGGGAAAAAAACGTAAAAAACACAAACACATGGAGGCTAAACAATACGTTACTAAATAACCAAGAGATCACTGAAGAAATCAAAGAGGAAACCAAAAAATACCTAGAGACAAATGACAATGAAAACACAACAAGCCACAACCTATGGGAGGGAGCAAAAGCAGTTCTAAGAGGGAAGTTTATAGCAATACAATCCTACGTCAAGAAACAACAAACATCTCAAATAAACCATCTAACCTTACACATAAAACAATGAGAGAAAGAAGAACAAACAAAACCCAAGGTTAGTAGAAGGAAAGAAATCATAAAGATCGGAGCAGAAATAAATGAAATAGAAACAAAGAAAACAATAGCAAACATCAATAAAACTAAAAGCTGATTCTTTGGAAGAATAATAACATTGATAAACCATCAGCCAGACTCTTCAAGAAAAAGAGGGAGAGGACTCAAATCATTAAAATTAGAAATGAAAAAGTAGAAGTTATAACAGACGCCGCATAAATACAAATCATCCTAAGGGACTACTACAAGCAACTCTATGCCAAAAAAATGGACGACCTGGAAGAAATGGACAAATTCTTAGAAAGGTATAACCTTCCAAGACTGAAACAAGAAGAAATAGAAAATATGAACAGACCAATCACAAGTAATGAAATTGAAACTGTGATTAAAAATCTTCCAACAAACAAAAGCCCAGGACCAGATGGCTTCACAGGTGAACTCTATCAAACATTTAGAGAAGAGCTAACACCCATCCTTCTCAAACTCTTGAAAACTAATTGCAGAGGAAGGAACACTCCCAAACTCATTCTATGAGGCCACCATCACCCTGATACCAAAACCAGACAAAGAAAATACAACAAAAGAAAATTACAGACCAATATCACTCATGAATATAGATGTAAAAATCCTCAACAAAATACTAGCAAACAGGGGCTTCCCAGTTGGCACAGTGGTTGAGAGTCTGCCTGCCGATGCAGGGGACACGGGTTCGTGCCCCGGTCTGGGAAGATCCCACATGCCGCGAAGCGGCTGGGCCCGTGAGCTATGGCCGCTGAGCCTGTGCATCCGGAGCCTGTGCTCCGCAACAGGAGAGGCCACAAGAGGGAGAGGCCCGCATACCACACACACAAAAAATACTAGCAAACAGAATCCAGCAACACATTAAAAGGATCATACACCATGACCAAGTGGGATTTATCCCAGGGATGCAAGGATTCTTCAGTACATGCAAATCAATCAGTGTGATACTCCATATTAACAAATTGAAGAAGAAAAACCATATGATCATCTCAATAGATGCAGAGAAAGCTGCAGACAAAATTCAACACCTATTTATGATAAAAACTCTCCAGAAAGTGGGCATAGAGGGAACCTACCTCAACATAATAAAGGCCATATATGACAAACCTACAGCAAACATCATTTTTTTTTTTTTTTTTTTTTTTTTTTGCTGTACACGGGCCTCTCACTGTTGTGGCCTCTCCCATTGTGGAACACAGGCTCCAGACACACAGGCTCAGTGGCCATGGCTCACGGGCCCAGCCGCTCCGCGGCATGTGGGATCTTCCCAGACCGGGGCACGAACCCGTGTCCCCTGCATCGGCAGGTGGACTCTCAACCACTGTGCCACCAGGGAAGCCCGAAACATCATTCTTAATGGTGAAAAGCTGAAAGCATTTCCTCTAAGATCAGGAACAAGACAAGGATGTCCATTCTCACCACTATTATCCAACATAGTTGTGGAAGTCCTAGCTATGGCAATCAGAGAAGAAAAAGAAATAAAAGGAATACATATTGGAAAGGAAGAAGTAAAACTGTCATTGTTTGCAGATGACAGGAGACTATATATAGAGAATTCTAAAGATGCCACCAGAAAACTACTAGACCTAATCAATGAATGTGGTAAAGTTGCAGGATACAAAATTAATACACAGAAATCTCTTGCATTCCTTCCAACAAACAAAAGCCCAGGACCAGATAGCTTCAAATAAACAATCTAACAAAATGCAAATCTCTTGCATTTTTCACTAATGATGAAAAATAGAGAGAGATTAAGGAAAGACTCCCATTTACCATTGCAACAAAAAGAATAAAATATCTAGGAATAAACCTACCTAGGGAGAAAAAAGACCTGTATGCAGAAAACTATAAGACACTGATGAAAGAAATTAATGATACAAACAGATGGAGAGATATACCATGCTCTTGGATTGGAAGAATCAATATTGTGAAAATGACTATACTACCCAAAGTGATCTACAGATTCAATGCAATCCCTATCAAATTACCAATGGCATTTTTTACGGAACTAGAACAAAAAAATCTTCAAATTTGTATGGAGACACAAAAGACCCCGAATAGCCAAAGCAGTCTTGAGGGAAAAAAATGAAGCTGGAGGAATCAAACTCCCTGACTTCAGACTATACTACAAAGCTACAGTAATCAAGACAATATGGTGCTGACACAAAAACAGAAATATAGATCAATGGAACAGGATAGAAAGCCCAGCGATAAACCCACGCACCTATGGTCATCTAATCTATGACAAAGGAGGCAAGGATATAAAATGGAGAAAAGACAGTCTCTTCAATAAGTGGTGCTGGGAAAATTGGACAGCTACATGTAAGAATGAAATTAGAACACTGCCTAACACCATACACAAAAATAAACTCAAAATGGATTAGAGACCTAAATGTAATACCGGACAGTATAAAAATCTTAGAGAAAAACATAGGAAGAACACTCTTTGACATAAATCACAGCAAGATCTTTTTTGATCCACCTCCTAGAGTAATGGAAATAAAAACAAAAATAAACGGGACCTAATGAAACTTCAAAGTTTTCGCATAGCAAAGGAAACTACAAACAAGATGAAAAGACAACCCTCCGAATGGGAGAAAATATTTGCAAACGAATCAACGGACACAGATTTAATCTCCAAAATATATAAACAGCTCATGCAGCTCAATATTAAAAAAAACAAACAACCCAATCCAAAAATGGGCAGAAGACCTAAACAGACATTTCTCCAAAGAAAACATACAGATGGCCAAGAAGCACATGAAGAGATGCTCAACATCACTAATTATTAGAGAAATGTAAATCAAAACTACAATGAGGTATCACCTCACACCAGTTAGAATGGGCATCATCAGAAAATCTACAAACGACAAATGCTGGAGATGGTGTGGAGAAAATGGAACCCTCTTGCACTGTTGGTGGGAATGTAAGTTGATACAGCCACTATGGAGAACAGTATGGAGGTTCCTTAAAAAACTAAAAATAGAATTACCGTATGATCCAGCAATCCCACTACTGGGCATATACCCACAGAAAACCATAATTCAAAAAGACACATGCACCCCAGTGTTCGTTGCAGCACTGTTTACAATAGTCAGCTCATGGAAGCAACCTAAATGCCCATCGACAGAGGAATGGATAAAGAAGATGTGATACATATATACAATGGAATGTTACTCAGCCATAAAAAGGAACGAAATTGGGTCATTTGTAGAGACGTGGATGGATCTACAGACTGTCATACAGAGTGAAGTAAGTCAGAAAGAGACAAACAAATATCATATATTAACGCATATATGTGGAACCCAGAAAAATTGTACAGATAAACAAGTTTGCAGGGCAGAAATTGAGACACAGATGTAGAGAACAAACGTATGGACACCAAGGGGGGGAAGTGGCAGTGGGGGTGGTGGTGGGATGAATTGGGAGACTGGGATTGACATATATATGCTAATTTGTATAAAATGGATAACTAATAAGAACCTGCTGTATAAAAAAATAAATTAAATTAAAAAAAAGAAATTTGTGCAGATGTGAAGCAGATCACAGGAACAAAGAGGAAAAAAAAAAACTAGCATTTTCCTAATATACACTGAAAGAAATAATTACTTAAATTAAAAAAACCAGTTTAACTCTGGATTGCCTAAAATAATCTGTTATATCATACATGTAGAATCACTGTTTACATTTTACTAGAAGGCAAAAAATGAAGTGTTAAGTTTCTTAACATAGAAAGAAGTTACTATGTCAGTAACATTTATATCCACCCAAGCAAGGAGGCGATCATTGTGCATTTCATCACTGGTGTCTCTCTAAGCTTTGTACCATAATTCACTACAAGAGGAGCAGCAGGGAACTCTATGCATGGTTAAGGATGTTTTTATCCTGGGGCTGGTGGTACTCCTGCGAGATGGACTCTGATGGGAAAGAGAGGACTTTCCTTCCTACCAACTATTTTGAGAGCTGAGGAAGTCAGTTTTATGAGAAGGATACTAACCAAACACAGGATATAACTTATTCCTACATGTGAAAATACCCCAGTTTCAACAATACATAGCAGCACATATATGACGTCTCTGCTCAGTTGTTCATAGTCTTTCACAGTCTCAGTCATGTCTTTGTGGCAGGCTCCCTTCTCTTTACTGATTCTCCTAATGGGTGGAAACTTCATGAATTTCCATTTCAATAAGATTTAGAAGGTATGTAGAGCCATTCTGTTAAAATACAAACAACAACAGCAAAGCAACTACTAGTATTTCCTAAGTGCCAAAAACCACGTTAAGCGGTTCACATGGATAATCTCAGTCATCAAAACAACCCGATGATGTCAGCACTGCTATTATCCCCACACAGGTTAATTATCTCATCCAAGGTCACGGAGCCAGTAAGTGGGAGAAATAAGATTCAAAGCCAGATCTCTCTGAGTCTAAGCCCAGCCTCTTCATCACTACTGAAGACTTCTGCCTACTCTTCTATCTCCATAACTAGCAAATCATCTATAGTTAGGTGTCAGCTATGTCATTGATCAGCTCTGAAACCTTGCGGTTCCTCCTGGTCCTAGTTCATCACTAAGTTTCCTTTTGTAGCTGAGAAAGCTATACATTAGCAAAGATGTCTAGCTGAAATTTTGTTTTACAAGTCTTACTAACTTCTTTTTCCTCTGCCCTGTGAAACACAACGAACACATAGTCACATACCCACACTATTGCTCTGAGTGAATAGTAGGTTGAAATAGCTGGAGTCCATCCAAATACAGATTTACGTCTGACTCTTGAACTTACAGTTTTCTGTCTGCATAGACAAGTATGTTTATGATAAAAAGGCTTCTGTAAGTGGCAGTACTTTTCCAACTTCTAATGACTACGAAATACGTAATTAGGTAATTTTTAGTTTTCTTCTTTAAATTAAAATAGAGGCAAATATTCTTTTGGGGATATTTTAATTTGCCTTAGGTATTCTTACTTCACAGAGGGAGCTACAAATGGGCAAGAGGGAAATAATAAATATGCTATAACACATCTGTATCTATTATAGAGAAACAGGAAAAATGAGTAAGATTTCCTGGCACAGTAGAAAGAACCAGGGAAAATGCAGAATCAGGATTCCTGGGTTCACATCCCTCTTCTGCTACTGGTGACCCTGAGAAACCCACCAACCTAACCTTTATCTTCCTCAGTCAGATCATTGCCAAGATCCCTGACTCGGGGGCAAGATATAAAGTGATAGAAATGCAAATTAAATGTAAATTAAAATCTCATCTCTCATAATTCTTACTTGGTACTTTCAGCCCAGCCCATCAACCTGGTGTTGGAATAGACTTACATCCTGTGCCATGCCAAGAGCATAAAGGAGTTTCTGTCTCTACTATAAAGCACCCAGGCTAAGGGATGTGGAAAATTTTCTTTCTTTAAAACTGACAGGGTTGGCTGGGTGACTGAAGCAAAACACAGGGGTGGTCAAAGCCCTTTATTAGTATAATAATCCACATCCATACCTCTGAATAACCAAGGCAGCTCTTGTAAAAAATCGCCAATGTCATTGCTTAAACAATGTTAGCTAAAATTAGTATTTGAGTCATGGGTTTTTAATTTGTTAGCACAGTGTTCCTAGACATGAATTCCAAATCTATAGAGACTTGAAAGAAATTTAATTAAAGGATTGAAGATAACATTAGTTACAATACTATAATAGCTACAATGGCTGTAATTCTCAAAATTGTATTGGATGATCCTGAAATAAGATAGCTTTTCAATCATATGCATTACCAACAGTTCCCTAATTATTAATCATATCATGTTTGCCATGATGAATTAATTTAGCAACACAGTGATATCTGTACATATTAATATGAAGGATGTCACTTCAATAGATTACATTATTTGAAATGAGGACACACATATTAATCTATATGTTCTCTGGGTTAGTAATTACCTTTTACTACCAGGTTTCCAGTACTGCTAGCAGTTCCAAAATGGTTAGTGGCTATGCAGGTATAACTTCCAGCATCTGATTTAGTCACATTGACGATTCTGAGGCTTCCATCTTCAGAAATGGTAATTCTGAAATCAAAGCAAATCAACCCAAAATAGTAAGTTTATCCCATATGACCAACTGGAAATTATTTCTGTCATTCTGTCCTTTTCAAACTATTAAATCATGGCTACATCACTTGACAGCTTCATCTTTAGGATATTCGTCTACATACACATGATTAGGATGCATGACTTAGTACTCTTAATACCTGCTAACATGGTCTCAACAGTCTATTGGAATAACTATTAGAAAAAGGAGACTTGTTGTAACCATTCTCTCTCTTTGACAGCTCTAACCACATTATGCAAAGAGAAGGCTTACTGTAGATCACCGTTAGTCTTAAAACTGCTAAAGAATAAGAAAAAATAAATCACTTGATGGGCCACTTTATGCATTTTCATTGAAAGTTTTCTTCTAGATGAGCAGGCTTAAATTAAGTGAGTTATTATTAAGCATATTTCTTTCTGAAATATGTCAGACAATATACTTTTAAAAAGATGCAAAAACTGAACTTAAAAAATTAAAATATTCCACAACATGGTATGACTTTGGCAAAATAGCAAATGTAGATGGCACATCTCAGGGCCCACAATTAGGGACAAATATCTACTACCAGGTGGGAAGGAAACACTTTCACTGACAGACACAAAACTGGAACAGGAAGGATTCGAGAGAACCCTGTTTTAAACTTGACTACAGCTGAAGGGAGAGATGCAAAGATGAATAAGACACACAGCATGGCTTCGAGGCTAGTTGGAGAAATAAGAAAGGTAAACAGATGGCCCATTCAATGCCTGTTGAATCTTCTTCACTGTATCTTTCAAATCTACCCACTTCTATCTCTTCTGCTCCCTGTTTTTCACCCAACCCTTCACGACAGCCTCTTAAATGATCTATTTCTACGCCTGCCCCTCAAATGCATTCTTCAGTCAGTGGCCAGGGGATCTTTTAAAATATAGATCAGACTATGTCACCCCCCAGGCTCAAAGATCCTTCTTTGGCTCTGAGTTGCACTTAGAAGAGATTCTTTCCTAGAACCTACAAAGCCTAAGGGATCTGGCCTTCGCCCTTCTCCCGCCTACTTTATTTCTTCTTAATCTTTCTACCCTTCGGTGAACTCTAGTCACGCTGGCCTTCTGCAAGTCCTTAGAGTATCCGAACCCCTTTCCCACCTCAGGACCTTTCTGTTTGCTGTTCTGTCTGCCTTGATATCAGGGCATAGCTGTCACCTTCATACCCTCTCAGGACCTCAAGCTGTTCCTTATAGACTTTTCCTGACTCACATTTCTAAAGTGAATTTCCCTTTTCCTGTTATTCTCTTCTCCTTCAGCCACTTTATTTCCTCCCATTCAACACAATCAGAAGTTTTGTTTACTAGTTAACTGTCCTATCACATGGAATATCAGCTTCTCTGAGGGCAGGGACTGTGTTTGTTTGAGGACTCAATCTCCTGGATCTAGTACACAGGACCAACATGTAGTAGATGCCCTGTAAGCAACTGTTAAGTGACGGAGTGAATGAGTAAATAAATATCATAAAAGAAAAATCAATATTATGTTAAAGGAATTCAGAGTCACTGAACCACTTGGCACTAGTTCCAACCTTAACAGAGTCCTTTACAAAAGGACTAGGGTGGGCACAGCTTTATTTAATAGAATTTTGGCTAAACATTTTAAAATCAAGGGAAGATTTAGATGCACTGGGTCGCAAATGCTGCATATACTTTTCTCAAAGGCTCTTAGGGATAGAGAAGTGACAGCCTTCCTGACAACCCATTCCAGGTTCTATGATTCAGGCTGATGAGACAGTATGAAGGTGTGAGAACTCTACAAAGGATGCTGGCATCAGAAGGATGGGTGTTCAAATTCCAGTTCTCTCAGCTCTAGCTGTGTGACTGGACGGAGGCGACTTTTTCAGTTTTAGCTTCCTCATCTATAGAATAGAGCTCGTAGTACCAATCTTCTAGGATGAGAGTAAAAACTTATGTAAGAGGGTCAGTGAGAGTCCTGGTATTTATTAGGTAGTAGTTCTCTTTTATCTTCAAAACTGTCCTCTTATTTAATCATTGGTATATATGGGGAAAATGGGACACCATGTAACAACCTGAAGGCAATTTACGAATTAACTGGGTCATCCCAAATCAATGTACAGGATACAGACAAGGAGGCCCTTTGTTCATTTACACCATAGATATACACATAACACTTGCTCAATAAAGAACGTATGATACCCCATTAGCCAAACAGCAGAATGTACTTACAAAAATAGAGTGGTGATGAAATCCTAATTACCTCAATACTCACAAAAATAGCTTTAAAGGAATTAATCATATTCCCATTTACAAAATAATCTGCTGGACACTGTGAAATGTTGGCATACGAGAACTCAATAAGGAAGGTGACATTTGTGTTTTCGACATGGAGTCTACTTCCACGAAGTAACATAGGCCTATGGTGTATTAAACGCTCTGAGGGGTGAGCTGACTCTTTCAAAGCACCAAATTTACACCATTTAAAATTCCCCAAACCTAAAAAGCCTGTATCACACTGCATACTGTATAATGCCAAAGGATATGAATAAGGAAACAAGCACAGGATTTGTCATCAGATGACCTGGGTCCTAGCCTTCACCCTGATACTTGCTAAGTGTATGACCTGTGGCCAAATGACTTATGCTCCAAGACAAAAAGGTTTCTCACTACTGACATTTTGGACCAGAGAAGTCTTTGTCCTGGGGAGGATGTTTAACAGCATCTTTATCCTCTACCCACTGTACTCCAGTAGCTCTGCCCCTCCTCCCAAGTCGTGACAAACAAAAGTATCTCCCAAATGTTCCCTGGGGGCAAAATCACCCCAAGTTGAGAGCCACTGATCTACATTAGTCTTTATTTTTTAATGACACAGGATACTATGATGATTATCTTATACAATAGATAATATACGTGGAAGTTTCTATTAACTGTAAAGTGCTGTACACATGTTTTTCCCAGTGTCATTTCCATCCGTGCATCCCTAATTTTGGTGTTTCCATTGCACAAAAGGCACCTAACATATTATGGCTACTCAGCTATGGGACCCAGCTAGCTCTTCACAACCTCTCACAAGGCTCTTCTTTCCCTTTATGGAAATCCAGTTTCCTCAAAACTTCCCTATCCAATTTCCTACGGGTCTCATGAAATGAGAAAGGAAATTTACAAACTACTGTACTACCCATCTTCAAGATTTTAGTGGCTCACAGGGGTTTAGTGTTTTAATCTTCCCATTGTTTTTCACAAAGAGTTGAACAAAGAGCTAAGCCTCCAGTGCTAGAGTTCCAGACAATGGAGAAGATCAGTGAAGGAGAAAATTTGTAGAAGGATTTGTAATTTTTAGTAGCTGTCATTAAATCACATCATACTTCTGTGGCCGCTTACTCTTTCTAGGGATAATCCAATTGTGGGCGCAATATGAAGTTGGGAGAACTGCTCTTTTGGGAAATTCAACCACTTCCTTACCTGAGCAGTGCGGTGTAGTGAATAAGGACATATGATCTGGAACTCAATTGTCTAGCCTCAAATCAGGCTTGTACCAGTTACGAGCTATGTGACTTTGGGTAAGTTAATGTCTCCGTATGTAAATTTTTAAATTTGAGATACTGTAATAATAAAAGTAACTATAGGGCTTCCCTGGTGGCGCAGTGGTTGAGAGTCCACCTGCTGATGCAGGGAACGCGGGTTCGTGCCCCGGTCCGGGAAGATCCCACATGCCGTGGAGCGGCTGAGCCCGTGAGCCACGGCCGCTGAGCCTGTGTGTCCAGAGCCTGTGCTCCACGGCGCGAGAGGCCACAACAGTGAGAGGACCCCGTACTGCAAATAAATAAATAAATAAAAATAAAAGTAACTATATCCATAGGGTTGTTGTAGAGATGTGCAGTGCTGAGAACAGTGCATGGCACATAAAATGCACCACGTAAGTGCACTAGCCAAATGCTCTGTTAACTAAAGCTCTGTTCCCTCCTAGATCCATTGTTTCAAGCATTAATAAAGGCCTCTGTTAAGACTGAGACTACTCTGCAGTAGTTCTTCCCCTCTGAAGTCTGGCAACACACGATTATGCTTAAGGAACACACGGGTGACCACAAGTTGTCATGGAAGGGGATGAAAAACTGGACTCATGCACTTGTAGATATCTACTATCTACCTCCTGTATACCAGGCCTCTATAAATCAGGAGGATCTTAGATGGTTATATAACTAGAAATGATTCCACTGTGTTATATACCATAATGCACACATTTGTATAAATGTATAGAAAAAGCGGCATCACTTTTTCCAGTGGAGAAGCTGTTTCCCGTACTATCTAGAGTATAAAGATGGGCAAGGACGCAGGAGGCCTGGCCAATCAGGAGACCCTATTCTCCTCTCTGCAGTGATTGGTTTAGAAATAGGCAATTCACCAAAATCAGGAGCTATTTGAGGAAACCGTCTTTCTGCTGAATTGTTAAGTCTGGAGATGGTGGCAGTGAACGTGGAGAGGAGGGAACGGATTCTGCAGATGATTCTGTGATGTCACCTCCATAGAACTTGTTGCTAGAAGACCGATTAACTCCACTATGGAGGAATAACCATGGGGTTCTGAGTATGAAAAAACTGACATCAGCTTCTTCAAACCCAGCTATAACATATACCATTTATTTCTGCAAATAAAAGCTAACTATACAATGACCTATTGCTTTGAATCTGCTTTTTGGGAATTTGATGAGGGATGAATTAGCTACAGAGCTAACATTTGGCCTTGGGGGCTAATTTGGATGAACTCAAGGAACTTCTGAAATGCACCTCAATACTAATATTTAGATACTTGCTTCCCTTCAATTTGGATCCTATACCAACTTAGAAAAAGTATTTTTCACCTAATACTACTGCATCCATTTTTGTTCTATGAATAAAGTGCCTAAATCCAGTTCAAGGACAGTTTCATTTTCATGTCTATTTCTTCATGAGGTTTCAAAGTTTCTACTTCATTTTTGTTTCCCTGTTTCAGACTACTGACTGACCTGTAGCTATTAGCTTGATATTGAACTCTGACTCCTCCTAATACTCACGCATAGTGATGGAGTTAGATAAAAAGAATTGAAAATGTAAATCTGTTTCTGGCTTAGAACAGAAAAGTTAACCTTGACCTACCTGCTCTTTTTAAAACATTGATAAGTATCAGAGAAAAGTCAAAGATGATAGATCAGCAAGCAGTAAAAATAAAAGTATGACATAGGACTTAACTTTCTCTACAAGAGAAGAGGTCATCTAATTCACAACATAATACATTACCAATCACACAGAGAAGCAGTTGCTCCTCCACTGTCATTTGGAGACTTCAGATCCATAGTGGCTGGGAGCATATTTGGAATTATGAGACAAATTGAATCTCTCTTTCTCAGTATGAGGCTCTGGGTTACAGCCATTGAAGAGCTGACCTTGTCAGTCCTATAAATCTAACCCTGTCTGGGGACATTGGACCTTTAAACATGCTGATCTTTTCTTTTTGGGGGCTTTAGTAACAGAGGACAAAAACTGCCAACTCCACAATATCCTGTCACCCTACAGAGGAGGGTTATTCTAAAATGGCGACCTATGATGTTCTGGGTAATTCTCCACGGAAGCCCAGTTGCTGATGACAGAGGCAGCATGTCTTCGCCTGCCTCTGAGTCATAAGGAAACACTTCCCTTATAAGTAAATCCCTTTAAAGTGTAGCTTAGAGAGTCACTTCTCCCCTTCTGCAAAGGGAGGAATTATGGACTGATAATTTCCTTTCAACAGACAATGGAAGTATCAAACTGTTAAGTTAAATTTAATATTATCTTTAATATTGTTAGATCATGACTCACTTAAAATTTTACGTAATTAAAAAAAAAAAACCAAACCTCAAAAGGTCACAACAGGTTGCCCCTTTCTTTTATACATGATGAGTTCCAGAAAGCACGTTTGGAAGTTGAAAGCCTGAATGTCAAAGAATCGGTTTACACGTTATACCGGGAGTGAACACTGGCGGAAGGTTGTGGGGAAGGAATAGTTAGGGAATTTGGGATTGACACGTACACACTGCCGCGTGGATAACCAACAGGGACCTACTGTATAGCACAGGGAACTCTGCTCAATGTTATGTGGCAGCCTGGATGGGAGGGCACTCTGGGGGAGAATGGATACCTGTATATGTATGGCTGAGGCCCTTTGCTGTGCACCTGAAACTATCACAACATTGTTCATCGGCTAAACTCCAATATACAATAAAAAGTTAAAAAAAATTAAACGAAAAATCTTCAAACACGGTCAACAGAAGCACTGCTACGTCTCAGCTCAAGCAAACTGACGGGATGGTGGGGTGCTGTCACAGGACCCCTGATCCCAGGAACCACAGGTGATGCCCTGGAATGAGGAACTGCCTAGCCATACATGCGTTTGCTTCATTCTGCAACAGAATTTTCTTTTAAAACAAATAATTGGGAGAGTTCATGTAAAAACTCATTCCTGGCTAATTTTCGCAAATGGGAAGATGGGGTAGTCCTGCAACACTTCCCCTCAGGGCACCAGTGGGCTAGAGGAAAGGAGGGGGAAACTCCTTTAAGCAGCTGGTGGGCTTTGTAGCTCCCACCATCCCTGGCTTGAACAGCTCATTAATGTCTCTATCTCACTCCTGTGGCCTTTTGAAATTACTTTAAACCTTCGTGATGTGCTGAGTTCATGGGATAGGGCTTGGGGGTAGCCTTTAGGTTTAAGGCCACACTTGCTTCCCTCTTGGACTCTCCCCACCCCAGACATCCCACACAGAACAGAGCAGTGGAATTCGAGGAGAAATTGGGCTTTGTATTCATTTCCTAGAACTGCCATAGCAAAGTATCATGAACCAGGTGGCTTAAACCAAGAGGAATTTCTTGTCCCACAGTTCTGGAGAGCAGGATTTTGAAATGAAGGCACTGGCAGAGCTGGTTCCTTTTGGAGGCTCTGAAGGAGAGTCCTTCTTGCCTCTCTTAGCTTCTGGTGACAGTCAACCATCCTTGGTGCTCCTTGGCTTACCGATGCATCACTCCAATCTCTGACTCCATCCTCACAGGTAGTTCTTACTGTGTGTCTCCCCACGTCGTCTTCCCTCTGTGCATGTGTCTGTACCCAAATCTCCCTCTTCTTACAAGGACCCCAGTCATTGGTTTAGGGTCCATCCTAATCTTGTATGACTTCATTTGAACTTCAGGTAGATATGAAACTTACAGGACATTCTTCAACCAATCGTAAGTGTTAAGAATGGAAACCCACCAGAATTATTGGTCTAGGTTGAGCAAGCAGCTTCAGCGCCTACTTTGCAGCCATCAGAGGATAAGGAGAAGGGGTGATGTGGGGGGCAGAACCATCACACGTGGTGTCCCCAGTGCATCCACTTCCCTTCTCCATGGGCCTGGCCCTTTTCCTCAAGAGTAGCTAAAAGAGACTTGAAATTATTGCTCTTTAGGTGGTAATAAACTAATAATCACATGTGGTGGACATATATACACTACCAAATGTCAAATACATAGCTAGTGGGAGGAAGCCGCATAGCACAGGGAGATCAGCTCAGTGTTTTGTGACCACCTAGAGGGGTGGGACAGGGAGGGTGGGAAGGAGATGCAAGAGGGAAGGGATATGGGGATATATGTAAACATATAGCTGACTCAATTTGTTATACAGCAGAAGCTAACATACCATTGTAAAGCAATTATACTCCAATAAAGATGTTAAAAAAAAATCACATGCAGAGTCTGAAGGACAGTTTGATGTGGTAATGGATAATGTGTAGAAGGGTAAAAGTCCAAGAGGAAAACAAGGATTAAGGCCTACCTCCAATTTCAATTTTTTCTTTAATTAACCCAGTTTATTTGTTGGAATCAAGTAGAACTTCCATTTTATCTGTTCTTTGTTGTCTAGACGATTAATTAGTATTTATTTTGATGTTAAAATTATGGTCAAAATTGGGTAGAGGAGATCTCTACCAAACGGTGACCTACGGTTTTCTAAATAGTTCTGCATAGAAGCCAAATTGCTGGAGAGCAGCCGTATCTTTACTTGCCCTTGAGGCAATAGAAATACAAAATAGTTTTAGAATATGACACGCATGAAGTAGTCAAAATTCTGAAGGAGTGGAGAGGTGGTAAGGAAGAGACAAAGATTTGTCTTTTCAACCTATCAACTAGAGAATCAGCCTGTGACCAACAGACCTGAAGACCTATGTACTCAGAGCTATCCCTGGCTATGTGCCAGCTGAGAAATAGGAAAAGCCTGGCAGGTTAACTGGCATTGGTATGCTGTAGACATCAGCAAAATACACCAAAACACTGCTCTGAAGATAAAAAAATAGGACTTGTTTGGGTTTGAATTTGGCTATCTATTTTCGTAAAATTCAAGATATTTTAATTTTTGTGATGGTTAATTTTATGTGTCAGCTTGACTGGGCTAAGGGATGCTCAGATAGCTAGTAAAACATTATTTCTGAGTGTGTCTGGGAGGGTGTCTCTGGAAGAGATTAGCATTTGAGTTGGTGGAGAGAGTACAGATTGCCATTGCCAATACGGACGGTCATCGTCCGATCTTTAGAAGGCCTGATAGAATAAAAAAGCTGAGGAAGGGAGAATTCGTTCTCTCTTTGAACTGAGACACCCATCTTCTCCTGACCTTGGATGTCTGTGCTCCTGATTCTTGGACCTTTAGGCTTGGACTGGGACGTATGCCTACTCTCAGGCTTTGGAACTCTGAATGACACCACCAGCTTTCCTGCTTCTCCAGCTTGCAAACGGCAGACCGTGTGACCTCCTGCCTCCATAAATGTGTGAGCCCACTTCTATAATAAACCTTCTCCTATATATCCTATTGGTTCAGCTTTTCTGAAGAATGCTGGCTACTACAACTTTTAACTGGAATTTGCATGAGTTTATATACTTAATTTCAAAAGATACATGGAAATGCTCAGCTGATTGGGGAGAATGAATTATCCTGGTTTATGAAAGAAAGACTGTTTCGTAGTAACGCTCAATTTATAAAGAGTCAACTGAGAGCTCTAGAAGATGGCTTTCCTCCCCATCTTAAGAATAAAGGATGTTTTGGATGACTAATTTAAGCGAAGGTCAGTGGGAAGAAACTTACTCTAAGGGTGGTTTCAGGCCAGCCTGTCATTGATCTTTCTGTGTAATGTCCAAGGCAGCAATAGACATCACTATTGAACAGACACCCTGGTGATAAAGTTCCCTTAGAGATAATTTGCTTTCTGTCCTCAAATTCGAATTTAATAAACCAGTGAGCAACCTGTGTGTTTCTGCCTGCAGGACAATTGGCAGTTCAGAGCTACTGCCCTTGCCTGCAGCACTGCTGGAAAAAGAAAATAAACTCATGTTTGTTTAACCTGGTTTGATCCGGCTTTAATCTTCTCTGAACAACAGTTTTAAAAGATTCATAAAATAACCTGGAAGGATCTATCTGCCCAGGGCAAGAAGAGTATTTAATATTGTAAAGTTCATTTTAATGATTCTTTATGACATGGTGTGTGGATAAACGTAGGAAATACATATCTTGGGCAGGTAAAACTTTGTAATTTTCTTTATTACAAATAACACTAAAAATACCATGTTTGGGGGAGAAGAAATAAAATACAGGACATGGTTTTGTCTAAAATTTGCTTCTTAAATTGCTACCTTTCATTCAGGTAGTACTTCTCTGTGTCTCTATTAGTATAAGACTTAGAATTCCTTTTCTCCAGTTTCTTATGACCTGAGATAATTTCAAATAAATTTACAAGGCATTGGGAAGATAAATGAGGTGGGGACAGGAAGGTAACATAATATTCTATTTTCTGTACCTGTATGTATTTTAATTAAAGCAAGAAAATGAGAAAAAAAACTTATTATTAAGCTACAGGCAGGAAGTTTTATGTAACAACCTCTTAGGACACTAGGATAGTTTAATAACCAAGTGCAGCTGTCTTTAGAAATCATTAGAAATAAAGAAGACATGCACAGAAATGGACCAAAAGACCCAGAGGAATAGCTGTAAATATACTCAGTTGAGCGTTGGGCAGGGCAAGGTGTGAGAGAGCTTGTTAAGCACCTACAGTGTACTACTGGATGCTGTTGAGTGCTTGCACTTATCACATTTAATCTACACAACAATCCTGAGAAGCGTTATTATTCCAATTTTTCTGTTGAGAAAAATGAAATCCAGAGAAGTGACTGAAAATGTCCAACTTTGGTTAAGAAGCGATGGAGTATAGTTTCTAACTCAGATCTCACTACAAAGCCTGCACTCTTTCTACCAAGCCATCCTGCAGGGCTGGAGGGCCCAGGAAAGAAACGAAACAAGAAGCAGAAGAACATTATAACCACGTGTGAGAGGTTTCCCTTAAATTTGCCATTAGATCTTTGATTATAATTAAATACATTTTTTTGGCTTTTGCATTTTACTTGTTGAAACTGCTTTTTCTAATATTGAGAAATGTGTGTTCACACTACTGTCTCAAAGCAGAAGCAAAAGAAAAGAATGTATAAAAACACAGCAAGGTTGTAATCACAGAAGGTTCCTTTACTGGGAAGTGACTAAAATGCCTGGAAGACAATGTTAATTATTAATTAGAAAGGGAGAGTCACTACATAGATTACATAATTTAGTAAGGAGAAGAGGCTTCTACAGCACAAACAGCTATACTGGCTATGCTGGAGAAAAAAATGTTTTAATTTGATTATGTAACCAACTTTCAACCCTTTGGGAATTGCAGGATCAAGGTTTATGTGCTTCAACCGCTCAACCCAGGACTTTATAACACTGCTAAGAGAGAAAATCAAAGTGGAGTCTCCTAGTTCCTGCAATATCACGATAGAACCGCACTATCAGGGCCCAGCAACAATTCCGTAAGTCCCCCCTGCCCTGCACACGAGTGGCACCTATCAGTTTTTGCCTTCTACAAAAGAACATAAACTCCTAACTGTATCACCATAATGGTCGTACAATCTAAACTTTCCCAAACTCCCCAGCATGCTCCCAGTTTCTGTCATATTCATGTACTACCAGATGGCTTGAATCCTTGCTCCAATATTTATTAGACACATGACTTGGGAAAGTTTCTTAGCCTCTCCGGGCTCCAGTTTGCCATCTCTAAAATAAAAATAACAGCACCTCCATTTCACAGGGTTTGTGAGAAGGTTAAATGTAAAAATACCCATGAAACATTTATAACTGTGGTGGTGCATAGTAAATACCTAATAAATGTTAGCTGCAATGATCATTTTTACTATTATTATTTTCTGCATCATTATCAAAATTAATAGTCACAATATTTTCTTTAAATGGCTCAAAGTTTAAAATTAAAGTAACTAAATAAAGGAAACCAGTATCACTTGTCATAAATAGATGCTAAAGATAAAAATAAATATGATAAAAACATACTTAAGATATCACATTCTAGCTGGGTGTGCTTATCTGCCAGGATACTGAGCTGACAGCCTGCTTTTTCTTTGGTAAAAGAGGTATTAATCAGAATTTCAAAAGCGTTCAGACACAGTAGGACCAGACTGACTTTCTCCCTGGTGGACTCAGGAAAGACAGAGAACTACATGGTTCACTGGCATTCAATGTCTGTATACTGTGTACCGTGTACCGTCCTTGGAGAGGCGCAAGTCTCATACTTTGTGAAACACACATCTATTTCAACCATGTTCCCAGGGTCAAGCTCCTTTTACAATATTATGACCAAGTGGGCCATCAACCTGTGTTGGGCAGGTCCCATTATGGCAAATTCATGACACTGCAAGGTTGTCCAATCTACTCACATGGCATTTGTCATATACTGCCTCAATATCCCATCACCCCACCTACCCAAAGAATTTCCAGAAATCAGGGCCCAGGTCTTACACTTCTTTCTGTCATCTTATTATTTTATATACTCCTTTACGTACAAAGAGGTACACAGTAAATATATCGATAATTGGATGAAAATTCAGTCTTGAGAACTGTAGAGATACTAGTGACACCTCCTTGGATGAAAACCTTGATTTCTAACCTTTTTTGGTGGGTGGAAGTCAGAGATCTCTTTAAGAATAGAAAACAAATTATAACATTCTCCCTCCCCCCCAAATGCAACAATGTACATTGTTTTTGAAAGTGCATAAGCCTCCTAAAGCTCCCCCTGACCCATGGCACAAGGCTAACGAGAAATCATTGCCCTGGAGTAAATAGAGATGCCATAAAAATGTTAGTCATGAAAATGTGTAAACTGTATTACTGTTTTCTAAGAAGCTCAGTAAAAAGACTCTACATGCTGAAATTAATATTGGGTATTTTCTTTTCCAGGGGAATCATTTGTATGTGCCCTGTACCTGCAAGTCTATTTTGCACTGGAGAAACTTCCACGATCAACCCGAGTCCTTGCCCCAATCTTCTTTTCTCTCAACAAATACTCAACCAAGTGTCACGTGAAAAATGTACACAGGAATCTCTTGGTTATACTATTTTTTCCTCCCTGGCTAGAAAAGAAAGTGATTTCTTTTCAAGGAAAAGTCTTCACTCTTTTCGGACAAACCACCGAAAAAGAACTGTGAAGTCACATAGGTAATGGGTTCCAATAAATAATTCTCATGATGACAGAACATTTAAAGAATTGATATATGGGTCCGCCTCTACTTAATAGCCAAAGTCTGCAAGGACCTTTCCCTAATTCCAAGGGGAAGCTGATGACAGAAGAGGTGAAGAGCTTAAGAAAGAAGCTTAAGAAAGAAGCAGGAAGCTCTTATAATTAAAGGTGTCTTGGGGACAGACAGAAGATAGTAATTTAGATATGTCAGTGATAAGGGGAGTTCGATAAGGACGTTGCCGGGGTGGGTTTTGAAGAGAAAAGATCATCGTGGATCTGACTTACTTAAAGTGAAGGACAGGATAACATCTGAACATATTTGTACTGTATATATGTACAAAAGAGTTTTCTGGCAAATCCTCCTCTAATAATCAGCACACCACATTTCTTGGAAAATCTGGTAAATGGGGCTTTTGCATAAATGTTAAACTTGAATGATGAAAGGAATATAGTAGCCCTGAAAATACTGATAATCTCAAGCAACAAACCAAATGTGCTACCATTCTTTTTCAAAGAATTCACAGTAGTGAATTATTCAAATTGGATATCTCTAATCATTAAAAAATCAGACTGGCTGATATGAGCCCCAACACTCTTGAAATCCTGCTTAATACCTCTTTTGCCAAAGAAAAAGCAGGCTGTCATCCTGGCAGATAAGCACACCCAGCCAGAATGTGATATCTTAGGTATGTTTTTATCATATTTATTTTTATGTTTAGCATCTATGCTTTTTTGCTTTGCTTTGCTTATGTGTCCAACATCTCAGTGATGCAGAATTGTTAGACATGTTTGCCTTGGGGAGATGATAAGATTCAGATAAAGAACTTACTAGAAGCTTTTTCTTGATTGTGTGCCTGGGAGTGAATAAATCAGTGGGTGTGTGTATGTGTGTGTACATCTATGAGTTCGGTCCAAAAATGAGGAGCAGAATGATGCTTAATATTTACGAGTTAGAGTGATATATGGGAAAACTGATGTGAATAGTAAACTCATTTGTAAAAATGAAGTAACCTGAATAACAACTGATTTAGGATATTCGCTTTGTAGCAGTCAAATAGCAGAGTGAAACAAAGTTGAAAAGGGTATAAAACGTCAGGAGGTCTGTATAATTAATCAGCAATCCTACAAAGTATGCCATAAATTAGAGCTACAATTACACTACTGTGCTTGGAAAATAAGAAACTGGACTTTTTATATAAGCACTCAGACTTAATTTTAAAAATCTATCTCTAGCATAACGTAAAGTGCACTTTAGGAAATGTGGCTAAAAGAGTTGATGCTTCCATCGCTGCTATTTACAACCTAATCTGCAAGTTTTTACAGCATCTTAATAGTTATATTGCAGTTAAGAAAGAAATAGGGTTGCCATTTTTGAAGGTCCTCTCAAGAAATAAAACTTTAAAAGGCACTGGAAGATAAAGCTTCTCTGGATGCTAAAATTTACTACGAACAATTTTCCTTTTTTGAAATTAAGTATAAAATTTACATTTAAAATATAAGTTGTATCTTTGCAATTTTCAACTTCATTTCTTTCTACAGACAATATACTCCAAGGTATTCATTGTACTAAATTATTTATTCCAAACATTCCAGAATTTTGCATTGTCTTTACGTTACGGGTAAAGATTTGTATAGTTTGGAAGAAAAATGTTTGCTGAGTATAAATTACAACACGCGTGGGGTTCCTTGCCAGCTTATGTTATACCACTGAAATGATTCCAGGTCATTCACTAGGGTCACTTTTCTGAGAAAAGGGCATTAAGGGAGGCCCTACACAGGGGAAGAGTCTGTTTTTGACTTTCTACACACATCCAGCCATTCTCTATCATTTGCCCATGTAGCCTCTCAGAATAAGCCCTAAATTATCAGCTTTTAAGTATACTAGTCATCTTCCTAATTTTGGTAGCCTTCTCAAGCAATAAAATAAGGAAACACAGAGTCCTTCATTCTTGGTCTGCTCTATGTTTTAGCCTAAATATAATCAGGCCACAGATATTTCCTGAGCAATTGTTACATAAAAGGCACTGTGATAACCACTACAGGGGATTCAAAAGGAAAGAAGCAGCATTTCTCAGTTCAACAAGTTCTCCTGTGGAGTGGACATCTACTGTATTGCCTGCCTAGAATCCATTCCTGTTTGTCTAGTAATATTAATAACCCCTATTTTCCTTTGGGGATCCATGTCTCCCTATTCTCAGGCCACAGAGCTTGGTGGTTATAACACCATCCTCTGAGTACCAGGTTGTTCATGTGACTCAGGCATGGCCAATGAGAGTATCCCATGCTCTTGGTTAAGGACTGGTTCAAGGGTAGGCATGTGACTTACTCTAGGCCAATCAGGGTAAATGAGTGTTATCCTAAGACACTTACTAAAACAAATGGAAAAGAGGTAAGCATTTCCTACTGGAGTTACTAAAACGGAAGATGATCTGCCAAGGGTCACCTCTAATTCATATCGGGGAATAGCTTGCCTGAGAAAGAAACCAAGAGAAATCATGTCTTGAAGATATTCCTCTAGCACAGAGACCAAACTCTGGAGTTTTCAGGTACGTGCACCAGTAAACTCTGAAGGGTGATGAAAATATTCCAAAACACGATTACGGTGATACTTGCAAAACAGCAAATTTAATAAACCTCGTTGAATTTTACACTTAAGATGGGTGAATTTTATGCTATGTAAATTACACCTCTATAAAGTTAAAAATCCATTGTGTGCCAGTTTGAGTTGGGTTTCTGTTATCTGCAATCCAAGGAGTTGGGACAAATACACAGTCTTACTGGCGAGAGTGTGGACAGAGGAAATATTTGTAGGGCGAGAGATGACGCGTCAAATGGTGAAACACCAGAAGGGGTCATTATGGGTGCTTAGGCTGATTATAACTGTCCACTTCCTTATCTACCTCCTCACCAGACTCTGAGCTCATGAAATATAGTTCTTTTCCTCTCTCTGCTCAAAACCTAGTGCAGGGATGACTCAGAGACACTATAAACATGTTTGTTCTGTGGTAGTGGCAGTGGAGCTGCTGGGAAGCTGTTCTTGTGAGAAATAGCTTGTGGAAAGAGAGTGAATTCAAAATGACCTTGATTGTATGACACACAAGAGGAAGTGTTTGGCTTTCCTTTTGGTACCTCATCAGAAAATGCTTTTCTGCCTTAAAACAAAATCAGTCAAAGTTTGTCGTTAGTTCTATGTCTGTTTCCCAGAAAATTCAGGCAAAGATTATTTGACACAAAGAAGTCTGAACTGGGCAAATTCCCTGGATAACTGCTAAAATTTTCACCTTGCTTTGTCTACCTGGGGACAGAGTTCTTTGGAGGGATTATATAACCTAATACATTTAGGTTGGCCCCTCCACATTTTTTCTCAGCACTGAAGCATTTCTTTAGCTGTTTAGGAACACATTCCAAAGTATGAAATGATACATTCAGATATTTGTCTTACTTTGGAGGAAGGAGGAGAAAAAAAAACATATTGTAATCAACTTCCAAGACGCTTAGAAAGTGATTTTCTTGTGAGAAAAAATACATACATGCCCACAGATTCCCTACTCAGTTCAGCTGCTGACAAACATTTTTGGAACTGTTCTTGAGATTCATGCAGAAAAACAGCAAACACAATCTCAGCTTATTTGTTCCAGCTGATAACATCTGAAGAGAAGCCCAAAGGCATGGCCTTTTGAGATAAGGCAGGCTTCCCCAACTTCCAACTGAAAACGTGCATGGTTCAAGGACAGATGACGGACTCTGCTTTTAAAAGGGGGCACAACTTTGTAACTTTTATTTGAAGGTAAATCTCATCAAAATCGTTGTCATGGTTTTTCATAAACTTCTCTGAAGCAGGTATGTAGAAAACAAAATGGCTTTCCTCCCAAACTTAGCCTTTTAGAATGTGTCCATGTACATACAAAGTCTGACTGAATTCACCACTCACTTACTGACTTACCACGGGCATGTGTCCAATTTCCTTTTCCGAAAAATGATGGGGTTTGATTTAGTGTTTTCTGGCTTGAAACATTCATAATCGTGTTGCCAGTCAATAAAAAGCTTCAGACACTTTAGCGAAAGGAAAAGCGATTTGGCTGATTGAAACAATCTGCCTATGTAGAGGACATAATGTCTTTTGTTTTGCACATTTTAAACTAAATTCAAAATATCAGTTGTTTTTAGGAAAGCCATCCAAAAACCATGTCCAACTTGGATTTATACCAGCTGTTAATGATAAGAAAATAAAGTGAACTGGAAATTTGTACTTTCCAAATAATGAAGGGCCAAGATTTTTAAAAATTGTGTATATTACTGGTTTAATTCTTCTTTCCTTTGTTTCCTCTCTCCTTTCTATCTTACATTCATTCAATGTCTTTGAGTGCTTACCAATCATGGTAGGTTCTTGGGCAATAAATTTGAATGGGAAATAGTCCCTGCCTTCAAGCAACTCACAGTCTGGCTAAAAAAGAAAATCTCACCACCATCACCATCAAAAAATAAGAGATTAGACAATGTGGTTTCTTTCCTGAAGGGATAGATATATATTTGTAGGATATACTGAGAACATTTGGCAGAGGTGCTGAGAGGGAATGAATTGTGAAAGTTCTTTCATGGAGATAAACTGATTTTTAAAGGATATATAGGAATTAGATACGTACATGGAAAGGACAGTATGTGATAACAGAACCTCATTGTCAGGCATTAACTTGAGGAAGAAAGGAGGCTGGAGGACTCAGCAAGGGACCAGGTCACAAAGAACCTGTATGTCATGCTTGAAACAAAGATTTTACCCTGGGGACAAGGACTTCAAGCATGGGAGGGATACCACTGGATTTGCATTTTTAAAAGATCACGCTAGTGAATGAGTGAGGAAAATGAATCTGAGTACAAGACGGAAGCCAGTGGAACCAGGAAGAAAGCTCCTGCCAGAGTCCAGGTGTACGCTGCCCAAGAGATAGCCACTAAGCACACGTGGCTACTTACATTTAAATTAATTAAAATTAAATTAAACTTAAATTTCAGCTCCTCAACTGCATTAGTCACCTTGTGAGTGGTCAGTAGACACGTGTGGTGAGTGGCTGCCACACTGGACAATGCAGATATGGAAAAGTTCCATCATTACAGAAAGTTCTATTGGATGCTGCTGGACTAGACAGACAAGAGATGAAGGGGCTCTGAACTAGGCAGCTGTGGCCAGGATGGCCAAAAACAGCACAGGAGGAACATTTTAGAGGAGAATTATGTGAACAAACATATGAAATGGATATAAGAAGGGGCGTGAACAAAGGTTCAGACGTGCTTGATTGCAATGAGACAAAGGATGTGGGAAGATGTTTTGTATGGTGGTGACGACCTGCTGCATTTAGGTTTATTAATTATGACCATGCAGGTAGAAGATGATGTCTAAGATAATGCCTTAATTCTAGAATTACATTTTGTAAATATGGTATAGTTTAATAGAATCAGTGGGAGGGCAGTGGGAGTTGGGAGGGGCCAGTCATTCATTTTACATATCAGAAAAATAAAGTGACACCTTTGTCTCATTCACTGTGATATCCCCAGCCGCTATAATAATGCCTGATGTGTAGAGAAGCGTAAATAAACTCACTGTGAATGAATGAGGCCCAGGCGTGATGTGAAGCAGTATATAAGGTGGAATAATCATGGTTCCTGAAGCGAGAAACATGGTTAAATTTCCAGTTGTGTTATGAATTAGATGTTGAATTATAGGCAAATTATAAGTTTTCTAAACCTTGGTTTCCTCATTTATAAATGAAGCATTGGGTCACTGCAGGGATTAAAAAACTAACATACAAAATATTGCTTTTATAACTATGAAGAGCTTTACTTGCATAAGACTGTTTATTATTATTATCCAGGCTTATCTAGTTCCTTACTCAGAGTCTGGCTGTGGATCAGCAATACTGTTATATCTGGGCGCTTGCAAGTAATGCAGAATCTCAGTCCCCAGCCTAGATAGTCTCTATCAGAATCTTTATTTTAATAAGATTCCTAGATATCTATATGCTTCTTAAAGTCAGAGAAACACTGAACTACTTACTAGCAGACTTGGTATTTCAACTCAAGCCTTTCAATTCTTAGAAGACAATGAATGAAGCATCAACACAATTACTAAGCCAATTTGGTGGGAAACAAATGTACTTGAAGTGTGATTTATTCACATTGGATGTTCATAACTAACTGATGGCCCTAGAAAATTGCTAGACTCCAGTCTAATTTTCTTATGTAGATGCCGTCTTGGTGGTGGCTAAATTTCTCCAGTGAGATTGCTGACTACTTGGATGAGGACAGGAATAACACACCAACTTCTTCTCCAGACGCTACAAAGGTGAGAGGGAGCCCTCCCATATCGTGTATCAGTCAGGGTGCAATCAGAAGGCAGAAACAACATTATGCATGACAGAATTAAACTCCCAAATGATCTCTACCATCTGGAACGCTGGGCTGAAGATAATAATAAATGACATTTAATAGGGATAATTATAAATGTTTCTATGAAGGTTCAAAAATATTAATAATGAAAATATGATATTCTTTCATCCATTAAACAGATATGTTATGAGAAACTACTGTGTGACAGGCAATGTACTGGAAAAGCCTGGGTGAGCCAAGCTCATGAGGTCTCTGCCCTCATGGAACTTAAATTCTTTTGGAGAAGACCATTTATTCTATGGATGACTTTTCTCACATTCACTAATTCAACAAATATTTCTTGAGCATCCACTGGAAGCCCTATACTCACAGCAGTAAATACGACAAATAATGTCACTGCTCTCCAGGAGCTGACATTTTCGTGAAAGGAGAGAGATAAGAAACAATAAAGCAAATATATGAATGCGGTAATTTAGATCAGGAATATGTGCCAAGAATAAAATATAGACATTAATAAGATAGATTTGTGTGTTCCAGCAACAGAAAGAAGGCTAGTGGGAAGGGAGAGGAGGGGGTGAGATATGACTTTGGTTGCTAAGGCTTGAGCCAGACCGTGTAGTAAGAAATTTAGATTTTATTTCTAAACCAATTTGAAGCTAGTCATATGCAGAAATGTCAAATTATATCATAATAGCTGCTATAAAGGACAAGTACACAGTATTATAAGAGTTAATAATAAGAGGAACTGGGTCTAAGTAAGTGATGATGCCACTGAAATCTGAAGCAAAAGTAAGAGTTAGCTAGGCAAAAACAGAAAGCAGGAGAGTGTATTCTCGATAGAGGGGAGAGAGATGATCACAACAGGGGAGACATGGTGTAGATTAGAGGAACAGTGAGGAAATTAACTACTATATATTTCAGGTGACCTAAACTCAGTCTGATACAATGGAATGATGAGGTTGCCCAAACTGTGAGCATAGTCGTGGGCTGCATGAATAGCTATATGGCACCCAGAACGGGGAGGGAATAGCCCCAGTCTACTCTGTGCTGATCAGACTGCAGCTGGAGCTAAGGCACCATCATTCAACAGCCTTTGAAAAACTTTTCTGTGTTTATTTAGGACATATCGATGATGCGTGGGGAGAAGGGGGACGGAACTCTAAGCCCCTTCACATGAAAATGAAGGAACGGTGCTCAACATGTGTTGCTGTTTCTTGACTACTTAGCATCCTTCTCCCCTTATAGTAGCACCTACGTTTTCTTTTGAGGACATCTTTTCCCACTGGATTTGACCTGTTGGGGCTGTAGTCAGGGGCTCTCTCTTCCCCTGTGGCCTGGGACCTATGCTACAATGGTCACACACAACCACTTTCCCCTAGAATAGCAGGACAAAGAGCCTGAAGATGGTTGGGATTTATTAAACTCAGCAGTGGCAGCCTGATCAAACTACCCCCATAAAGAAATAGCTTCTGCATTTCCTGTTTCCTGACCCCAGAGAACCAACTTGGGCCCACTTAGTTTCAAAACTTGCTTCTTCCATGGATTTTCAAAGTCCCCCATATCCTCGCAGTGAAATTCTTGTTTGCTTGAGTTAGCTAGAGTTATTTTTGTTAACTGCAACCAAAGAATGCTGATACATTTAGCTTTGGTGAACAAAAGACTTGGGTGAACCTGGGGACGGGAGAGCTGCTGTTTCCAAACATTTCTGTTTCAGAAAAGAAGGCTTGGATTTCTCCTACACCATACCAGGGAGCTGGCTTAGAACTCAATGATAAAAAAAAAAAAAAAAAACTCTATTTACGGATAAACATCTTAATAAATAAAATTTCCCTAAGGGGTACAATTCTCCGTGAAAGGCCACCAGGTTCTATTAGTTGAGGTATTTTTAGCAGAAGAGAGCTAAACAAGTTGGGCTTTTCTTAGAGGGATTTCAAGAATGGCAGGGGGGCGGGGAATAGTTGAAATGATTTTTATAAGGTCCAGAGATTCAGTAATTCTCAAGGTTCAAATGACATCTGTCATATAACTTAAATTTTCAAATGCAATCTTTTTGGCATATTTCTTGCCAGTATATTCTCCCCAAGCTTAAACAGACTTTGATGGAGAAAAAAAAAGGCAATGGATTCTTATAGGAAGTGCAATTAAAAGCAAAAATACAAAAAAATCAAGCATCTAATGGATTGAAAAAGTTAGGACATGCTTTCTAGACCAATTTCCCTGTATAAAATGCTTCTCAAAGGTTATTCTGAAAAACAAACAAACAAACAAAAAAAGGTTATTCTGTGCACATGGCTTTGTTTTCACCCTCAAAGCATGACACCATAGCTAAACTGCAGCCTGGTAATTTCATTCTCTCCAATCCACATTTTAAGTGTTTGAGACAGTAATAATAGCCTTTGCTTCCCCAGCTATTAAGCAGGGTAGCTTTGCAGGACTGAAAGGATGGCTGGTTTCTAATGACGTGGTTTGGTTCAGAGGTGGTCATGTTACCTTCAGCAGGAATTCGATAATATTTAATGTAGTAGGCACTGAGGCAAATAAAAAGTGTTTTTATTTTTACATAAGGTATGCCCTCAAGGGTTGTCATTTTTTATAATGAAGATATTCCTGTAGTTGCTGAAAAACTACTGTGTAAGACACTATTCATTGTATTATCAAATATCTCTCATATGAGCCTCTGTATTAGTTACCCGTCACTGCATAGCAAATAGCCACCAAATTCAGTTGCTTAAAACAACAAGCATTTTTATTGCTTATGAGTCTGTGCGTTGGCTAAGTGTTGGCTGGAGTGACAGGGGTGACTGGGACGTGTGTCTTTTCCTCATCCAGAAGACTGCCCTTATCTCATTTGCAGCGTAGTGACAAGCAGCCAGGGAAAAGCTCTAATGGGCAACCACTTTGTAAAGCATTTGCTTGCATCAATTTTACTAACATTCCACTGGCCAAAGCAAGTCACATAGCCAAGCCCAGAGCCAAGTGGGAAGGCAATGTCAAAGGGCATGAATGCAGGCAAGTGTAAAAAATTGGGGGCATTGCTGCAACCAATCTACTACTGGATTCAAATAATAATTGAATTGGCTATATAATTGGCTATCAGGAGAAAGTTGTCTCTTTTCAATAACATTTTTCAGACAATGAACCTTAGTAGCTCACTGATTTCTCTTTTGGCTTAGGTTACTAGGAAGCTCAAAATATTAATATGTATTTATCCAAATCACTACTAATATATGCTTCTCCCTTCTTGTACAGGTCTAACTGTTCTATTTGAACAGTCTTATTGTATATAACTTGTAAGCTACCTCAAGTATTTTTTTATTTGTTTCAGAGAGAGATTGTATATTAACAAAAAGTGACTATATGGTCATTGTCAATTAAGTATACCTATAGACATCAATATATCTGTGGACAAAAGAAGAGAGAGACGCTTTCTTTTTGAAAGGGGCTTTAGTCATTATCACATATTACATTCTCCTGGTTCTACTGTGAACCAAAGTGACAGCTATACATCTCAACAAAGGTTTTTCTGGGAATTACCTCAAACCAATTTCCACTAGGGATGTAGCCTCTTAAAATCTCCACAGGTTCAAAAAGAGAGGTATTTTAAAATTCTGAACTCACACCGAAGAAGGTGATAGATGTAAAGAAAATTCATCCAAAAATGAAGTTCTTCATTTCATTTTAGAATATTTTCTCTAAAGATATCATGGGACAGATCTTCAAAGCACTTTGAAGATATAGCGGCAGTGTTTCATATCCATATGATTGAGTCCAGGAAATATTACCTGAGCCTTGGCAGTAGAATTTGAAATGCTGACTTGAAATATTTTCATTCAAGTTATACCAACATTAAATAGAACTAGAAAGTTATTAAAGCTGGTTTTAACATTTTCTTATATATTTCCTCTGAACTGACAGCAAACTCTCATAGCTAGTGAGACAAAGAATTAATAGGTGTTAAAAGTCTTTGGGGGAATTTACCTCTGGAAGACACCAGAGGATTTTTACAGATTCCAAATTATTTTTGATGAGTTGAAGATTTCTTTGTGATAAATCAGCCACAAATCAATATGAATCTGAAAATAAAGGATGAGTTCTCCCATTTAAATGAAGAATGGGCTAGGTAGTCAATTTAATGGTAAGGAAATGATTGAAATTAAAATAATAATTAGACTATCTATACCAATTCTAAAACAAGGGATACCTCCTCAGTGATTTTCACACAATAGGTTGAGAGGTATCAATGTGAAAAGGGCTATAAAAGTTACAATCAATCTGAAGAATTCAGAAACACCTTGTGTAGACTTGAGAACTTTCTGGTTTCATCACAATGAAATATGGTTAGGTATTTATAATTTTAAAGAGCTTTCCACAGAAACTCTATAGATATTACGGACATAACTTAAAATATATTGCCTTCTGAATACTTGCTCTGAAAATATCACCTACCTCCTTCTTTTTAATATATTTCCCCCAGAAGCTAATTTCATTGACCTAAAAGGACTTCAAAGGATTCTATTCTATTCTTCTTCTTTTTAAAAATATTTTATTTATTTATTTGGCTGCATCGGCTCTTAGTTGTGGCGTGTAGGATCTTTCTTTGTGGTGCACGGGCTCTTAGTTGTGGTGCGCGGGCTTCTCTCTAGCTGTGGTGTGGAGGCTCTAGAGCGCGTCGGCTCAGTAGTTGCGGCATGCGGGCTCTCTTGTTGCGGTGTGCGGGCTTGAGAGCGCGTGTGCTTAGTTGTCCCACGGCATGTTGGATCTTAGTTCCCCGACTGGGGATTGAACCCGCATCCCCTGCATTGGAAGGTGTATTCTTAACCACTGGACCACCAGGGAAGTCCCTATATTCTTTTCTTGATGTCAAATTATGGTTGTAATTTCCTGTAATGATATTTATTCCTGTGCAGGAAGGAATAGTTTATAGCTAATGTTAAGGGCTTATATATTACACTCAGTATGATCCAGGGGAAGGCTCTAGCACAGATGCCGAGAACTTTGATTTCAATTAATGCCTCAGTTGCTCTCTTTACGGACATGTCTTTGTCTGTAGGTATGCGGATACCCAAAGAAATGCTGATCCTTCTGTTTCCTAGGGGCACAATTTTTGTCTAAGAAATCATTTGGGCAAATTAACTAGTCAATACAATGGCTGTTTCACCTTTATGCTCGTTGCCCTGCAGTTATGTAGGAATTTAGAAATTCATAAAATCTATATTCCTTAGGTCTAGTTTTAGTTTCCCCACTTGACTCATGGAATGCAAGGAATACCTCTCCTTACCCTCTCCACAAACGTACATGTTCATTATCATGTGCGGTACCTCTTAGGTGTTATCTTTTATGGAGACTTCTCTGATTCTCCTACCTTGAATTTCTTTCTGCCACCCCTGATTCTTGCATTCCCTCATTTTCACTGCTTCTTAAGGGATTTCTTACTTCCTATATTATATCATAATGCTTCCTGAGGTAGACTCCATAGCTGCTTTCTTTTTATCACTTACAGTTGCACTGGGGGGGAGTGATGACAGAGATAATTTAAAAAGTGCAGATTGTTTTTGCTAAAGTTTAAAAGGAACACATTGCAAAGGTAGCAGGGAAGATGCAAGGCTGGTTATGGGAATTCAATAGTCTGAGTTATGCTGGTGAATTTCCATGGACCAATACCTTAGCAACCACTGATCCTTGTACTGTCTGCACCATTTTGCCTTTTCCAAAAAGTCATATAGTTGCAATCATACAATTTCTAGCTTTTTCAGATTGGCTTCATTCACTTACTAATATGTATTTCTTCTATATCTTTTCTTGGCTTGATAGGTCATTTTTTTTTTAGTGATGATTAATAGCACATTGTCTGGATGTACCACAGTTTATTTATACATTCACCTACCAAAGGACATCTTGGTTGCTTCCAAGTTTTGGCCGTTACGAATAAAGCTGTTGTAAACATTTGTGTGCAGGATTTTGTGTGAAGATAAATTTTCAACTCCTTTGGGTAAATACCAAGCAATGCAATTCCTTGATTGCATGGTAAGAGAATGTTTAGCTTTGTAAGAAAACACTAACTCTTTCAAAATGGTTGTACTACTTTGCATTCCTACCAGCAATGGATGATAGGTACTACTTCAAATCCTCACCAGCATTTGGCGTTGTCAGTGCTCCAGATTTTCACTATCCTACTATAGTACTATCTCATGTTGTTTTAATTTGCATTTCTCTAATGGTGTGGTGTATCTTTTCATATGATTATTTGCTGTCTGTATACCTTCTTTGGTGAGTTGTATGTTAAGGTCTTTGGTCCTTTTTAAAAACTGGATTATTTTCTTATCACTGAATTTTAAGAGTTCTTTTTATATTTTGGATAATAGTCCTTTATCAGATATGTCTTTTGCAAACATTTTCTCCTAGTCATTGGCTAGTCTTCTCATTCTCTTTTTTATAAGGTGTAAATTTTTTTTAACTTGACATGTAGTTGATGTACAATATTATATAAGTTACAGGTGTACAATATAGTGATTCACAATCTTTCAAGGTTTTATTCCATTTGTAGTTATTATAAAATATTGGCTATAGTCCCTATGTTGTACAACATATCCTTGTAGCTTATTTCATACATAACAGTTTGTACCTCTTAATCCTCTACCTATAACGCACCAGTGGGGAGAAGATTTTTATGTCTATTTTCATGAGATACTGTACAGTCTCCCCTTGGTAACCATGGGAGATTGATTCCAGGACCAGCCATAGATACCAAAATCTATGGATGCTCAAGTCCCATAGTTGGCCCTTCATATCCATGGTTCTGCATCTGTGTATTCACCCAACCATGGACCATGTAATACTGTAGTATTTATTGAAAAAATCTTCATATAAGTTGACTCATACAGTTCAAATCCGAGTTGGTCAAGGGTCAACTGTACTTTCTTTTCTTGTAATGTATTTGTGTGGTTTCAGTATTAGGGTAATGCTGGCTTCATAGAATGAATTAAGAAGTATTCCCTCCATTTCTGTCTTCTGAAAGAGATTGTAGGTATGTGGTATAATTTCCTCCTGAAATGTTTTGGTAGAATTGACCAGTGAATGCATCTGGGTAATGTGCTTTCTGTTTCGGAAAGTTAGTAAAATTATTGATCCAATTTCTTTAACAGATATAGGCCTATTCAGATTGTCGTTTTCTTCTTGTGTGAGTTTTAGCAGACTGTGTCTTCAAGGAATGGGCTCACTTCATTTAGTTTATCAATTTTGTGGGCACAGACTCCCTCAAGGTATTAATTACTCTTTTCATGTCCATGGGATCTGTAGCAATATCCCCTCTATCATTCTCATATTAGTAATTTGTATCCTCTCTTTTTTTTTCTTAGTTAACCTATAAATTCCTATTCTCAATTCTTTTGAGGATATACCTATAAGTGAGACTGTGGGATTATATGGTAATTCTATTTTTAATCTTATGAGAAATCTCCATATTCTTTTCCATAGTGGCTGCACCAATTTATACTCCCACCAGCAGTGCATGAGAGTTCCAATTTCTCCACACTATCTTCTAGTTTGACCCTTCCTTCTTGTATAGACAGCTATGTCCAGCATCCACTAGTCCTATACCTAATAATGGCCATTTGAAAAGCCACCCCTCTTCCAGTCTCAGCCACATAATGTTGTTAGGTTTCTACTACTAAACCTTTGAGCGAAACATGGAAGCCAGGCTTATACTAATCACAGAATTTAATTTCTTCACAGTGAATTGATTAGGGATGATCGTATGACCCAACTAAGTCAATGATCTGCAATGAGACTTGTTCTGGGACTTTCTGGAAAATGATTCTCACTCTTTCCTTCTGGAATTAAATATCTGAAGACTTAAGGTCTGGAGCTGCTGCAACTATTTTTTGGCCCAGAGAAGGAAAAGAGTCAACATGGTGGAGAGAAGAGCTGACCTTGTGTTTATTTTGTTACCTGCAATGAGAAAAGCCTAATACACTCCACCTGACTGACACGTGCAAATACCACTTACTATGATGATGGCTGAGTCATGTTAACAAATAATATTTATATGCATTTTAGACTTGAGTCCTGGGAAATATTTTATCTTTAAATCTGACTTTGCATATTACCTTGCTCATTATGTGTGACTTATAATTTTCAATTCTTAGATTTTGGTGAGCACCTGGCTGTCTTCTCTGCCTACTATTTTTTAATGGTCCTTTTAACTTTGGAATGTTTTATAAGACTTTTCTTGACAGATTTGCCTTCTTGAATAGTTTTGCTTTAGCCAATATTAAAATAAGATTGCACTGCTAGAGAATCAGCCTGCTGTTATCTACCACATGCCCCTTCAAAATATTCCAGGTGATGGGAAGGGGGAGAGGGACCAGGGTTAAACATTCGTTTTACAACCTACTTAATTCTGACAGTAGGACTTCTTATGGTGAGAGAAAAAGATCAGAGAACAAAAGCCACGACTTAAAAATCTAAACAAAATTGTCCAGAGACAGAAGCTTAAAATTAGTACCAGACACAGAGGATGAAAGCACTAGAAAATTCTATATGGTATTGTTGTAATTACTTACTGGACCTAGATTGCATGACTATAACGTTGTTACATTGCAAGATTAAACGCACTGAAGCTATAGGTCTTTGCTATCCATCCTAGGCATGAAACGTTCCAACTCCAATATATGAATGGTCCTTCCCCTCAGTGCCAAGAGGAGGAAGGAGTCAGGCATTGTTGGCCCTATTGATTTGGGTGACACATGTTCTCTGAACCACATAGAGGGACTCTCGGTAGACTGAATGAAATCCAAAGGTCAGAGAAAAAAAAATTGATAAATATAATTGCAATTTCCTTGCAACACCATATTTGATGACAAGACATTTGACACTGTGACAATTTAATATGTGGAAAAGGGGAGAAAGACCAGACATACTGTCCATCTGTAGTAATTGATGTTCTGCAAGTTCCCACTGGGCACAGGGGGACAAGGCTCATAAATAGCTTCTTCATGTAACCCAAAGGGAGAAGGTGAAAGACCTTGTTCATTTTGGTGACATTTCCTCTTTCTCTCTAGGAGACAAGTTGACATGATGACATCAAGCAGAGGGACCAGAGGAGGCTGGGTGATGTGTAGGCAATCAAGATAAGGTTTCTGAATGAAAACTCAATCTCCCTTAGGTCAGCCTTACTAGGGTGCAATTATCTTGTATGACATCCAAATAAATCTCCATTTTGGAAAGAATTAATATCTATTTTAGAAAAGGAAAGGCGGGGATGAGTGATTCAGAAATCCCCCATTCACTGTGTATTATGGAAACTAAAAGCTGATTCTAAAGTTATCGATTTAATTTGGAATTACTTAGTGCTTAGATAAATGGCTCTAACATTTTTATCTAGAGTCTGAGCATAGTACCTGGCACATGATGTTGCTGCTAAGTAACATTTAAACGAATAGCTTGATGAATTAATGGCTCCATTAATCAATGAATTCCTGCAGGTGGCTTGGAGGACATTTGTCGTCTAAATCAATAGGCCCAACAGAGCTTGATGGCTTTCCCCACCTTTCACTGAGGGGAAAGATGGTTCATGTTTTGGAGTCAGAACTTTGCACCGCTGGCAAGTAAGCAAAGCCTGAGGTAGATGTTCAACAGGCTACTTAATATACTAATCTGAAGTCTGTAGAAGTCTGGGCTAGAGATAAAACTTGGGCTCCCTTAGCATTTAGAGAGCTTATAAGGCTGTGAATTAGATGAAGACAAGACACCTAGGAAGAGGGAACAGATAGATAAGAGGCCTAAACACTGGGTCCTGGGTCACTTTGGAGATTGTAGAGATGAGAATACAACAGACTCAACTAGGAAGGAGTGACTGCAGTGGAGAAGGAAAACCAGGGTCCTGGATATCAAGTAAAACAAGGGTTTCACTCTGGAAGGAGTGATCCACACCTGTGTCCAATGTTACTGAGAGACCAAGGTGAAGAATGAATCCTGGCCATTAGATTTGACAATCCATGGGTCACTAACCTTCACAAGAGTGGTTTCAGGGTGTGTTGGGGAAGGTGAGGGCAGCCTGGTAGGTGATGGTGTCCCACATGGGAATGGGGTACATTGGGGGACACATTTAAGGGAAGGGTGAGATGGTGAGATCAGCTATAGGTGTGGTGAGCTTGAGATCACACAGGATATTGATATGATGGTGTTTATGTTGTTTTGAAGGCAAATAAATCTACAAATGAACTATGGTTTTGCCACTTATTCATCTGAAAGGCTATGGGTAAGTTAGTTAATGCTAATGAGCGTCATTCAGTTCCTTCAAGTGTAAAAGAGCACGATAATAATGAGCTGGAATGTTCTGGAGAGATTCATATAAAGTATACACCTAGCACATATTAGTCACTTGAAAAATGCTAGCTGTTACTGTAGTCATGTTGGTGGAGATGCCCAAAATATGACTGCTTGGAAGTTCCCAAGGTTATTATTATAATTCTCATTAGAATCCTAGAGATTTGAAGTGGCTGATGTGAACGTCAGTGAGTTAAACAGCATTTCTCAGGAAGATACTGAGTTGCCTAAAACTTAAAAGTATTTTGAATGAATTGACAAAATCACGTAATGCCACAGGATCTAGCCATTAAAAATGAAAGAAATGAAAATACGTTCTATACTTGCATTATGAAATGATATCGACTGTATGTTTTAAATCGAAAAGTCAAGTTATAAAACAGGTATGAGAGAATGCCATTTTTGTAAAAATGTGTATAGGTTTAAAATCTATAGAATAAAACCTCCACAGTGCTTTACCATTTCTAAAGCACTTTCCCCTTTAAAGCAGTCTCACCAGAACACTGTAGGTACTTATTATTAAGTCTATTCGAAAGACAAGAAATTAAGTGACTTGCTCAAGGCCACAGAGATGGTAAACCTTGGCCACTGATTCCATTCCCCACATCTAGTCCTTTTCATATCAAATCATGTCACTGCAGTAGCTTCAAGTTCCAAGAGTCTCCGGGACTGAGTTCAAAATACATGGGAAGCTGTGAGCCCAGACAGGCTCCATGTACATCTGCAAAATCACCTAAGGCTTTTAGACAAGGCTGTTCTGGGAAAAAGTAGTTCTCATGCTGTTTATCTTTCTTCTCTCTCTGTGAGGACTTTTGTCTCTGCTTTAGTAGAAGCTCCCTATTACAGGGGCAGCAGGATTTCTCTCCAGGATTTGGAGCTTCAGGTCAGGGGTGGTTGCCAGGCCTTTCTGTGTTGAGTGACTTCCAGAACCCACCAGGCACCTGGGTATATATAGGGTTGGAAATCCCCTGGGTCTTGCTGTAGCTGTTGTTAAATCTGTCAAGTGTCCTTTAGTTCACCCAGTCATCTAAGTGCCCCCAGCACAGGGATCTGTGACATATGTGGCTAGTTTGGGAATTAAAATTCATGCATGCCAAAACAAAACTACTTTCTAAAATAGTGTTTAGACTAGAGGCATACATTCACACATATTATGATTCTGACTCTTGCCAAAAAAGAGTTGCAATGAAAGGAAATAAATGGAACTGTCATAGAGAGATGAGTGACATTTGCTGTTCTGATATACACATGAAGGAATGAAACTTTGTTTGTGGGAAGTTATAAATAAATATATTGATTTAGTATCTATTACATGCCAAACACTGTGTTAAGAACTTAAGATACCACAATGACCAAGGCAGGCAATGTTGTCCTCATGGGGCTTACAGTCTAGTGTAGGAAATGGACTCTAAACTACTAATTGCAGCTTCAAATGCTCTAAAAGAAAAGTGCATGAGCTATGAGAACAGGGATTTAGACCATCCTGGGATTCAGGAAGGTCTCCATGCAGAGTTGAAATCAATTCATCCAAGAATACTGGAGTATCTCTTCTTCCTCCACACCCACAAGGTGCTGGGGGGCCTCAAATTACAGCCTAGGTAAGGGGTCCCATGTTGCCTTTGATATTCTGCCCCAATGCCGTCACAATGCTGTCAGGGCAACGGGCACTCATTTTGCTGAAAGAGGGTCTATTTCAGCATCTCTGGGCTCAAGCGTATTGCACGGACATGGGCAAAGTACCCTATCTGGACGTCACTGGGACGGGAACCTGCTCATCATCACAGACAATGGCAGGTCTAACTGCTGAGCACAAAATGCTTATATAACAAGATACTGATGTGTTAGGGGTTTCCCAAACTCATTTGGCATGTTCAACCCCATTGTCCAAATCTCCTTCAGCGAGAATCAATGAAGCAGAGAAGTTCAATGATTCTTCCTGGGAGGACACAGATGCCAGACAACCTGAGTCTGCACAAAGGCAGCCAAAAGGTTTCATCCAAAGAACTTCACAGATGCCAGTGTAAGAACCAGAATGCTGAGCACATGCCCATGGCGGTGGGCAGTGTCACACTCCAGTGCGTGCTCTCCTTCTAGAGAAAAGAGCTCTGGAGGGCATGCATTTGTTTTAATTCCAGGGAATCCTGCCACTCCACATGCTCAACTAATGCCATTAGTCCCGGACAACGTACTTAATCAGGATGGTAACTACTTAAGTTGAATGCAAATGCCTTCGTGAAGCACAGTGCTTCAGACTGCCCCTCGTAGGTTTTAGATATTCAAGATAATAAGTTGTCTAGTTCAAGTGGGATAAGGTGTAATCATTTTTAAGAACTAAGATAAATACCCAAGTGACATTAAAGGGTTGTTTCTTATTTTTCTAAGGCAGATTTAAAGAAAAAAAAATCTTGTTACAGATGATCCATCTGTTTGCTTATATCAGTTAGGGATACGGGGTTTTAAGTAACCAAAGCAGACCTTGGTTAACTTATGGAACTTATTTGAAGGATATGGAGTAGCTTACAAACTGGAGAAGAAACTGAACAAAAATGGCTTGGAGAGGATAGAAATTAATAGTAAGTAGCTCTGGGGAAGTAGGGAGTAGAATCGAAGGAGGAGTATCCCCAGGGAGCTGCCATCAAAGGACTCTGCTCTGACTTTGTTCTGCCTATAGGAAAGTTCTAATTCCTGAAGAGGGAGAGAATCTGGTTGGCTCAGCTGTACCCGCTCATACCTCCATCCACTGGATAGAGAGGGCAGAGCACTGGGATCAATAAATTAGGGAGATGGCATGAATGTGAAAAGGTACTTCCTGAAAAGATGGTTTTTTTTCATAATATCCGAATTCTTTCTGATGTTCTCTCATCTATGAACCCAAGAGAAATCTGCCTAATTTACCATCACTCTTTTTGGTTTGCATGACAGGAACAAGGTCCCTCTGCAGAAGTAGCATGTCAGATGAGATGTAGGACAAGAGGAAGCCAGACACTGAAGATCAGTGAGGTGTATTTCAGTCCAAGGGAAGAGCAAGTGCAAAGGCCCTGAGGCAGAGAAGAACTTGATGTCTTCGATAAACTATTTACAAATCCAGTGTGATTACAACTAAGTGAAAGAGCTGGCAAATGTACATACCTCAAAATATAAAAATACTTTGTTGCTAAAAAATGTTAACCTCATCTCAGCCTTCAGCAAGTAGTAACATCAAAGATCACTGATCAGAGATCATCATCACAAGTATAATGAAAAAGTTTGAAATATTGCGACATTTACCAAAATGTGACACAGAGACACGAAGTAAGCAAATGCTGTTGGAAAAACGGCACCAGCAGACTTTCTTGATGCAGGCTTGCCACAAACCTTCCGTTTGTAAAAAAACGCAATATCTGCAAAATGCAATAAAACAAGGTACACGTGTACCTTGAGCACGAGGCTTAATATCACTGAGTCTCAGTTTATTAGATCTTCTTTACAATGGTCTAGTACATAACCCCAAAATCCTCAGGGAAAGCTGTGTTTTAGAATTCAGGATTTCTCATATTAAGAATCCTACCATGGCACGTAGTTTATTGTAGGTAACATTCCCCCGAAAGTCTGATGTGGCATCTAACCATCCAATACATGATTTAAACACAATTTCTGCAATTAAACACAAGATAAAAAAACAAAACAAAACAAATTAAACAGGAGATAAAAAAAAAGTCTATAGCCTCAGTTTGATTTTGCCACAAGATGCGTTTGCTACAAAACTGCCAAAAATAGACAAATAAGAAGAAAAAAGGAAAACAAACAAACAAACTCTTCTGTTTTCAGAGCATTTTGGATCTCTAAGGTACGGATACAGGACTGTGGCTCCATGCCTGAAGGTAAGGGTGTTCCTTGGTCCTGGCACTAAGGGAGAGTCATACATACTTGATAATTTTCCCTTTTCCATCACTTACCCACCCCCCCATCTCCCTCCAACTCCTAATATCCAAGTAGAGCAGAGTGAAAACGAAGCACTCCTGCTGAGGGTTCTTCCTTATTTGTTCCACTTCGCATCATGAACTTCAGTTCCTTCCTATTCCTGGGCTCCGTGGGCTCGAACAAATGTGTAGGTTTGCAGATCACAGAGCCTGTCAGGTCTACAACATAATGGGACCAACTGGGAACACGACTCACAACCAAATCCCCCAAAGAGAACAAGACTTTGTAGAGTTTCTAGGTCAGAACCTACTCTAAGGTGAGCCATGAAAGCTCCTTTATATAGTAACTTGTTTAATTAAGATAACAGATGTTACGATTATACCAGTCCTAGCGAGCCAGTATTTAATTGGACACTCATTCACAAGGCTTGTGACTGGTAAAAACCAGTTCAAACAACCATTTCCCTTGTATGAGGTTTTTTTTTTTTTTTCTTCCTACAATTAAATTGAATAAACAATGCACCCAGGGCCCATCCATTCAAAAGAGACAGCTTTAATGGCACAGGAGTTTAACATGAGCAATAATGTTAGAATAGAATAATTTCCTATTTAAAAGGCAAGTTTAATTCTCTTTTTTATCAATCAGCCAATAAGTTAGGCTGACAATCAGCCGCTCAGGAAAAACAGCCGAAAAAAACCCTCACCTGGGGTGTTGTTAGATGCCTGATATCTATAACGGAAGAGAGGTCTGACTATAGGTTTCACGTTCACATTTTAATACACTCTGGAAACATGGATAATTGACAACCTGTCACGCATGTCAGTATGACAGAGGGAACGAAGACAAAAAGAGGAGGAAAAAACACCAGTGGATTAGCAGAATCACCAGGGAAGACAAAATACAGAGATTCTATTATTTAACCATTCATGGGAAAATCAAAACAACACTGTGCTAGATAGCAGGAAGCAGATTCTTGTCCAGCCTTCTTCAGCTCGTCTCAGGGATTCCAAACCATCTTCTTCCCCCAAATTATCACTGCTAACATAAAGGGACAGAACTAGATCTAGATTTACAGATGCCATTACCTATAGGGTTTTGGTGGGTAATATACACAGACCAAGTTTGTGAGAATGTTTTCATGATACACTCTGCTTCTATTTGAAAACAAGAATTTAATTATGTGCATAAGAAAACACACTCTTTTTTTTTTTTTTTTTGAAATGTGTGGCCTTTTTGGCCAAGCTTTCTTTTTCCCATTTTTGATAGAGAAATAGATACCATCAATATATTACTTTTATTTTAAGTCTACTGTAAGAAAAACAATAATTCAAGAGCAGTGATAAATGGCCAACTGACATTACATCTTAATATGGGGTACGAGGGTTGTGTGGCTAACAGAAGATTTCATGCCCTTGCTAAAAGGATAATTGTTTCTCACCTTTGGCCAGCTCAGCTATAGAAATGCAGGCTGGCTGATATAGATCATCTAGTTTTTTCAAAAATAAATCAGAAATCTGATTTACATGACATATTCCAAATTTTAATGGTTAGAATCTAATTTAAAAATGTAAACATAATGCTGGATAATGTCATGTGTTTGCCAAAGAAAACCTTCCTGCAAGCTGAATTCATTGAATCTTGGCTAGATGACTTTTGGGATCTTCTGATGGTATCTTTCTGGGATTCTAAATCCTACTCTTGCTATAAAGTTAGATCAAAAGTGCTGGTGCTAGGGAACCAGTGATTCCCATAGATTGGGAAGCCATGCATGACAGCATATTCTGGAGGGATTTTTTTCAAATCATGCCCTGCCTGAGATTCTTATTTATCATGTGCTCCTGGGCTCCCTCCGTCCATTGCTTTCCATCCCCTGTTCCTCCCATAATCAGGGTGTGATGAACCATTTCAAGCAGTAGGAATATGTTGCAGCCCACAGGTACGCCGGGGGGTAGAAATAGATTGAAAACCACTGGTCTGTTGATCTCTAAAGCTTCATCTAACCCTAAAATTCTCATAATCAGAGATGACACTAGTTACATGAAGAGATATCCACCCTTCAAAGAAAACAGGGGGATCTCTGGACCCTATACATAATGTACTTACTCCTACTTGCATATATAAGTTACAGAGAATAGTTCCAGCATTCAAATCTTCTACCTCACTTTTGAAAATTCCAAGATCAATTCAAATGAATACATGAAGTCATATTTGTATATAAGTGGTTTTTTTTAAAAAAAACTTTCTTTTTTAGGCTTGCCACATATGCACCTTCTGGGCAAGGCCATGCGTCAAGTTAGGCTAACTAAAGGGGTCTTTTCTCATGCAACTCAAAGCACAGAAAGTTTTCATTATTTGCATTAAAAAGTCACAGGCACTAGGCCAAAAGGTGCTCTTACTGGTCCAGTGTAAAAGTTGGATTAAGGTTTGCTCCCCTTCCCTTCCTTCCCTCCCTCCCTCCCTCTCTCCTTCCCTCCCTTCCTTTTACCCTCCCTCCTGATTTTCTTCCTTTCTTCCTCCTTCTATATGGATCATAAATCTTTTACACCTTCATCATGGAAGGAAAAAATGAAATGAAATGACTGACAATCTCAGACAAAAGTCAAGGGAGAGAGGTCGAGACAGGGAGGTGGAAGCACACAGAGGGTTTTAAGAGACAGAGGAGTCTGTGGGAGAGAAGAAGAAAATAATTCAGAGGAGACAGAGAGTCCCCAAGCGTATGGAAAAGGCGATACTGTGTAGGTGACTCCCTGAATCTGCCTTTTGAGGAAAGGGTTGGAAAAACATAATCAGGCAGAGGATTCATGTGTTGTTTCCCATTCAGGAAAGACTCTCCATCAGTTTCAACTTAGGCTTTGACCATGACGAAACGCAGAGCAGGTTCTTCCGACCATCCTATGTAAGACTGATTGGCTAACATAAGACATGTTTTTGCTGATGAAGAGTTCCAAGCATTCCTCCCATGATAAGTGACAGTTCTTATAATTACTGCTGACCCTTGAACAACACGAGGGTTAGGGGCGCTGACACTCCGCAGCCAAAAATCTGCGTATAACTTATAGGCAGCCCTCTGTATATGAGGCTCCCCATATCTGCAGTGTATTTCGGTTCTGCATCCACAGATTCAAACAACCTCAGATTGTGCAGGACTGTACTATTTCCTATTGAGAAAAAATCCACTTATAAGTGGACCTGAGCAGTTCAAACCTGTGTGGAAGGGTCAACTGTACACAAAAGTGCACTCTACCCAGATTCCCGCCTCAGGGCCAATGCGCACTCTTCTCCTGCACTGCCTAAGAGACTTGTTTGTTGATGGCTCACAGCTGTGTCCCTCACTGAACTGCCCTCTGCAGTGGGGGACTGTCTACAACCAAAATTAGCCCTCTCCTGTCCAGGTGGTGGCCTGAAGCTAGTAACTAGCTGATCCAGGGTTTCAAAGACCAGTCCCCCCGGCCTCAAGATGGGACACCTCTGAGGGGCAATTCCAGTTCCAAAGCTCCCAGTGGGGTTGGCTGAAGCCTCAACTGTGACCACACAGCAGGGCAGCTTTTCTGTCTGCCTAGTTCTACCTTCCTAGCTTCCCTTCTGCATGCAACTCTCCAGCTCAGAGTTTGTTCCCAGAATACCTAACCTAAGATACTGGTCTTATACAAGCTTCCAGCAAACTTAAAGGGAGTGTTCATATTACATTTTTATTTCAATTCAGTGGCCTCAAATAAGTGCCCTTAAATAAGGATGAAGGTCATCACTGAAAACTTTGAAACTATTCTTTTATACCAAGTTTGTATACGTTTTGCTTTGCTTATTTATTTATTTATGGCACGCGGGCCTCTCACTGTTGTGGCCTCTCCCGCTGCGGAGCACAGGCTCCGGACGCGCAGGCCCAGCGGCCATGCCTCACGGGCCCAGCTGCTCCGTGGCATGTGGGATCTTCCCGGACCAGGGCACGAACCCGTGTCCCCTGCATCGGCAGACGGACTCTCAACCATTGCACCACCAGGGAAGCCCTGCTTCATTTTTGATAAGTGCTTAAGAGCTCAGTAGTCAAAGAAAACAAAACACATTATAAATTCAGAACTAAATATTAAATGGCCTTATAGAGAAGCAGAAATGATAAAAGCTCCGTCAGCAACATCATGGGTCTTGGCTTTGAATAATTATTAGAAAGCAAACGAACATGGTATTATAGAGGAGGATCTAGTTTAAGAAGTTCTCAACTGGATACTACTCTTAGCTCTAAAATTCTACTACTTGGATTCTTTTTTTTTTACTCTGTGCTCTAGTGCTCCCAGTAATAAAATGGAAAAGTACAATTTCTACTCTAGTTACCTCATAATGTTGATGTTAATATAAAATTTAATAAACCAGGTGTGATGTTTCTGTGGGTGTTTGAAGGTGCGGGGCAAAACTAAAACAAAACAAAATCCACTTTTCTTTAGGCCATGTTCTTGCCTTGTGACTATGCCTGCTTGAAGGACAAAGGTAAAAGTAATTAGGAATTAAATACTAAGAACTTCTGAGGAATAACTTACCAATGGATTTTTTAAAAACAATGGTACCACAGTTCCACTGTTATATAATCACATATACAAATGCATACATCTGTAGGCAAAGTGGGCATTCCTTCTGGGTAAAGCAAACACTTTCAAGCCAATTGGTAGGCAACTGTTTGTGGCCAGTATAAATACCTAGGATTCTAAAACTGTATAATATAATGATCTGAATAATATCTATGTCTTTATAACCAAGTATTTACTAATCAACATACACTGCTGGATGCCAAATTAACAAGGAAGATGATGAAACCGCTAAGAAGTTGCTGCATATTCCTGAACGGTGCTCGAACTTTCAGCCAGGAAATAACTAGGAATAAAGCCCTGCTCTTCTTTGGTTAATTGTAGGCTTGAGTCATTCACGCTTTTATTCCACATACACAGAGCTGGTCTGCGTTTGATACAGCTATTCATTGTAACAACTAACACCCCTGTGGAAAAATATGTCAGGAAACACTTGCGAGTATCTGTAGCTTTTACCAAGCTTTTTCCATCTCTGACGCTGTGGACTGGAAGAGTCATGCTAGAATCCCTGTCCACCCGCATCTGCATACCATCCTGAAAGTAGCATTCTGCCATTGGTCTTAATGATTCTCTTGACTTATTTTATAGCATAGGCCTGGTCTAAACTGATAACACAATACTGGTAACAGAAGAGCTGCATCTCATATTCTTGACAGTAATTACAATCTTGAAATTTCTTCTAACCAACCTTTATTAAAATTCTGACCATTACAATTAATGATGGCATTTCTAAAGTAAATGAACCCATACATTCATTTAGATGAAAGTTTTCCAAAGTTTTTTTTCCCCCTGAAGCCCCAGCCCCTTAAGGTATTCTGTGTCATAAGATTCAACTCCAAGTAAGTTTGGGAAACACAATTCTTGGAGATTCTCAGTGCAAATAGCATAGTAAAGGCTCTGAGAAGGTTTGAAATATAGACATTATACTTGCTTGATCACAGAATACTGCTTTATATAAAATGTGTCACACACCACCCCCCACCCCAAGAACTAGCTTTGAAAAATACTGCTGTAGATACTTAAATCTTTACCCTTGGGTCAGGCCTCTCCATTTAAAAAGAATAATAAATTAACTATTCATTCATTCATTCTTGGCCCCATCTCGCAGAACGGAATTTACTAACTTGCCTATCATCACTACATACCTCGACAAATGTATAAAAAATATAAGGCACATCTATGAAATCTTGTATCTACTATAGTAATTGTGTCTCACAGGAGATATTCTTCTAAGATTTCACTATCCGGCAAAACAACTACTTTAAATTTTACAAATACTACAGTTCTTTTAACTAATTATGTTTCTCTCTTTGCTTAGGTAGTAAGACAGGTACAGCCAAATCTGTGAATTACACAGAATGTGTTTCCATGTACTAATTTCACTTCTGACACTTTTGTTTTCTACTGATTTCCCATTATTCCCAATCTCTAAATTACTAACTTTTATCTTTTCTATTGCTTGTATTTTTTTAAAGCAGCCTCAAATCCTTTGTGAAATGAGGTACACTGTAAGTTTACCGATTCTTTTCTCCATTTATTCAACAATTACTGGATGCAACTCCTCAGCACTATTCCCGTACTAGTGCTGGATAAACAGTGGTGAATGAAACCAGGTCCGGTCCTACCTAGCTTACACACTAGTCTGGGAAGATAGATAAGAGGTAAAACAGATATAAGTATGTAACCTCAAATTCAGAAAAATGCAAGAAGGAATTGAAGAGGAAAGACGGCACTGGAGATCTAAGGAAAAACAAGATACACACGGTCTTAGATATTTTGCCATTTTGATTAGTGAAGGGGAGGATACTGAAACAAAAATAATACAATAAGGAACCAGATCGTGCAGTGCCTTTAAGGTCCTGGTCAGCAGCTTCTGTCTTAGGGGTTAGTGATAAGATCTGAATTATGCTTCAAAAAGACCATTGTGGCCGTGGTACAGGGAGCAGGCTGGAAGGGGCTGAGTATGGTACAGGGCAACTGGTTAGGGGATGTCATGGACTGACTGTTTGTGTCCCCTTGAAATTCATATGTTGTAATCCTAACCCCCAGTGTGATGGCTTTGGAAAATGATTAGGTCATGAGGCGAAGCCCTCATGAATGGGACTAACACCCTATTAAGAGACCCCAGAGAGCTCCCTCCGTCTTTCCGCCACATGAGGTTAGAGAAGACCGCTGTCAATGAACCAGGAAGCAGGCCCTCACCAGACACTGAATCTGCAGACACATTGATCTTGGACTTCCCAGAGACTCCAGAACTGTGAGAAATAAGTGTTTGTTGTTTAAGCCACCCAGTCTACGGTGTTTTTGTTATAGTAGCTCAAATGGACTAAGACAGAGGCTACCGGAATAATCCAACAAGAGATGATGGTGGTTGGACATCACATCAAAGGAGATAGATTCTATATATTCTCTGGAAGGAGAATTATCAAAATTTACTAATGCATTGGATATGTGGGACGTTGGAAGAGGAAAATCAAAGATGATTTCTAGGTTTCTGGCTGGAACAACCAGAGGAAGATGGGGTAAGCAGAGGAAGAATAGGTTTTAGGGTGGAGGTTGGAGGCTGGAATGAGTTCTCTTTGGGGCATGTCAAGCCCAAATTGCTCAATCCTAGACTGAAGATGTACATTCGGGAGCTGTTAGTACAGATGGAGTTTAAAGCCATGGGAGGAGGTAGATGAGGAAGATGAAGATACGCTGACCAGAACGATGCAATAGAAAGTGAAAGCGGAGGGAAAGTGTGATGATGAAGGAAAGAACAGGGGTGACTGAAGGCCTGAGAGTCCTTGAGTAAACGAGACGGGGAAGAATAATTTTAAAGTGCATTGTTTTTTCTGAGTCAGAACACATTGAGTTCAGCTGAAAAACATTTTTCTTGGTGTTAAGAGCAGGCAGTTTCATTTTTTTCTGTAACAATTTTATGCACCCTTTGGAACAAACCACCTCTTTTCGAATAAAACCCTTTAGAGCAAATCAATATATGGGAAAGTCAGTGTGTGTGGAAGCAACAGAAAACATAAAAAGCACAATCCAAATCTTATCTAATTGCTATCACATTGACCACAGATGACAGTCTAGGCACCTTTCTCTCTGAAGCACACAAGCACCTCCCATGGCCACACTTTCATAAGATGACCTTGACTCTCATTTTATGGAGGTCATGATCAAGGCCATATTCCATGAAATTCCTCAACTCCCTCCTTCACACATTTCTCTGTGCCCTCACCTACCTTCCCTTCCTCCCCACAGTCAGAGGAGACAGGTTCATCCTTCTTTCCCACAATTGATTTCAGGTCTGACACCTCCTGTCTCCTTGAGAATACCTCCCCTCTCTTACATTGTTAACTCCTTCTTTACCTTGGTGTGATTCCCCTCAGGCTATAAATATGCCCCAACGCCCTACATCCTAATAACATCCTTGCCACAAACATGTCACTTCCCTCCAGTGTATCTGATCTTTCTCTTTTCATTACATGACACCTGCAAAAATCAGTTACTGATCCGGCCAGAAAAAACTTTTGCTCTTATTGAAAGTGTTTATTTCAAAGTTACTTTTCATTTCATTAACACCACTCCAAATATAGTTTGAGGTCCTGATTCTTTACGACCTCTCAGTGATACCCGACAGTGTCAAATACTGCCAATTATGATACTCTCTTATCTGGGATTTTACAACACCCCAATTTCCTGATTCTCCTCTTAGTCTTCTGATGAATGTTTTGGGGTTTCTTTTTTTCTTTCATGCACTCGACAGTTTGGAAGAATCTATCCAGAACTCTTTTGTTTTCCCATTTTTTCTCAATTAAACTTATTCACCGTCGTCACTTCAAAGAAGATGAGCTGGAAAGCTCTGTTTCTAGTCTTCATCTCTCCCATGAACTCCAAACTGGCACTGCCAACTCTGAGCTGTGTTATGTCCCGCAAATAATGATGTGCTGGTAAATGTTTAACAACTGGCCCTCTAAGGAAAAGAATGTCCTGATGTGTGCTAATTTCCATGGTGTAAATACTCCCGCTATGGTCAGTGTCAAGTTACCAAGGTGACATCACTGAACATGGTCCTGAGGAGAGATGTGCACGTTTGGCTCTTACAAGCCCGTCCAAGCGGAGTCCAGGATACCTTCTCATGATAAGCCTTTTAAATTCAACACACTGACACTGAACTCATCATGTACCAAACTGGTTAGTCTACTTCCAGAGATGATAAGTAGGCATTAAAAACCCCTTTTTTATTATTGGTCAAAGGATTCAGGCCTATTTTTGCTATATATTTTGCAGCCATTTGGGTAGGTTACTTTGCTTGGAGGGAGGAATACATCCATCAAGTAACTTATCTTATACAGAGCCGCTTCCAGAATTGCTGACTTACTTCACAAGATAACTTTCAGAGCTTTGGAGGGTTAAATAATTTATGCTAATAGTATCAATGATTTGTTTTATTTAGAAGTGTAAAACTCCTATGACATAATTACGTTTCATGTGGGAAGGACAGGTGAATTACAACCTATTTCTTATTCTGGGGAGAAGAGGAGGAATTGTATGCATTAAAACACACACACACACACAAGTGCGTGCGCACACGCACAGAGCAACTTTGCTTAATAGAGCCTTTTATCTACTACCTGGGTTTCCCATCAGGCAACCTATAATTCTACTATATGTACCCTCTAGGCGCCATATGTTGTAATTATACAGAGAGCCAAATGTTGCTCTAATTAGATCATTTAGAAAAGGGATTTAGAAACACCATGATGGATATTTACTAGTAGAGATCTAATTAACTCTGACATATCTGTGACTGAAATATGAGGATAAAACTGCACTGTAGAAATATAGGGTCAAACGTAGTGCATGACACTAGACCTTCACTATTTATACAGCATCGACACGGTCTAGCAGATACTATTTCTAGAGATGACAAAGTTAGGAGGAACCCAAATTATCTGCCTTGTCTCTATTGAGGAGGCACAAATATTGTCTTTCTGGTTTTAATATCCAGTCACATCACTTCAGTTCTAATTGCTCTGAATTACATGCCACTTTGGTTTGAATATTTTCATGATCGTGTAAATCCATTTGACGATACAGAGCTATTTTCTCTGAACAAAGGCACTGCTGAGGTAGTTCGAGGACTTAATTTACCTCTTCTCCAAGGGGCTTACATGGTTCTAACCCAAGCCCTGAAATCAGACCATTATGCCTCTTTCCCCAGGAAACTAGAAAGCCATGGATCTGAAGGCTGCCAATTTATTATTGAAAATACGAAATGAGTAAGAGTAAAAGCTGCTTCTGGCCAATTTATCTATATTAAAGGCATCAGCAATATTCCAGTTTCAAAAGGGAGGTAATGAAAGCAGCGCTTTATTTTTACGAATAATTTATTGGCTTACCACCAGATTCCATGCTCTCTTTAAGGAGAGAGAAGCATCTAATGCTTGCTCCTTCTTCAAGCAAAGCTGGTAGAGACGTGGCTTCTGGAATAAGTGTGACCTGGATTTGAATCCCAGCTCTAACACTACCAAGCTTTGCAACCTTAGGTAGGGTGAAAACCCTCTCTGGGCCTAGATTTCCTTATCTCAAAGATGGGGTTAATAATAGGCCTGATCTCATTAAGTTTTTCTGAGGACTAAAAGAAAACACATTTAAAGTGTTTAGCAGAGGGCATAGTCAAGACTGAAAAAAGTGAGGTAATATTATCCACAAATGGGAGAAAAGCGATGGCCACAAGATAACTAGGAAATACAGGAAAAGAGCCAAAGTAATCAGTATCCTGAATCCCCAAGGATTCCCAAGGCACAAGGTTTATTCGTGAATGTACTAGTGACATAAAGGGAGATCAAAGTCTCATTTCAACTTAATAACTAGAGATTTCTGAGCTGTTTCAGAGCCAAGACGACTCACAGTGCTTCTGTCACTATTATTTTATATGTCAACATTATTTCAAAACGTTAATCATCTCTTCTTAAGAAACCTGAAGCATCTCCCTACTGATTATTCTTCCATTTCTTCCATCTAAACTCGACCGACACCCAGTCTCCCACTTGGCTGGATCCCTTTTGACTTGCTCACATCTGTCCCTTCATCTTGCACATACACGAGCTCCCACATGGAGACCTCCCGCTTCCCCCTCTGCCTATGTCAGCCACTTTCTTTCACAGCTGCTTAGACTCCAGCTGGGAGCCAGTTCTGGCAGACCCTGCCTAACTCTGAGAGTTTCTTCTCTGTGTGTTCCCTAAGCGCTGCCGCCTATTTCTGTTTGGAAGATATTATGTAAATCTTTACTTCACTGGTTGTTTCCAAATTGTTTCATGTGTGTATATATTGTCATAATAGCTGAATTTTGTAAAACCCTAGGAAGCGAGTCTTGGGGTTTCTATCTCCTCTCTCCTCCTTCAACTGAAACAGACCATTTATCATTTAAAAAATAATTTTTATAATCATAAAGTGAAAATGAAAACCCCTCTGCAAAACAGTCAGTGTAAACCACAGATGCTTAACCTGGGATGAAGAGTTCCCATCGCTTCATTCTTTTACTGGTTTTCTAGAAATTTGGGGAAGAGGATCCAGAAATACACTTCCCTCTCCAAGGCCAACATCTCTCACTTTTGGGTCTTCACTTTGCAAGCTCCCCTCTGCTGATTTCTCCAGGGAGTTCACAGCTTTAGGGGCATTAAAAGAAGTTCCCTCTAGCAAAACTTGGGAGCCACTGCTCTAGAGACAGAAGGGACAGCATTTAGGTCTCCAGCCAAATTTACTTCCTCTTCACTTTGCATTTGATGTGACAATTTAATCAAAACGTAAGTCACAAAGAACAGGTAAAAGAGAGCAAACCAAAATAAAACCAAAATAAAAAAGCCAGGCAAAGGGAGAGTTGTGTTACTGGAAGATGTTTTAATACCCTTCATTTCTAGAAACATGCCATGAGTTGGATCGAGGGACACAAACTTTTTCTGTAAAGGGCCAGATAGGAAATATTTGAGGCTTTGCAAGCTAGGTGGTTTCTGCTGCAACTACTCAACCCTGCCGCCCATGTAGCACAAAAGCACCCTAGACAATTTGTTAATGAATGAATATGGGGCCGGGTCCAACAGAACTTTATTTGTGGATGCTGAAATTTGAATTTCATCTAATTTTCATGTGTCACAAATGCTCTTTTCCTTTTTATTTTTTTCCTATCGTTTGAAAATGTAAAACCATTCTCAAGCATGCGGGCTGTGCAAGCACAGGTGGAGGGCTGCATTTGGCTGTGGGGCTGTAGTTTGTCAAGCACTGGATAAGAGAGTTTTGGGCAAAAAGAACAGCTTGTTGAAAAGCATTGTGGCAGGAAGCATAAGGCCATTTGAAGAAATGACAGGAGGTCCACGTGGCTCAAGAAGTAAGATTCAGGGAGACTAGGAGAGAGCAGTTGGGACAGTGTGGCTGGAGCGTGACCAGTTTAGGGTTTTGTTGGTCATGTGATGGGCTGTCTGTCCTGAGGGTAACGGGAAGCCACTAATATAGTGCCACACCTGGTTGTGCATTAGAATCACCTGGGAAACTTAAAAACCTATTCAGACTCCTGGTTTCATCTCAGAATTCCTTAGAAAGAATCTTTGGGGACAGAGAGTGGGATTCTGTATTTTTAAATGTACCTCTGTTGGTCCCAATGCAGTTAGCTCAGCACCAGCCTGCAGACCTGAATTTGGGAAATACTTGTGGATCTCTGCTTGAGGGATGGAGAGACCCTAGGAAGGTCAAGTGAGTTCCCAGATGGGTGCACAAGAAGGCCCAGCAGATGCTTTCTGAATACACACATCAAACACAACTGATCAAGGATGAGAAACAATTTAAAAGGAGTGCGGAGAGCCATGCCCAAATCATTTCCTAACTCTGTCTGTTCCCCAGTGAAGTACCAGTTCCTCAGCCTGCTTCTGAGAAATTTTTCAGCCTGATCTCCCCCTGTTCAAAAATTCCTCTGTACTTTCCTTTTGAATATGTTTTATTCCTGCTGCTCCTTTCACTTAAATATCCCATCACCACCTTCTCCACTGATCTCCTCTAAGAATCAGATGATGCATGATGGTTGGTTCATTCATTTCGTACAAAAATCCTAAGTATCTACGGTATTCTAGGCACAGTACCAGGAGTGGGGGCACTCGTGTGCTCAAACACACATGGCATCTTTGTTCATGGTCATTTCAGCCTGTTATGGGAAATAAACAATAAGATAATCATACCCATAAACACAAAATTTGTAACTGTAAAGAGAAGGAAGGAAGGAAGGAAGGAGAGAGGAAAGGATGGAAAGAAGGAAGAAAGGAGAAAGAAAGAAATCCATACTCCCAACTCCCAGGGAAACCACCGTTACTATTTTGGTGGAGTTCCTTCCAGGCTTTTTCTCTGCATGTATATCAAAATATGAACATGTATATGCGTGTTGAGACTATACAATGATATTTTATATACTGTTAAAAACTAAAATTTATACCTGTAAAAGATGAAAAGTCTCTTTCCTTTAAAGCACTGTAGAAATTTTTTCCCTTTCAAAATGACACCTGTATGGTGTTAGGTAGTGTTCTAATTTCATTCTTTTACATGTAACTGTCCAGTTCTCCCAGCACCACTTATTGAAGAGGCTGTCTTTTCTCCATTGTATATTCTTGCCCTTTGTCAAACATAAGGTGACCATAGGTGCGTGGGTTTATCTCTGGGCTTTCTATCCTGTTCCTATTGATCTATATTTCTGTTTTTGTGCCAGTATCATACTGTCTTGATTATTGTAGCTTTGTACTATAGTCTGGAGACAGGGAGCCTGATTCCTCCAGCTCCATTTTTCTTTCTCAACATGGCTTTGGCTAGTCAGGGTCTTTTGTGTCTCCACACAAATTGTAATATTTTTTGTTCTAGATCTTTGAAAAATGCCATTGGTAATTTGATAGGGATTGCACTGAAGCTATAGATTGCTTTGGGTAGTTTGGTCATTTTCACAATGTGGATTCTTCCAATCCAAGAACATGGTACATCTCTCCATCTATTTGTGTCGTCTTTGATTCTTTCATCAGTGTCTTATAGTTTTCTGCATACAGGTCTTTTGCCTCCTTAGGTAGGCTTATTCCTAGGTATTTTATTCTTTTTGTTGCAATGGTAAATAGGACTATTTCCTAAATTTCTCTTTCTGATTTTTCTTTGTTAGTGTATAGGGATGCAAGAGATTTCTGTGTGTAAACTCAAAATGGATTAAAGACCTAAATGTAAGGCCAGACACTATAAAACTCTTAGAAGAAAACATAGGCAGAACACTCTTTCACATAAACTACAACAAGATCTTTTTTGACCCACCTCCTAGAGTAATGAAAATAAAAACAAAAATAAATAAATGGGACCTAATTAAATGTAAAAGCTTTTGCACAGCAAAGGAAACCATAAACAAGACGAAAAGACAACCCTCAGAATGGGAGGAAACATTTGCAAATGAAGCAACTGACAAAGGATTAATCTCCAAAATATACAAGCAGCTCATGCAGCTCAATATCAAAAAAACAAAAAACCCAATCGAAAAATGGGTGGAAGACCTAAATAGACATTTCTCCAAAAAAGACATACAGATGGCCAACAAACACATGAAAAGATGCTCAACATCACTAATCATTAGAGAAATGCAAATCAAAACCACAATGAGGTATCACCTCACACTGGTTAGAATGGCCATCATCAAAAAATCTGCAAACAATAAATGCTGGAGAGGGTGTGAAGAAAAAGGAATCCTCTTGCACTGTTGGTGGGAATGTAAATTGATACAGCCACTATGGAGAACAGTATGTAGGTTCCTTAAAAAACTAAAAATATAACTACCATATGACCCAGCAATCCCACTAAGGGGCATATACCCTGAGAAAACCATAATTCAAAAAGAGTTATGTACCCCAATGTTCACTGCAGCACTATTTACAATAGGCAGGACATGGAAGCAACCTAAATGTTCATTGACAGATGAATGGATAAAGAAAATGTAGCATATACATACAATGGAATATTACTCAGCCATAAAAAGGAACAAAATTGAGTCATTTGTAGTGATGTGGATGAACCTAGGGTCTGTCATACAGAGTGAAGTCAAAAAGAGAAAAACAAATATCCTGTATTAGTGCATATATATGGAATCTAGAAAAATGATACTGATGAACCTATTTGTAGGGCAGGGAAAGAGATGCTGACGTAGAGAATGAACTTGTGGACAAAGTGGGGGAAGGGGAGGGTGGGACGATTTGAGAGAGTAGCACTGACATATATACACTACTATGTGTAAAATAGATAGCTAGTAGGAAACTGCTGTATAGCACAGAGCTCAGTGCTCTGTGACGACCTAGAGGGATGGGATGGGGAGGGTGGAAGGGAGGCTCATGAGGGAGGGGATACAGGTACACATATAGCTGATTCACTCTGTTGTACAGCAGAAACTAACACAACCTTGTAAAGCAAATATACTCGAATAAAAAAAATGACACCTGTAGAACCGTGTTTTAAATTATGTTCATAATCTCAAATGTGTCTTATGCGGAGGAAGGGTGTGACAGATGTCTACTGAATTGAATATATCAGGGATGTGATGTGGGAAGTTTGATCTCGTGGAAGATTTGAGTGAGGGCTGGTTTCAAATAAACCAGTTAAGAGGTTAGTTTAACAGTGGCAAAGTCTATACAAGAGATAATAAGGGTAGAAACTAGGACAGGGGCAGAGGACTGACTGACAGAGAAACAATGAACATGGGAGACAGCTAGAAGGATTTTATCAGGTGTTGCCTTTGGATTGGGGACCTTTTTGAAAATACTTCCACATAAAAATTCAGTTCTCTTGCCAGCATTTCCTGAGGCACAACCAACACTGTGAGCATATGAATAGAACAGGTGGCAGGTAGTCCCTGCCTGAATTTGGAGATCACTTTAAATCCTGGCCATAAAACAATGACATAACTATACTGAGGTAGGAAAGGCTGGTGGCTGAGGGTTAAATTCATGGAGTCTCCACAGGACAGGGTCTGTGTACCATTACAGACATTTAAAAACAAATGTCTCTAAACTCTTCCGCAACTGCTCTTCAGGGGAACTCAAAGCCATAACTATTTTATGCATGGCTCTAGGAGAGACAGACGGAAGGAATGGGGGAAAGTTCCAGGTCTGAACTGGAGAGCAGGATAAGCTCTGCCTATTTCCATGACTACACATGCAAAATTTAAATGATATAGTACTGCCAATAAGCAGGGCAACAGATTCTTCTTAGAGCAATGATGCTCAAGTTGCTTTGATGTTGTTTTGCCTCCAAGACAGGATTTCCATTATTACAGAGATGAAGTGCCTCTAATTATTGCAATAACATAATTGTTCCCCAGGGCAGAATTCCTATTAACAGTGCTGTATGCCTCTGCAGCCCCTGTAAGAGATATCCTGAGGGCAGGTTTCTCATTAAGAGCACATATATAGACACGCTGCCTCCAGAAGGGAAACAACGCCTGCAGCAATAAACTTTCCTTTCCACGCAAGGATTGCATCAGCCTTCTGGGCAAATACCTGCCATCACATTTGCTCTGCCTCCCAGACTGCCAGTGTCTTCAGACCAGAGTTTCATACCTTATAGACATCATGGAGTTTTGCTGCCCTGTGCTGGGATTTTCCTCCACGTTTTACATGCATTTCAACTCTTCCAAAGGCCTTTGGGAAGAGAGGCAAATTAGAGCCATGATCTAATTTCACCTTGGATGAAGACTTCAATGTCTCTAGACAAGACACATGCATTTTATTCCTATTTGGGTTGAACAGTCTCATAGGATGTTAGACTTGCTCTGATTATACCGTGGGGGGTCAGGCAAACATAAACATATATTTCAGTCTGGGAAGGAATGCCTAAGAATATGGATAATTATACCATTTTATTGTCTTCAGAATGTGTCCACTGTGGCCTCAATGTGCTCGCCCAAGGTGATGTTAAGGTTCCTAGGTCCAGCACTCATCTTTGAGCCATTATTTTGTCGGACCGCTTGGAAGCACCAAGCGCCTGCTCCTTCTTGAAACTTTCTGCTCCCTTAGTTTCTGTTTACTACGCTCTCCTGCTTGTTCCCCCACGTCTCTGAATTCCCACTCCAGTCCTCCCAGTGGGCTCTGCTTCCACCCATTCTTTGCATGTGGCCGTTCCTCAATGTTCCTTCCTTTGATTCACAGGTGTTCTCATTCTACAAAACTCTCTCTGGATTCACTTCTCCACTCCATAGCTTATTATCTACTGGTGACATCTAGGTCTCTGTCTTTACTCTCCTGAACTCAGACCCATAGTTCCTGTTAGATATTCATTCACTGAAAACTTACTCTGTACCAGGCATTGTCCTAGATCCTACAGCTACAGAATTGGACAAAACACAAAGGGCTCCATGTAACCGTGATGGTCCTTCAAAGTAGAAGAGAGAGGCAGAAGAGGAGGTTGAAGTGCTGTGTTGTGAGAACTCAACTGGACTGCACTTGACTTTGTTAGCTCTACGCCATGCGCCAAGGAATGCAAGTGACCTCTAGAAAGCCAGACACCGAGTCTCCCCTAGTACCTCCAGGAGGAACATGTGACTTTAGCTCAAGAGGAACCATTTCCGACTTATGACCTCCAAGGCTGTATAATATTAAATTTGTATTGTTTAAGCCACACACACAAACACACACACATACACACGTCTCTGTTTTCGTGGAACTTACATTACGATTAAATGGAGGGTGGAGAAAACAGATAATAAAACAAAAAAGCAAATATGCAGCATGTTATATGGTGATAAGAACTATGGAAAATATAAAGCATGGAAAGAGGGTGGGGCGGTGTTTACAATTTGAAATAGGTTAGCTGGGAAAAGGCTTTGCTGAGAAGGTGGCACTGAATGGGAATTCCAATCTGAATGTGACATCACCACTTACAGGCACCTCAGATTTAACATGTTAATACTAATGTCTTTATTTTCCCCTCTCAAACTTGTTTTTTCTGTACTCTGTATTGTGGTAAATGGCACTGCCATCTACCAGCTGCTCAAGTTAGAATCCTAGGAGTCATTTTCTTTTTTGCTTCCTTCTTTCAAAAATCTTTCTGCTTAAATTTAAATTCTACTCTTTAATAGCTCATCTATCTGTCTTCTCTCCTATACTCTCAGAAGACTGACATCATTGAAGTCCTTTTGATTTCTGTCCCAGCCTACTGCCTGCAACTGGTCTCTGTACCTGCCAAATCTTGTTCTACTCTGATTCTTTCTCCATGTCACAGGCAGAGCAACCTTTCTGCAGCACGTGTATGACTCTGCACTCCCTTGCATAAAATCCTTCAATTCTCTCCCAGAGTTCAGGTTTAAACTCTACAGACATAAAATTCAAGGCTTCCACAATCTATTGTTGACCTACCTTTTCCAATGCTCCATCTTAATATATCACCTTTATAACATACGCCCTAGGATTATTGAGAAACATATTGCTATTTTGCTACTGGGCCCCCTGCACTGTTCTAAGAGCATCTTTTTTAAAAATAAATTTATTTATTTATTTATTTCTGGCTGTGTTGGGTCTCTGTTGCTGCATGCGGGCTTTCTCTAGTTGTGACGAGTGGGGCTACTCTTCGTTGCGGTGCGCAGGCTTCTCATTGCGGTGGCTTCTCTTGTTGCAGAGCATGGGCTCTAGGCGCGTGGGCTTCAGTCGTTGTGGCACGCAAGCTCAGTAGTTGTGACTTGGGGGCTCTAGAGGGCAGGCTCAGTAGTTGTGGCGCACAGGGTTAGTTGCTCCGTGGCATGTAGGATCTTCCCAGACTAGGGCTCGAACCTGTGTCCCCTGCATTGTCAGGTTGCTTCTTAACCACTGTGCCAGCAGGGAAGTCCTCTAAGAGCATCTTGAGGGCTGGGTTTATGTCTCCGCTTTCTCTCTGTTCTCAGCGCCAAGCAAAAGGCTTAGCATGTGGCAAGCATCCAATGAATATTTCGTTCCTTGATCAAAATTTGTGTTGGCTAGTTTGACAAAACAGCCCTGCTGCTGTTCTGAAACCATGCCTGTGACATGCAGGCTGTAAGTTTCAGATTCTTTTCGGAAACATTCAGCAGCATATCTCTACTTAGTTATTATACATTAGCTTGATACAATGTATTAGCCTAATGTCTAAAAGGAAGCAGAGAAATTCTCAAGGATGAGTAAGAATAAGAAATCATTATTCACACATTGTTAATTAGAGTAACATTTCACTCATTTCTTCAGCTTCAGTGAGAAATAAAATATTTTCTCTAAGTGAATTTTCCAGACAGCTAGATTTATCCCTTTAAGCACTAAGTTAATTTTTAAAAATTATCACTGGGAGGGAGTGGTCTTTCTATAATGTACACTCACCTGCCTTACTAATCTAAGCTCACTGAAGATAATTTTTCCTCTTTAGGGACATAATAAAACAGTAATTGTCATTGTTTGCTGCAGAGATAAAGAAACATATTTATTCCCTTATTAATACTGTTTTAATTCCGAACGGCAGATTTAATTCTGGCTTTCAGAAAGACATTGAAAGAAATGCTTAAGACAGTGAGAGGATGCCAAATAATGTCATATGAAGATGATCAGGGACATTTGGGCTTGGAAAAGAATTGAAAGAGGATTTGAGAATAGCTTGTTAGAATATAAGGGGAAGAGGGGTGATGGAAAAGAATTAGATTGTTTAGTATAACTTCAGAGTGGAAATTACAAGCATATTGGTTATAAAGAAATAATCTAACAGTTAGGTCTCCATCTTAGATGTAACCAGGGAAGGTGAGGGTCTAGCCGTTGTGGGGATCCCTGTCCTGGAATGGAGGCTAGGCTCCATGACTAGAGTAGGAATTTGACAATACTGTCTGCCTAGCATCCATTTATTCTTTTTCTGGTTGTAGGACCCTACATTTCTTTGGAGAAACCCCTGTCCCATTCTCAGTCCATGAGGTCTGAGGTGGCGCTTCTCCAAGGGCCTCGTAGGATAAGCACACGATCATGTGCTTCTAATCAGTGCATCACACCCCTTGAATGTTACTGGTTCAGGGAAGATCACTGACCAAGGCAGGTTTATCCAATTTCATGAACACCTATTCTGGGACTGTTAGAAGAGAGGGCAAGCACGGTGCTGCTGGCAGGCATCCTACCGCCAGGAGAGGACAACCCATCAGAAAATGGAGCCAACAAAGAGCAAGGCACTGGTGAGAGAGGAAGAGAGCCATCCAGTCCTGATGTCACCGTGTAAGCACCTGAACCTGGTCACACCTCAAGTCACAGCCCATCCCTGGTCTTCTCAAACATGGAGCCAATGAATTCCCTTTTGTACTGAAGCCAGCTCTGAGCTGGGTTTCTGTCACTTGCAATCAAGAGTCCATCCAGGTTGGTTTAATGGCTCCCTATAATTCTAGGAGCCTAGGTTTTTATTAATGGTTCTATTATTTCTATATTTTGATGTTTTTGTTTGTAATAGATCAACTTCAACCTCATCTGCCTCAAGTGCTTTCTGTCTAGAAACTAAAAGTAAACAAAATTATCAACTTTATTCAGTTAGTTGACTTAACTGCTCAATTAATCCAAATGATGCCACTACCTTGGTGGCATCTAGAGGCCTCTCCTGAGAAGTAAAGTACTTGCACCTTTGTGACAAGTCATCCCTGTTTTAAATGTCTGCTATTGCCTACACTCTGATTGCTGGATAAATATACAAGAAAACAAGAAATGATTTATGTTTATGGCTATTCTGCCTACACAATAGCAAAGCTATAAAAATTGAAGATTCAGTCTTGCATTTAGATGATTGATTTAATATAGATAAGGCCAGTGTAAATCTGATTTAAATTTCTAAAGCTTTAAAAAACCAAAGTAAGGATATACAAACATATTTTTAAAACTGCTCACATGTTAATATTAAATCAGTATTTTTGAATCCATACCCACTGAGGTAACTATAATACCACCATATAAGATCAAAATGTAAACATTTAAAAATGTTGCTTCTTATACTTTTATTGTAAACTCATTTGTAGGCAGTTGATTAGTTAAATTTGAAATTAAAAATCACTTAAGTAGCATTTGGCAAAGTCAAAACATAAGCTCTAGGGAGAACATTAATGAAAAGTGGTGCTTGATCACAAATTTTGTTCCACTGAAACTTGGTTTATATCGATATTTTGTAATTGAGATGAATAATCTTTTATTCAAACGTTAAAGGGCATCATTAAAAAGTCTACAAGTAACAAATGTTGGAGAGAGTGTGGAGAAAAGGGAACCCTCTTGCACTGTTGGGAATGTAAATTGGTGCAGCCACTACAAAAAACATTTTGGAAGTTCCTGAAAAAACCAAAAATAGAGTTGCCATATGATCCAGCAATCCCGCTCCTGGGAATACACACAGACAAAACTATAATTCGAAAAGATACATGCACCCCCTATGTTCATAGCAGCACTATTTACAATAAATAGCAAAGACATGGAAACAGCCTAAATGTCTGTTGACAGATGAACGGATAAAGAAGACATGGTACATATATACAATGGAATACTAATCAGCCATAAGAAAAGAATGAAATAACGCCATTTGCAGCAACAAGGATGGACCTAGAGATTATTATACTAAGTGAAGTAAGTCAGAAAGAGAAAGACAAATACCATATGATACCACTTATATGTGAAATCTAAAAATACAATACAAATCAACATATCTATGAAACAAAAACAGACTCACAGACATAGAGAACAGACTTGTGGTTGCCAAGGGGGAGGGGAGAATGGGGGAAGGATGGATTGGGAGTTTGGGGTTAGCAGATGCAATCTATTATATACAGGATAGATAAACAACAGGATCCTACTGTATAGCACAGGGAACTATATTCAATATCCTGTGATAAACCATAATGGAAAAGAATATGAAAAAGAATATTTATACATATAACTGAGTCGCTCTGCTGTACAGCAGAAATTAACACAACATTGTAAATCAACAATACTTCAATAAAATTTTCTAAATCTTTTATTCAAATGTTAAAGGTTTGCCTTTTGATTCTTAGGATTCCACAACTCAAAAAAGAATTAGGTGACGAGGGGAAAATGGCGGAAGAATAAGACGCGGAGATCACCTTCCTCCCCACAGATACACGAGAAATACATCTACACTTGGAACAACTCCTACAGAACACCTACTGAACGCTGGCAGAAGACCTCAGACTTCCCCAAAGGCAAGAAACTCCCCACGTACCTGGGTAGGGCAAAAGAGAAAAGAATAAACAGAGACAAAAGGATAGGGACAGGACCTGCACCAGTGGGAGGGAGCCGTGAAGGAGGAAAGGTTTCCACACACTAAGAAGTCCATTCGCGGGCGGATACTGTGGGTGGTGGAGGGGGGAAGCTCGGAGCCGCGGAGGAGAGCTCAGCAACAGGGGTGCGGAGGGCAAAATGGAGAGATTCCTGCACAGAGGATCGGTGCCGACTGGCACTCACCAGCCCGAGAGGCTTGTCTGCTCACCTGCCGGGGCGGGCGGGGCTGGGAGCTGAGGCTCGGGCTTCGGTCAGAGCTCAGGGAGAGGACTGGGGTTGGCGGTGTGAACACAGCCTGCAGGGGGTTAGTGCACCACGGCTAGCCGGGAGAGAGTCCGAGGAAAAGTCGGGACCTGGCGAAGAGGCAAGAGACTTTTTCTTCCCTCTTTGTTTCCTGGTGTGCGAGGAGAGGGGATTAAGAGCACTGCTTAAAGGAGCTCCAGAGATGGACGCGAGCCGCGGCTAAAAGCGCGGACCTCAGAGCCGGGCATGAGACCCTAAGGCTGCTGCTGCCGCCCCCAAGAAGCCTGTGTGCGAGCACAGGTCACTATCCACACCCCCCTTCCGGGGAGCCTGTGCAGCCTGCCACTGCCAGGGCCCCAGGATCCAGGGACAACTTCCCCGGGAGAACGCATGGAGCACCTCAGGCTGCTGCAACGTCACACTGGCCTCTGCCACCGCAGGCTCGCCCCGCACTCCATACCCCTCCATCCGTCCGGCCTGAGTAAGCCAGAGTCCTCGAAGCAGCTGCTCCTTTAACCCCGTCCTGTCTGAGCTAAGAACAGACACCCTCCGGCGACCTACACGCAGAGGTGGGGCCAAATCCAAAGCTGAGCCCCGGGAGCTGTGAGAACAACGAAGAGAAAGGGAAATCTCTCCCAGCAGCTTCAGAAGCAGCAGATTAAATCTCCACAATCAACTTGATGCACCCTGCATCTGTGGAATACATGAATAGACAACGAATCATCCCAAATTGAGGAGGTGGACTTTGAGAGTAAGATTTATGATTTTTTCCCCTTTTCCTCTTTTTGTGAATGTGTATGTGTATGTTTCTGTGTGAGATTTTGTCTGTATAGCTTTGCTTCCACCATTTGTCCTAGGGTTCTATCCGTCCGTGTTTTTTTTTTTTCTTAAAAAATTTTTTTTTCTTAATAATTATTTTTTATTTTAATAACTCGATTTCATTTTATCTTACTTTATTTTATTTTAACTTCTTTCTTTCTTTCCTTCTTTCTCTCCTCCCTCCCTCCCTCCTTTCTTCCTTCCTTTCTCTCTCTCTCTTTCTTTCTTTCCTTTTCTCCCTTTTATTCTGAGCCGTGTGGATGAAAGGCTCTTGGTGCTGCAGCCAGGAGTTAGTGCTGTGCCTCTGAGGTGGGAGAGACAACTTCAGGACACTGGTCCACAAGAGACCTCCCAGCCCCACATAATATCAAACAGCAAAAATCTCCCAGAGATCTCCATCTCAGCACCAGCACCCAGCTTCACTCAATGACCAGCAAGCTACAGTGCTGGACACCCTATGCCAAACAATTAGCAAGACAGCAATACAACCCCACCCATTAGCAGAGAGGCTGCCTAAAATCATAATAAGTCCACAGACACCCCAAAACACACCACCAGATGTGGACATGCCCATCAGAAAGACAAGACCTAGCCTCATCCACCAGAACACAGGCACTAGTCCCCTCCACCAGGAAGCCTACACAACCCACTGAACCAACTTTAGCCACTGGGGACAGACACCAAAAACAACAGGAACCACGAACCTGAAGCCTGCAAAAAGGAGACCCCAAACACAGTAAGATAAGCAAAATGAGAAGACAGAAATACAGCAGATGAAGGAGCAAGATAAAAACCCAGCAGACCTAACAAATGAAGAGGAAATAGGCAGTCTACCTGAAAAAGAATTCAGAATAATGATAGTAAAGATGATCCAAAATCTTGGAAATAGAATAGACAAAATGCAAGAAACATTTAACAAGGACCTAGAAGAACTAAAGATGAAACAAGCAATGATGAACAACACAATATATGAAATTAAAAATACTCTAGATGGGATCAATAGCAGAATAACTGAGGCAGAAGAATGGATAAGTGACCTGGAAGATAAAATAGTGGAAATAACTACTGCAGAGCACAATAAAGAAAAAAGAATGAAAAGAACTGAGGACAGTCTCAGAGACCTCTGGGACAACATTAAACGCACCAACATTGGAATTATAGGGGTTCCAGAAGAAGAAGAGAAAAAGAAAGGGACTGGGAAAATATCTGAAGAGATTATAGTTGAAAACTTCCCTAAAATGGGAAAGGAAATAGTTAATCAAGTCCAGGAAGCACAGAGAGTCCCATACAGGATAAATCCAAGGAGGAATATGCCAAGACACATATTAATCAAACTGTCAAAAATTAAATACAAAGAAAACATATTAAAAGTGGCAAGGGAAAAACAACAAATAACACACAAGAGAATCCCCATAAGGTTAACAGCTGATCTTTCAGCAGAAACTCTGCAAGCCAGAAGGGACTGGCAGGGCATATTTAAAGTGATGAAGGAGAAAAACCTGCAACCAAGATTACTCTACCCAGCAAGGATCTCATTCAGATTTGATGGAGAAATTAAAACCTTTACAGACAAGCAAAAGCTGAGAGAGTTCAGCACCACCAAACCAGCTTTACAACAAATGCTAAAGGAACTTCTCTAGGCAGGAAACACAAGAGAAGGAAAAGACCTACAATAACGAACCCAAAACAATTAAGAAAATGGTCATAAGAACATACATATTGATAATTACCATAAATGTAAATGGACTAAATGCTCCCACCAAAAGACACAGATTGGCTGAATGGTTACAAAAACAAGACCCATATATATGCTGTCTACAAGAGACCCACTTCAGACCTAGAGACACATACAGACTGAAAGTAAGGGGATGGAAAAAGATATTCCATGCAAATGGAAACCAAAAGAAAGCTGGAGTAGCAATTCTCATATCAGACAAAATACACTTTAAAATAAAGACTATTAGAAGAGACAAAGAAGGACACTACATAATGATCAAGGGATCTATCCAAGAAGAAGATATAACAATTATAAATATTTATGCACCCAACATAGGAGCACCTCAGTACATAAGGCAAATACTAACAGCAATAAAAGGGGAAATTGACAGTAACACATTCATAGTAGGGGACTTTAACACCCTACTTTCACCAAAGGACAGATCATCCAAAATGATAATAAATAAGGAAACACAAGCTTTAAATGATACATTAAACAAGATGGGCTTCATTGATATTTATAGGACATTCCATCCAAAAACAACAGAATACACATTCTTCTCAAGTACTCATGGAACATTCTCCAGGATAGATCATATCTTGTGTCACAAATCAAGCCTTTGCAAATTTAAGAAAACTGAAACTGTACCAAGTACCTTTTCCGACCACAACGCTATGAGACTAGATATCAATTGCAGGAAAAGGTCTGTAAAAAATACAAACACATGGAGGCTAAACAGTACACTACTTAATAATGAAGTGATCACTGAAGAAATCAAAGAGGAAATCAAAAAATACCTAGAAGCAAATGACAATGGAGACATGACGACCCAAAACCTATGGGATGCAGCAAAAGCAGTTCTAAGAGGGAAGTTTATAGCAATACAATCCTACCTTAAGAAACAGGAAGCATCTCGAATAAACAACCGGACCTTGCACCTCAAGCAATTAGAGAAAGAAGAACAAAAAAACCCCAAAGTTAGCAGAAGGAAAGAAATCATAAAAATCAGATCAGAAATAAATGAAAATGAAATGAAGGAAACAATAGCAAAGATCAATAAAATTAAAAGCTGGTTCTTTGAGAAGATAAACAAAATTGATAAACCATTATCCAGACTCATCAAGAAAAAAAGGAAGAAGACTCAAATCAATAGAATTAGAAATGAAAGAGAAGTAACTACTGACACAGCAGAAATACAAAGGATCATGAGAGATTACTACAAGCAACTCTATGCCAATAAAATGGACAACCTGGAAGAAACGGACAAATTCTCAGAAAAGCACAACCTGCCAAGACTGAACCAGGAAGAAATAGAAAATATGAACAGACCATTCACAAGCACTGAAATTGAGACTGTGATTAAAAATCTTCCAACAAACAAAAGCCCAGGACCAGATGGCTTCACAGGCGAATTCTATCAAACATTTAGAGAAGACCTAACACCTATCCTTCTCAAACTCTTCCAAAATATAGCAGAGGGAGGAACACTCCCAAACTCATTCTACGAGGCCACCATCACCTTGATACCAAAACCAGACAAGGATGTCACAAAGAAAGAAAACTACAGGCCAATATCACTGATGAACAGAGATGCAAAAATCCTCAACAAAATACTAGCAAACAGAATCCAACAGCACATTAAAAGGATCATACACCATGATCAAGTGGAGTTTATTCCAGGAATGCAAGAATTCTTCAATATATGCAAATCAATCAACGTGATACACCATATTAACAAAGTGAAGGAGAAAAAACATATGATCATCTCAATAGATGCAGAGAAAGCTTTCGACAAAATTCAGCACCCATTTATGATAAAAACCCTCCAGAAAGTAGGCATAGAGGGAAGTTTCCTCAACATAATAAAGGCCACATATGACAAACCCACAGCCAACATCATCCTCAATGGTGAAAAACTGAAAGCATTTCCACTAAGATCAGGAACAAGACAAGGTTGCCCACTCTCACCACTCTTATTCAACATAGTTTTGGAAGTTTTTGCCACAGCACTCAGAGAAGAAAAGGAAATAAAAGGAATCCAAATCGGAAAAGAAGAAGTAAAGCTGTCACTGTTTGCAGATGACATGATACTATACAGAGAGAATCCTAAAGATACTACTAGAAAACTGCTAGAGCTAATCAATGAATTTGATAAAGTATCAGGATACAAAATTAATGCACAGAAATCTTTGGCATTCCTATACACTAATGATGAAAAATCTGAAAGCAAAATCAAGAAAACACTCCCATTTACCACTGCAAGAAAAAGAATAAAATATCTAGGAATAAACTTACCTAAGGAGACAAAAGACCTGTATGCAGAAAATTATAAGACACTGATGAAAGAAATTAAAGATGATACAAATAGATGGAGAGATATACCATGTTCTTGGATTGGAAGAGTCAACATTGTGAAAATGACTCTACTACTCAAAGCAATCTACAGATTCAATGCAATCTCTATCAAACTACCACTGGCATTTTTCACAGAACTAGAACAAAAACTTTCACAATTTGTATGGAAACACAAAAGACCCCGAATAGCCAAAGCAATCTTGAGAACGAAAAATGGAGCTGGAGGAGTCAGGTTCCCTGACTTCAGACTATACTACAAAGCTACAGTAATCAAGACAGTACAGTACTGCCACAAAAACAGAAAGATTGATCAATGGAACAGGATAGAAAGCCCAGAGATAAACCTAGGCACATATGGTCATCTCATCTTTGATAAAGGAGGCAGGAATGTACAGTGGAGAAAGGACCGCCTCTTCAATAAGTGGTGCTGGGAAAACTGGACAGGTACATGTAAAAGTATGAGATTAGATCACTCCCTAACACCATACACAAAAATAAGCTCAAAATGCATTAAAGACCTAAATGTAAGGCCAGAAACTATCAAACTCTTAGAGGAAAACATAGGCAGAACACTCTATGACTTAAATCACAGCAAGATCCTTTTTGACCCACCTCCTAGAGAAATGGAAATAAAAACAAAAATAAACATATGGGACCTAATGAAACTTCAAAGCTTTTGCACAGCAAAGGAAACCATAAAAAAGACCAAAAGACAACCCTCGGATGGTAGAAAATATTTGCAAATGAAGCAACTGACAAAGGATTAAACTCCAAAATTTATAAGCAGCTCATGCAGCTCAATAACACAAAAACAAACAACCCAATCCAAAAATGGGCAGAACACCTAAATAGACATTTCTCCAAAGAAGATATATAGATTACCAACAAACACATGAAAGAATGCTCAACATCATTAATCATTAGAGAAATGCAAATCAAAACTACAATGAGATATAATCTCACACCAGTCAGAATGGCCATCATTAAAATATCTAGAAACAATAAATGCTGGAGAGGGTGTGGAGAAAAGGGAACACTTTTGCACTGCTGGTGGGAATGTGAATTGGTACAGCCACTATGGAGAACAGTATGGAGGTTCCTTAAAAAACTACAAATAGAACTACCATATGACCCAGCAATCCCACTACTGGGCATACATCCTGAGAAAACCATAATTCACAAAGAGTCATGTACCAAAATGTTCATTGCAGCTCTGTTTACAATAGCCTGGAGATGGAAACAACCTAAGTGTCTATTATCAGATGAATGGATAAAGAAGATGTGCCACATATATACAATGGAATATCACTCAGCCATAAAAAGAAACGAAATTGAGTTATTTGTAATGAGGTGGATGGACCTAGAGTCTGTCATACAGAGTGAAGTAAGTCAGAAAGAGAAAGACAAATACCGTATGTGGACACATATATATGGAATTTAAGAAAAAAAAAGTCATGAAGAACCTAGGGGTAAGAAAGGAATAAAGACACAGACCTACTAGAGAATGGACTTGAGGATATGGGGCGGGGGAATGGTAAGCTGTGACAAAGCAGAAGAGTGGCATGGACATATATACACTACCAAACGTAAAATAGATAGCTAGTGGGAAGCAGCCGCATAGCACAGGGAGATCAGCTCGGTGCTTTGTGACCACCTAGAGGGGTGGGATAGGGAGGGTGGGAGGGAGGGAGACGCAAGAGGGAGGGGATATGGGAACATATGTATATGTATAACTGATTCACTTTGTTATAAAGCAGAAACTAACACACCATTGTAAAGCAATTGTACTCCAATAAAGATGTAAAAAAAAAAAAAGAATTAGGGCTAACAAGTCAGTATATTAGGAAGTATTACTCAACACTGGGCACAGTCAAAGAATTTTTCCTTTTGTGTTGTTCTAACAATGTCAATCCTTTCCTAAAATAGGAATTCTAAAATCTTCACTTCTGAATTCTACATACGATTGCTTTTGTTCACTTATCCACTTAATTATGCTTCTGCTTTATCAGAAAAAAATAGAGGAAAATGGTAGAATTTCTTCTCTGCCAATGAGAAAATAATGGTAATATCTTTCTTATTTTTCACACTGTTCAGAACTTACAGGATGTTCAGCTGAGACTGTGTCTTTCTCGTAACTTAAAAACTAGCAGCCCATGGAGTCAACTTGGTCCATGGATGTGTGGACCATATTGTACTAACATTAAAATTTAAAAAAGGTGCTGATGATTAAAAATTAAGATAGTTCAAATTAAATTCCTTATTTCTAGTTTCCCTTGAAAAATGAGATGGTGGGGAGTCAACGGACCTGCATCTCCATTTGGTGGCAAAAATATGCTAGAATTGAGTGGCAGGTGTCTCCCTTGGATGGGGCATACACTGAAGTCCCTACCATTCCCCTTTAAATTACACCTGGCCAGCTTTTGTATTCATTTACATTAGGGAAATCAACCTATCTGTTTAATACATTGTGAGTGAGGTAGCAGGGAGAAATAAAACTGAGAATACAGCACCCATGGAGAGAAAAAGTGCTAATACTGATAGTTTGGGTCATGCCTGGTGACACTGGAGGTGGAGGTGATAAATACCAACACTTGAGTAATGATGGGGAGTTCCCTCACTTTAAAGATACCTTTAGTGCCACATAAATGTTGAAGCAATATTTGAACCCCATTAATCAAGTCAGAAGAAAAAACAAAAATTGGAGAGAGATAAGTTTGGGGTAAGCTAAGTGGTAGAAAGAGTCAATTAAATTCACTTATTAAAAATAATTCTTGATATTGATATATCATTTTCCCAAAGTTAATTTAATCAACTTATAACAATGATTAAGTTATAGCAGTGGTAAACAATCATTAATACTGTTCAAAATGTTAGGCTGTCCCTTTTCTTCTAGGCACATAGTAAGACTGTATTTCCCTGCTGGGTTGAATTTGGGCAGAGCCATGTGACTTGTTTTGGCCATTGAAACATGAGTGAAAAAGAAGTGTTTCACTTCTGGGCAGAAGCTTTAAGAGCCCATGCATGTTTAGCCACCCTCTTTTCCTTCTGCAATTCGAATGTTCCAGAGAGTGCTATTCTACCAGCCTATACTTTAGAGGGCAGCAAAGCCCCCAGCAGACCCCTGGTGCGTGTGCAGTGTGGATGAGAAATTTCCTTTTGTTGTTTTAAGACACTGCAGCCTTCTTGTGACAGTGGCAAAGCTTATTTGCCTCTCCTGGATTTTGATCTACCATGTTGCTCGAGCTTTATTCATTCACGTTTTTTGACATGTCTGTCTCTTATCCATATTATTAAAAAAATTGTTTTCTTTATATCATGGTTATATTAAAACTTTAAAAATGCAGTCTTAATCTAAGCAATACATGTGGTACATAAAATAAGAAACTGTGCTCTCAATTTCCAACTTTGGCTCCAGATTTAAATGCCATGCCAATAATTTGTAAACTATACTGCTTTCTTGATATGATAGAAATCAGAGAGAGATGTATATTACAGATTTAATATATGTGAATACAACATCTATAAACCATATCAGGTTTGTTGTCAAAGATCATTAATAAGGACAATATCATCAGTGCAATGATCTACTTTGCATATGCAAATCCAAAGGTGTACAGGTATAAAGTTGATACATACACATTTTTACAGCCTTCCCCAATTGCATCTTTGAGTACTTGACCTTTAGCATCCATGAAAATCGTTATGTATAGAGCTGGTAAATGTGATCTGATGTGGGACATGGACTCATGTGCAATTATCATTTTCCAACAGATTGAGTAGATTACGGAAAGGGGTGGGGGATATATTTTATGGAGGTGATGGCCGAGAAAAGGTCTTAAGAGATACCTGCCATCTGTCACAATGTGACCTAAAGCCCCAATAACCCCTGTAATTACACTGTATAAACTTAATTCTAAATGTAATTCCCTTACAATAGGCTTCTAAACGTAATTCCCTTACAATAGGAAACACAGGTGACGAGTTTAGATATCAGAAAGAAAAAAAAAAACAAAAAACTTTTCAAAAAAAGTTTCTTTTTGGAACTCTGATTCACAAAGACATGATTAAAATGATCAAAACCATCCTATGTGAGAATGAGTTTTGGAATTAGAGACATTTAGCTCCAAAAAAGGAGAGACTAACAAGAGACATACTAGCCACTGCCAAATATCTGAAGGGGTTGTCATCGCAAAGAAGAACTGAATTTACTTGTTTATACGAAAAGGAGGTAGGATGGAGAAAAGTGGGCAAACCTACAAATAAATTTTAGGCTAAAATTAAGAAAGATTATTTCTAGTTGCTCACCTTTGGGTAGCTCCAACAGCATTCAAGAGGGATCATGTGACCTCTCTGTGCAGGAAGGGCTTTCTAGAATCTTAATATCAAGAAGGATTATAAAGACCAACTAATTTACCACCCTTTTCCAAAGCTTCAGTTCTTTGATTAACAGTTAATTCACGAAGAGCAGAGAGTAAATTCTTCCCTCTAGGACTATTAATAATAGACTTATAAATTATTGCAGGTTAATCAAATATTAAAATTATTTCAAGATAATACCTTTCATTTTCTCTTAACACGTCTCTTCCTTTCTTCCAGGTGTAGACAGGTTTCGGAGAGGCTTTCGGCTTACACTCAATGACAACTTCACCTCCCACTTTGACAAGAGTTACTCTTTTTAAGAGGGTTCTTGAAAAATCTGGGCCCACAGCTGGAAGAGAATATAGAAAATAGAATAATTAATTATTATGGAAGAAAAAACCCACTAGATCATTCTTTATAGCTTTTTTCTTTCTGTAATGGACTTATTGCTGTCTTGGGCATCAAAGGGAGGATGCTACATTTTTTTCTGAAGTAAAGGGAGTAGCAATGGATGTTTTGATAGATTATGAAAAGTTGAGCTGTAATTTGTATATGGTAAAATATACCAGTTGTAAGTGCACACAGCTTGATGCATTTGGTATACTCCAACGTGAAGATCAAAATATAGAACATTCTATCACCTTACTGAGTGATTCTTTAAAAAAAATTATTCCATGTTCAAATGAAGATAAATTTAAAAAATTCAGGGAAGCAAAAAGGAGAGGAAAAACAAAAACCCATAAGGTATTTTTCTGATTGTGTAGACCAAACCTTCCCTTCATTGATAGTTACCACCTCTGCTCTTTTCCATAGCACTCTGTTCATGTCTCCATCAGAAGATGTGCTGAAATGTCTATAGCATCACCATCTGTAAAGCTTCTCCTTAAAATCAACGACTTTGGTCAGCTTTCCACTACTACTGCCCAATGCAGTGCTTGGTTCTTGCTGGATAAATTGTGACTTACTCTTAAAAAACTCGATTCTATCCTCACTACCAGTATTCTAAAAATTAATTCATGTTGACACCAAATATGTAGTTATGGGGATATAACATTAAATAATTCTTTCTTTCCTAAAACAAAAGATATACATCTGTATCCTTACAGAAATATTGAAGGGGCCTTTCTGAAAAATCTCTATTTTCTTCTGCATTAGTTGAATTAACATGTTTTAGGATACGTTGTGAGCACAGATTCATCTCCTGGAATCTTAATTTTATCATATTTAAAATCCCTAACTCACTGCCATTTGACCTGATGGAATTTAAGATTTCATACCATGCTGAATGGGAAATTTAAATGCTAGCCACAAATTACTTAAAAGAGGACAGGTAGTGAGTGTGTATGTATGTAGGTGGGGAGGACGGAGATCAGTTTTTTTAAACGTACCCAAACTGTAAGCTGGTGATTAAAAAAAATAAAAGCAGGCTTCAGCAGAAGCAAGGTAAACCTTTATTAAGTGCTTTTGTCATGGAAATACTTTCAGTGTCTAGAAAGAAAGAAAGAAAGATGGAAAGGTTACTTTTTACTGGGGTGATGCAATGTACACATGGGGCTGGTTTTACTATGTGAAGATTAAAGTAAATAAAGGAATCTAGCAGGCAATTGATACTTCAATCTGTGCTCCTTGGATTCATGAGGGGAATCTATAATTCAAAGAGTAATTCCATAATGATAAATGAAATTAATAAGGAGAGTGCAAGTACAAATGCTTTTGCTATAATTAGATAGATGCATTCCTTGTATGATCTGCAAAATCACATAATAAAAATTATAGGGTTCTGAAAAAGATAAGGTCAGGACAGACATACTCAATATTTATGTAACAGGAATACTAACAAAAACAATAATCATTCTAGTAAATATGTTAGCATGACTAAAAAGACAGATTAAATCCCTAATAGATAAATACCACAAAAAATACAGGACTTCAGTGTGTGTGTGTGTGTGTGTGTATGAAGACAGCTTGATGAAACAAGGGAGCTGGAAGAGAGAAGAGTTGAGATTGGTAAAGTATAAAACAAGTACAAAGTGCAGAAGAGAACCACGCTCTGAACATCGCTATGTTAGTGTACGTGACCAAACTCAGTCAAGAGGAAAATGTGGGCTGAATGGGAGTCACGGTCAATGTGCTTTCTGCCTTGGCTAGCTGTGTTGACCTGAGTTAGTGGGCCTTGTTCTCGGTTGCTGGAACTAGTGACATACACAAAGCCAGCATCTGCTATACTGACCTCATTTGCCACTCCCACACATGCTAATTTTCAACACAGAAAAGTTACTTTTTATTTTCTTTTTGGCCTCACCGCATGGCATGTGGGATCTTAGTTCCCCGACCAGGGATGGAATCTGTGCCCCCTGCAGTGGAAGCACAGAGTCTTAACCACTGGATCGCCAGGGAAGTCCCACAGAAAGGTTCTTGTAGCAGAATAGACTCACTCCCATCTTATGGAAACACCTGAACTGACACATTAATGTAAAAAAAAAAAAAAATCAAGTTTCTAGAACATTTAAAAAAAGGGTATTGTGTGAAATAGAGGTACAAATCTGTAACATACAAAAATCCCTTCTTAAAACTATATCTTTCTACACACATTTTTATCACTTTAGGCAGACATTTTTCATCTGTTCAACAGGAATTCTGCAGTTGCATTTGAAATGAGTTACATAAATCAAACCATACACAACACATGGGTGTATTTGTCAAAAAACTATGTATTGCGTTTACACTTTGAAATAGCATGATATCAGCCACACAGAAGGCAGAAAACACACATTCCAGTGTCAAAAGAATTTGTACTGTACCATGTATGTGCATATTATCTTTTGGATATCCTAGAGATAAGACTGCCTTTGAATGTCTTTCACTAATAAAAATGGAATTATAAATTTAAATCTTTTCTCTTTGTCTACTTCGTTTGCTTAATTTATTTCTAGTGTTACCAAACTCTGCAAATCTATCAGTTGCCACCATAAGCTGCAATGCTTCCTAGGGCAAAATTGTTAGACCTTCATCTGTTTTTGAGTACTTGATCCATTAATGGTGTCTTAATACTCTGCCATTTTGTGACCATCTTTCACACTTGAGATACCCTAAAGCTTGTGGGATGATGCTCTTTCATGTCTGTACCTTATATTTATTCAGATTACTAAGCAGGAGAGTTAGTAATCAGGAGAGGAGAGGCTTGAAGGCAAAGTAAAAGGACTCTGTTAATTTGACATTCACAGAGAATCAGGTTTTAAAAGTTATTGGTAAGGTCCCAATAGGGCACTGTTAGAATCCAACCTTTGCTGGCACTGGAAAAAGTGAGTGCACTTTGAAGGTGAGATTTCAGTGGGTTCCTAGTAGTTCAGAAAAGATAAAACCAATTGTCCAATTACCCACTTGAGTCTGAGAGTAGCACCAATCCTGGGAGATCCTCTTTTGCTAAATCTAATACACTTCGAGGACAATATTTTTTACATGGATGACTAGGGGGCACTGCTCACCCAGTGTTGGAATAAGCCACCTCTTCCCTGTGGGAAATCAACTTTTTATTATTTATCAATGATCTTTAATTCATTAACATTACATTACCTAGGAGAAGCATCATCCGGCTGAGAGAAGCCTTCTATGCAATTCGCAACTGTTTGTTTTTACTTAATTAAATGGCTCTTGGTCACATGTCAAGGGTATTTTAAGTGGCCAACAGAACCCTTGAAAACTGAAGTTGTGCCTTAGGATCATTTCTCAAGAGAGATAGTAAGAATGATAACTCCTTAATGGGATGTGCAGTGGCAGTCCCATCTGGGAAATAGATGGGTGTGATGTGTTACTCTATTATTGAAGGGGAAAGGATAATTATGTGTGCCTGTTCTATCACAGTCTGTAGACACAACACTGGGAACACTGCCAGTTGATGGAGACTATTAAGGATGGCTCTTTTAGAAGTTCAGAATTTCATATTATTTTAACTTTTATTTATTATCTTTATTACCTCATCACTCCATAAAAATAAACCCAGAGTACATATATTCATTCAAGTATTTCCACCACTGAAGAGACAGTGCTGGTATCAGATGCTAAAACCTCAAACCTCTCCTGGTTGCTGGGTAGGTAACTAGAAAGCTGGCTATACTGGAAATATTCTTCTTTCTGGATCCATCATTTCAGAATGGCTGATGCAAAATCAGCCTCCCTGACTTGGGATGATATTCACAAGACTGTCAAGAAATGCTGAAGTAAGAGTTTTCTGTTCTAACATCAACATAATGTGTTCCTTCTCAGTCTCTAACAGTCTGCCCTGCTGGTTTTGCTCTCATTCACTGAACGTCCCGTTTCCCCAGGGCTCCTCCTACCATGGTACGTCTTGTTTATGGGCTCCTGCTCTTTCGGGAAAGTTATTATAAAACCAAACAAATAACATTTACAGTCACAAGGTTGCTTTGCAGATTAAATAAAATACATGTATTGTACATAAAGTACTTAGTTCAATATTTTCCCAGAGTAAGTCCTTTACACCAACTCTTCCCCTCTGCTATTACTACTATCACCACCACCATTTTTAGAGCATTTTAAGCTGAAAAGCTTAAAGAAATATAGTTTTGTTTGAAAACAGAAAAAAACCTTTTTATTTTGAAATAATTATAGATTCATAGGAAGTTGCAAAGATAGTACAGAGAAGTCCTGTGTATCCTTTACTGAGTTTCTCTCAGTGGTTACAGCTTATGTGAGCATAGTACAACATCAAAACAAGAAAATTGATCATGGGCACAGGGTGTAGAGTTCTATGTTATTTTATGAAATACTTCGATGTTTGTACCTTTCACTGAAATAAAGATACAGAACGCTTCCATCACCACAAAGATCTCTCTCAGGCTACCCTTTTAGAGGCACATCCAACACCCTCCTGTCTGTCCTCCGTATGCCTAGAATCTACCAATCTGTTCTGCAACTCTATAGTTTTGAGTGTATATATATATATATATATATATATATATAAAATCATACATTATATGATCTTATGGGATTTCTTCTCTTCAGTCAGCATAATGCTCTTGAGATCCACCCAGGTTGCTAGGTGAGTTCCTTTCTATTGCTGAGTAGTCATATCTTGTATCTTACCCATCCTGGTATGGACGAGAAATTCATCTTTACTGTTGGCATTTCAGGCACTGTGATAACTGACAAATGCTGTTAAGCACAGGAACCATTTCAGGATCTTTCAACACTTTCTCTGTCAACAAGTAGGATGCAGATTAGCCCTTTCTTCTTTTTATAAAGGTTTGAAAGCCAAAAATTAATTGTGTAGACATAGGTGGAATCTTTCTTATTCAAAGAAAAAGATTTTAAAGCCATTTTAGAACGTCATTTCTTATACAATAATTAACATGTTGATTGAAAATCATTCTTACATGTTTTAAAAGCTTTAGCTGCTAAACCCCTATTAACCTCCCTTGAGCTACCCTATCTGTATGACGATCATAAGACAGTATGTGTTTTTAAATATCTGGAAGCACTTGACCTTGCTATATCAGTCCAAGTTAGTGACATTCCATTACACTTGGCACAATGTCCTAAACACTCACACATATTTGTGTCCTTGGTTAAACAAGTAGTGTATGGCAGTACAATGCCACATTTGATTATGAGTAACTTTGTCATGAGATCGAAATATTTGTTGAATTTTATTTATTTAAAAAAAATTTTTTTTGGCTGTGTTGGGTCTGTTGCCGCGCATGGGCTCTTTTCTCCAGTTGCGGCGAGCAGGGGCTACTCTTCATTGTGGTGCGCAGGCTTCTCCTTGCGGTGGCTTCTCTTGTTGCGGAGCACAGGCTCTAGGCGCGCGGGCTCAGTAGTTGTGGCACGCGGGCTTAGTTGCTCCGCAGCATGTGGGATCCTCCCAGACCAGGCCATGAACCTGTGTCCCCTGCATTGGCAGGCGGATTCTTAACCACTGCACCAGCAGGGAAGCCTCTATTTGTTGACTTAACAGAAGAGGGTAATTAGACTGTGAGAATTCTGGAATTCCAGTGGTTAAGAAACGGTAGTACTTGCAATTAGCAATTATTAGCTCATCAGTTCCTTGAAGGCAGAGACTATGAATTATGGATCTTGGACTTAGCACAGTCCTTGGTATGAGGTAGATGTTCGATCAGTATGTGCTGAATTAATGTGTGTTGTAGGGGAAAACTCAGGAATTAAGTTCCAAACAGGAAATTCCCTTCTCATGATGCTTTGGCTGCATATCACAGCCCTTCCTTTTATCTAAGTGGCGTTGTAAATGGCTTCTTGAACTTCCTGGCTTGTGTACAGGACACTCTGTCCTCTCTGGACATCAGTCAAATGAAGCAGAATTACCCAAGAAACAATCTGAGCTGTTGATATGGTTGTCCCTTGGCATCTGCTATCCACAGGGAGATTGGCTCCAGGACCCTGAAGGTACCAAAATCCACAGATACTATAGTCCCTCATTCGAATAGCATAGTGCAAGGAATACAGCCAGCTCCCCATAACTGGCAGGTGCAGAGTGCTGGCTGTATTCTCACACCACGTGAACTGGTGTGATGGTAGATGTTTAACAACTGGCTCTCCAAGCAAAACAAAACACCAAAGAATTTGGTTTTCGGTGCTTGCCAATTTCTGTGGTCTAAATACTCCCATTAGGGCCGAGTTCAGGCTACCAACAAGAAGTCACTGAACGCTGAACTGAGAAGGATACATCAACTCAGCTCCTGCCAATATGAACTAGCTCCGGCACATAATATCCTTTCCCTGCTTCCCTAAATCACATACTTAGGAGAAGGGTACAGGGCAAGTGGGCCCTGGGAGTTCAGCTTTCCCCAGATTTGGGCCTTTCTCTGAGGCAACACACGACTGTCTTCCCTTTCCTCCCGGGTTCTCCCAGACAACCCAGTGGTGAGAAGATGGGAACTTCAGTTCCCTTCCAATTCCTTTGATTGGTTCACTCTGTTTAAAGAATCTGTATCCTGACACTTTGTGAGTGACAATAACACAGCAGTTTTAAGGGCTTCAGCTACATGTGCCCTGACCTAGACATGCGGGGCTCAAGAGGAACATACTGCAATGCGGACAAGCGATGTTTATATAGCCCAGCAGTGACTGATCTCTTGCTTATCATGTTCCTTCAATAAGGCACTTAATTGAAGGAGTTTTTGGCTTTGTTTTTTTGTTTGTTGCTTTTTTAAAAATTTTTTTGCCTTTGCGCTATGCTTATTCTCAACCACATTCAAAAGGCTTTATTAAAAGCAATGTGCCTCATACTAAGTACAAATGAATTTCTTCAGGAGCCTAGAAGAGCCAATGTCTGTTCATGTTGGGAAAAAAAAAGCTGGAATGTTGTTGGTACAAAGGCTCTCCTTCTAGAAGAAATCGTCTCACGTGATTAATAGAGCTTTTGTCAATACTAGGTTCAATCATGGAAGCATGGATTAATTGGAAGTAGAGTGGTTATACCAACAAATCATTATTCCTCCCTCCAACTCCTACTTGCTTTTACAAGTTAGCTACTCCGCTGGGATGGCTTAAGATTGGATAACAAAGGGTTCTATAGAGCAGATCTTAGATGGGGCACCTAAATTTAACTGATCATAAGAATCACTTGGAGGTCCTCCTCAACTCTACCCACCATGAAAGGGGACCTGAGAATTTAAATTTTACTATTTTTGCCACTAAAACAGTGATCCTCAGAGCAGAAGCATTGGTGATCACCTGGGAGCTTGTTAAAAATGCAGACTCTTAGGCCCCACCCCAGATCTGAAATCAGAATCTGAATTTAACAAGACCCCCAAGTAGTTTAAAAATGCATCAAGGTTGGAAACTCACTGCTAAATCTTTGTGAACACCAATTCTAACACTCCCTGGGTCAGGCTACTAAAAGAGAATCAATTTGCTGCCAGAAAGTAGTGGAGAGAAAAAATATTTCATTTATTTATTTAGTCAGTAATTCACAGAGACTTGCAGCAGATAATGACAAAAGACTAAAGTAATAAATACATTTAAAATATGGCTGATGTCAAATATAGGAAAGGTAGGAAACTATCTTACTAGACTTAGTACAATAAAGTGAGCTACTCTGAAGCCAAAACAGGCAAGTCAACGTGATGGGCAGAGGGAAAAAGAATATATTTCTTTCTAACTAATAAAAAAACAAACAAAAACAAAAAACCAAACCAAACCAAACCATATAATCTTTTAGAAGACAAACCTTCCTCCTGATTCTACACCTTAACAATTTATTGGAAATCCCTTTATGTAAAGGACTAAGGACTTTGGAATGGATAATGCCTTCATAGCACTTTTACAGAAAACTCAGACTTCGGTGGAAGGATAGGTACATCCGGCCCTCAGTATCCATAGCTTCCGAAATCTACAGTCGGTTGAGTCCAACAACACTGAATTTGCAGATACAGTGGGCCAACAGTACATGGGATTAAGACTCAGTGATGCCTTGGGCAGCATTCCTGAGTTATAATTTAAACTCTAACTCACTGAAGGCATTTCTTTTGGGGAAATGACATAAGGAACTGTCATAATATTTATCCTTCAGATTTCAAAGTCTCCCTTCAGTTGGCTTTAAGCCACCGAAGGGAGACGCCAAGAACATCTAAGTATAATCCTCACATGGCAGCCAAAGTCACTCCGTGGGCCTAATTCTAACTCACCATCTTGGTAAAATGGGGCATTTAAGACATGGTTGAAATCTCTGATGCTTGTTATTTCTCTTCTGCAGAAGGACTTCAGTTTCTGAGTCCTGATTTAAATCAGAAGGTTTGCCAGGTAGACCATATTCAACTTAAACAAACAGACAACAACAACAAAAAACCCTCTGTTCAGGCTAGATTTCCTATTTTAGGATCGTGGTTTCCCAAGGGCAGTGTTGGACTGGCAGCATCGGCATCACCTGGGAACTTGTTAGAAATACACATCCTCAGGCACCACCCCAGAACTACTGCGTCAAAAACTCCGGAGGTAGCGCTCAGCGATCTGTGTTTTGACAAGTCCTCCAAGTGATTCTGATGGCGTGGTAAAGTTTGAGAATCAATACCATGGGAAAACTTAATTACCTTCTGATCTAATCGATTACAGCAGTAAGTTCCCAAACGGTGCTGTCCATTGGAATCACACCTGGGCGGCTTTAAGGAATAAAGGGTCTCGGGGTCCCAGGCCCAGGGACTGAATTCGTTGGTAGGGAGGATGGTAGAGTATTGGGCTCTTAAAGAACTCCCCAGATGACTGTCATACGCAGCACAGTTTGAGAACCACTGCCATGGGGTTTTCTGATGATTTTGCAGCTGTCTCCATTATAAGCTTTTGGCATGGATCCTAGTTAAAAACAGCAACAAACAAACAAACAAAACACATCTTACTATATCGCTACACTTTTAGATTTGCAAGAAGTTCTCACATGTGATCTCTTTTAGTTTTGGCGATGAGGAGTAGCACCCTCATTTTACTGATAAATGTAGGCTTAGCAACTTGTTAAAAGATACCAAATTTGCATTTGAGATCCGAGTGCATAGCTTCCCCTTTTCAGGACGCGTTATGCAAAGCTCCTGCCTAGATGACATTTGGGTAAGAAAGGCGTCTGTCCTCTCACTGGATGCTGATCCCACTCAGCACTGGATGCAAATCAGCACATTTGATTATTTTGTAATCTGGCTCAACGAGGCAGTTGAGAAATCAGATGCAGATGAGCCCTTGTGGAAGTCCCTGTGAGATAACTTTCAGTTTAGCCTTAATGTTTTTCTAATTTGTGAGCCAATCGTTTGGACAAATGCCAAATTAACCAGATAATTGCTCAAGCCTGCACCTCACTTTAATTGGACCATCAGTTCTTTAATGGCATTGGAGTGTCCTGCCAGGGTCTGATGTTCTCCACCACATGGGCCAGGAGAATCCCCACGGTCCTGAACCATCAGACGGAAACTCCTCAGGGTGAAGCTACTTCTATCCCTTACACAGTCTTGGCAAAGTCGGGTCACATTCAAGACCACTTGAATGTGAAGACACCCACTTGCTCTTTGAGATAGTTCAACCCATTTCAAAATCAAAGGTACTCTAGTGACACTGCTGGTTATGACCCAAGTACACTGGACCCAGTACCCAAGCATCTTGCTCTAGCAAATCACTTGTCTTCTGTACAGAATTGTTGGTACCCTCACTCAGATTCTTTTTTCTGGCCCTAGCTGCTGCGAGCATTGGTTGTCTAACATCTCCAGCTGTCTCCCCTTCTCTGGGAAATTGACGGGGAGGTTTTGCTCCATCTGCCCTGCCATTGCTACCACCACCTAAAGGGCAGTCCAATGAATAACTGATACAGAGATTTTTTTAAAAGGCCAGCCTCCTTGCCTAAGGTGGGAATAGCTCTGAGATGCAGTTTATACTCTAGACATCCCCCTCCAGGATGCGATATAGGCGAGACTTCATCTGAGACCATGTCCCTGCTCAGCTGCCCTCCGTCGCCTCCCTAGCTTGCTTTCTCTTCCAGGTTTTTCCCAGAGGACACTCCTCCAGTGACTCACAGGTAGCTGAATCCCTGCCTCTGCTTTTGAGGGCTTAGGCATCCTCTTTATTTACCACACGATACATACAGAATGACATCAGTATTCTGTCGGAGCAGCACAGAACATCTCAAGTTTAGCAATTCAGTCAGCATTCCCTAGAACCAATATGATCATCTACCTAAGTGGACACAAACATTAAACATGAATAGAAATATTTCATTAGAAGAGTTACTTTTAAATCAATAAAATACCTAGTTTTTTTAAATTATATTTTTTATAAAAGACTCAAATTTCCTCAAGATTATAAGAGTCTATTCACTCTAACTCCGACATGCCTTCATAAGTGGAGAGAGAGATGCGATGATGGTATGACCCAGGGAATTGTGTAGCACCCCAGGGATGCCCACGAGCATATGTCACACGAGTGAATCTCATCCATGACCTAGGCTAACACAGGAGAAAAAGTCTGGGAACAGTTGCCTTGAGGAATAATAAACTATCAATTGCAATAGGTCAGTCACAAACAAGGACATTTCTATTTGATGTACTCATAACCAGGCCTACTCTAATATACTGACCTCAAAGTAAAAGTCTCTCTATGGCATTCACCCACCCGGTGAGTAAATCACCCAGCACCTAGGTTAATTATTTAGCAGTTTCAATCCATTAATTATAGATATGTTACATATACATGAAATACCCAGACAGAACACATAAAACAAGACCAAGAGAAAAGCCTATTAAATATATGCTTCCTAACCATCTCTTATTCATGACTTTAGGGCTATTACCCAGCATGAAAGGGAATCTCCTCTAGCACTGGAGGATGCTGAAATTTGATCGATAGCTGGAACCAACCTCCATTTTTTCTTCCTCATACTGAAGTATCTTGTTTTCATTTTGTTTCTTTGTTCATTTCAACCTCTCTAAGATTCTAATACAGGTAATAACTGCTCAGTTATTTGATCCATAAGAGTCAAACTATTACCATTTGACAAGAAACAAAGTGACTTGTGAAACACAATCGTATTAGAGCTTACCCAAGTTAACCAATATTAATTTATGTCTATTTTTAAATAGTCAAATGTCTTCTCCCTCCTTCACTTCAGATGGACTCTAGGATTCACCCATTCAACACTTAACTGCCCTTCAAGTCACTTGGAATATAATAGCGTGATTTTTTTTTTTTTTTTGGGCAGGAAAAATGGGATATTAAAGAGGGAGCTTCTAAACTTGTTTAAGATCCTCTAAAATTGGCCGTTAATTAATTTTTCCATCTTTCTCTTTCAAGTTTAAAGTTTGCCTGTACGCCTTATGTATTTGAATCAAAAATTCTGAAAAACATTCAGGATTCTCTATGGGCGAGAAACCATCCAGATGTTTTATAACTTTGAGCCTTTGTTCAGGCCATTTCACTCCATTCTGCAATATTCCTGGTCCTTCTCTTTTTTTTTTTTGCCTGTACAAAAATTATTTTTCAAAGCTCACCTGACTAGCCCAGTCCATTAGCTAAACTCTTTCCTCAACTTCTGGAAGACTTACTATTTTCACCACTTGCTTGGCCTGTATCATTTACTGACATGCCTTACCCTTCTCATACTCAACAAGGTTGAAATCGGGCGTTAAATAACCTCTCAGGCATTTTTATCTTATCTTTACTGATCTTGCTTGCTGATCTCAAGGGACTTAAGAAAGGGCTCAGATCAAGAATTCATTTGGAATTAGTTCCAACTGGAAATGATTTGAAATAAACCCCTGAATGTAAGAGTTGAAGCAGTGATTACCACCTCACAGGCCTTGAACCCTGGCAAGGGGGAAGGGAAAGGAGCTGGTGAGGATCTTGGGATATATAAATGTAAATCATAACATACATATATAGAGATAGATATAGATATGGGTATATAGAGATGGATGTATACACACATACACATCTCTACATACTGTTATGTTCAGCTGTGGGTACGTGTTCTTGATAAAAATCGTTTAACAGCCTTTCTCACTTTTGGCTCTGCTTTTGGGACTTTAGTCATCCTCTATCTTTATCCCATGACTATGTCCCATGATTTCCAGTCATCTGTTACTGTCAAATTTTTTCATTTTAACTAAGGGACCTACAAAATCTTTTAAAATTATCACGGCGTCCCCAGACTTAGCAATTGGCCAGCACTCACTTAGAAGGTTTCAGGACTATGTGATTCATTTCTTAGGCCACACACCCTCAGTTTTAGCTGTTCTGCTAACCAGCTGACATAGTGTTTAATAGAGAACACACGTCTTTCTGCAGAACATCCGAAGCAATCTACCTTCGTGAACTGCGCTCCACAAGAATCGGCTCTAACTACCAATAATCAGAGCCCATTTGGCCACGGTGGGATCATTGTACTTGTCCTGGAGGAAGGTGGTATTATTGTTCTCAATATTTATAGGGTGGGAGATACGTGTGTTTAGGTCATCCTTACAGCAGGCCAAGCCAAGCCGATGATGACTCTGGGAGAAAAGAATCCTCCCAGGCCTCTTTGAGAAACACTGCAGCCTCGTGAACTCTCACAAATTCTTGTCTTTGATGGGATGTTGGTTCAAGTAAAGAATTTGGTGAGAACAACAATTATGGGGTGGGTAATTTCTTTTTTTTTTTTTTTTTTTTGGCGGTACGCGGGCCTCTCACTGTTGTGGCCTCTCCCGTTGCGGAGCACAGGCTCCGGACGCGCAGGCTCAGCGGCCATGGCTCACGGGCCCAGCCGCAGTGGCTCATGGGACCAGCCACTCCGCAGCATGTGGGATCTTCCCAGACCAGGGCACGAACCCGTATCCCCTGCATCGGCAGGCGGACTCTCAACCACTGCGCCACCAGGGAAGCCCGAGAACAACAATTATGGAAGCTTTTCCATCCGTTTTTACCTTGCAGAGGGTGGAAGGACATTCAAATCGGCAGCAACTACTTATGCACGTCAGATCTACAGTCCAGGCACCAAGGAGTGCTTTACAGAAGGGCAAGTCAGGTCTCTGAATCTGGGAAAATTATCAGGGCTTATGGAATCAGCTCCCTTTGTGTGCTGCCTTTCTCTTACTTATAATCTTTCTATTATGTTCTCACTAAGAAGAACTGCTGCTTAGATATTTAAGATAAATTCTGAAGTCAGAGTCAAGATTTTTCTACAAGACAAATGCAAGTTGATGGCCTGGAGTTCTTGTTTTGTTTTGTTTTTTTTAATGCCCATAGGTTTGTTAAATCACTTAACTTGTGTTTTCAATGATTTACTTAACTCATTAGTTCATTTTTTTAACAGTCTCTCTACTCCTTCATCACTTAGTACAGTCGTTCATCCTTACATTCATTCATTATTTATTGAGCACATACTTTGTGCTTCAACATTGTACTAAGTCCTGAGGATTAAATGATGAGTTAAACCAAATATGGTCCATCACACCATGGGGAAGTTATAGGGCAGTTAGAGAAAAAGACAGAAAAATCACACAAGCAAATGTAAAATGCAACAGTAGCATGATATATGAAGAGGGGACAGCAAAGCACTCTAGGCAGAGGAAACAGTGTGGACCAAGTGGCCTGTGGAGGAAGGGAGGGTGGTGAACATGCAGCACAGAAAGCTCAGCATTGCTGAAGAGCAGAAGGAGAGGGGCACATGATGAAAAATGGAGCTGGAGGGGCAGAACACCAGGGCATAGCCTGGAAAATTCAGAGATGAAAGAACAAGATGCACTTTGCTGGCTGTTCAAATACACCTTTCCACACCAAGTCCGCTCTTCCTCTCTCCAAGCCCAATCAGAGTGATAGCAACAGACGCCAAAGCATTTCATAAACTTCACTCAATTTAGAAGAGGGGTTGATAGAGGAATAAAAATGAGCGCCAAGGTAACTGCGTCACCCATTGTAAACGTCAGGAGAAGCTGACTTAGAAAGTGGTCTCTTCTTATTGCTTCCAGAATGCATTCCTTGTTTCTCAAGCGATATCTTTGGTCTAAAGATTTCTTCACCCCCTTTTCTTGGATTGAACGTTTATGTTTGGCAGAGGACATGGTAGTTTAGTGATTCTAAGAGTTTCTACTTTTTTTCTTTCCAGTATAAAGACTCACCTATAACACTAAGCTCTGCGCTGGAAAAGATAACTCCATGTTTATTTTCTGCCACACACTGATACATGCCAGCATCTGAGAGGTTCACTATTGTTATGTTGAGTGTTCCTTGCTCGATATGAATTCTATCCTGTGAAAGAAAAGAGGAACACAAAACAATGACCTTCTACAACTGAGACCTTAAGGCAATTTTGCTGCATGTTATATCAAAGGGGCTTAATGGGAAGAAAATAGCTATCACATAAGCAATTTACATACCATGATCTATTTATCTGTCAACTAAATTTGTGGCAGGTCAGATGCGAAATGGAACAACCCTTACATCAGTTGGCAAATGGAATTTAAATTGTAGGACTCTCTTGAGCTCTCATTGATTTAACAGTGAAACCATTCAGATTAATATCCCCTCTAAATAGATGAACTTGAAATTTAAGATGCTTTTTTTACTCCAAGGCTTTGTGCTAACTGTGGGTGAGGAGTGGGAAATACAAGTAAGTTTACCGTTTAGAGTAGTTAAGACACTCAGATTATAATCAGGCAACACTCTGAAGGTTAATAGGATTGTACTCTTCTTGGATGAAGCAGAGACAAATATTTAACGTCAGCCGAAATTTACTAAGAAAAAGAGTAGGTATTAGTAATTTAACGTTCCCTTACTCAATTGCTCTCGGTGGCACGATCTAAGCTTAGGACCATCTGCTGGTAGCCAGTCTGAAGAAAGCAAAGTTAGTGTATGGAACAATAGAGCATCCTCGTTCATCAGCCCGAGGCTACGTAACTTGAGGGGTCAATTTTTATAAGTACCCAAAAGGATCTCCTCTTCTCCAGAAGACCTGCCATTTAAGAAAGTAAAATATATAAAGACATACTGGTTTTCTGTTTGCCCCAGGGTTGTGATTTAGTTCGGTGGCTACTGTATTGGTCTTGGATCAAATCTAAGCATCCATGTTCTCTCACGTTAAATAAAGGGAAGAAAATGCCAGTTACCTGGGTACTTACACTCTAGCGATTTGAGTTTGGCTTTTAGAATTGAGAGAATCATGGGACCAAAAAGAGTCCAGCAGTGACAGGCAGAGGTGTGGGTGCCAGGGTGTGGGCTAGGCTCATCACACCAGCCCGTTTCGGAGGCTGCACACACCACACTGACGTCCTGGCCAGCGCTCAGAGCAGCTGCTCTTCTCTGGGGGCTGACGGGGGAGGAAACCTGAGCACAAAAAACTGACTCTCAACTTGGGGCCTGAGGAAAATGTCAAATTTCAGTGAACATTTGACTTCAGTAGGAAAATACATAAGGAAAATTAAATGTTCCTCATTCTAAGGTCCCACCTTCACTTATTTTTATGGGCATTATACCTTCAGTTATCTCTTTGAGCATCCTTAACAGACTTATTCCGATTTCTGTCTTAGACTGTTCTACAGGTTGGTTATCTTTCTACAAAAAGTTTTTTTGCATATGGTTTGGGATATTGGTGTGCAGGCTTATTTTAGAAAGGAGTTATTTTTGCCTGTATTTTCTCCTCTATTTAGCAGTTTTGTGGTTGCCTCCACCTCAACCCCTGGCTCGCTGGTCCAGAAGCAGAACTCCTACTCATGGCTTCTCTCAGGTCCTGATCTGGGAGAATGCTGAGACTACTGCAATTCCCGTCCAGGGCCAGTAGGGGGCATAACCTGTACCTTCTACCTCTCTTACGCCACAGAGTCCTATTAAGCCAGGCAGCAGTTTGTTTGCTTTTGCACTTAAGCCTTAGCTACAAGGATATTGTACCCTTGTCTCCAGAGAGGATTTTTTTTATACCTGAGCTCTCAGCTCCTAGTGCCTGCTTCACGGCCTATAGGCTGGTGGCTCCCGCCTCACTCATCACTTTTAGTTTTTCTTCTATTTCTGTTGCATTAGAGATGTTAGTCTCGAGCTTGCATATGGCATTGCTAAACGTCTGAGGCAGAGTGGGCATTTTGCTGGTGAACATACTGGACCATGTTGTCCACTAGTCTCCTCAGACGGAAGACGATAATAAAACCACACTGAAGGGGAGAATTTGGATGCTGAAAGGTGTTACTCACTCATTCCTGTCTAGCATACACACAAATTTGTGTCTTAGCACAATTACATGTTCCAGACCTTCAGCGTAACCTTCCAATTGTAAAGCCAGAGATGTTAATCTCTGAAGACCAAAGGTTGAACAACGCTGGAGAATCAGATTTATGTACAGTTTGTATTTATCACCTGCATTCGCTTTCACTTTTTCCACTATTTATGGCGTTGGGATGCATACTATTTTGGAGACAACTGGTCATTTTTCTGTTTCCATAGCAACAACACCACATTCAACATTACAGTAAATATTAAGACACAATTATCACCCAGTTGCTTACCCGAGTTAACAGTGGTTCACCATTTTTCAGCCACCTGTATGTAGGTTTGGGCCTTCCATTGGCTTTACATTCCCAGAAGACATTTTCTTCAATGGCCACATGAATGTCATTTATTTTTTGAATCCAATTAGGTTGAGCTATAGCAGTTCACAAAGCAAAGACATACATTCAGTGTATGTTCAATCCATGTTTATCATATGCAACCAAGGGACAAAAACAGGCTTATAATAAAATTCCTTTTCCAGAGGTTATGCAAATTATAAAGCTGGGTAGAAGTTCAGGGGGTGCTTTTAGAAAACACCCCACCCTATGTCCAACTCTGAATGTCACATTTTTGCAGCCCACGTGGCTGGTTCTTTCATTACTAAAGGCAGAATGAATAACACTACCATGAGTCATATGGTAAAATTAACTGCCCTTCCCCCCAAATATCTATTCTTCCTTTTTTCCTTTTAATAAGAGAAATCTCCCACCACCAGCCTACTACTTTTAGCTGGGCTCATGTTTTTTCTAGCTACACACTGCATTTCCAAGATTCCTTTGCAGCTGGTGGTAACCATGGGCCTAAGTTCATACCAATGATATGTGGTGTGTGTGAAAGTGATGAGAGCAACTTCCAGGTTACTGACTTAAAGATACTTGTCCTGGACTCTCACTGCCCTTCCCCACTGATTGGAAAAAGTAACAACTGAAACAGCTTTGGGCTCAGAGATGAAGCTATGCAGGATGAAAAGGCTGACCTGCCAGCCTCGGACCTTGAATGACCTTGTGGAGGAAAGCAGCACCAGACCCACCTGCCTATTTTTGGAGAGATACATGTGAGAGAAATAAACTTCTTATTTAAGGCACTATATTTCTGGGTGTCTCTCACACACATCATATGGATACTTTTTGTGACTCCTTTCTCCTTCGAGGCTATCATCATTTTCTATTATTGACTTCTTTCGTATTGATAGAATGTTATTCACAAGTGTATGGGTCTCGAATTCCAAATCTCTAAATGAGTCCTGGTTTTTACCAAAACCTTCTCAGGAATCAAGTCCTGCCCACAATCTAACACAGGAATTCAAGACAGCACTTAATTCCCACACTGCCCAATGCCCTCTTCCACTCTCCCCACCCAAATTATGCCTAATTTTTCATGCTTCAATTAAGGTCATATTTTCTTTCCTTGTTCTTAAGGGAGATAAAGACAATGTTAACCTACGTTCCCTAAAAAGTCTTCAAAAATATCAAGCCTTCCCTAAAGCACAATTCATGCCATTGGTAACTATAATGGCAAACATATTTAGGCAGAAGACCCTCAGCACAAAGTTCATGCAGGAGAGAAGCACAGCTGTCATTCTGGAATGTTATTTTGTAACAAGGCACTTCCATAGGATAGTGCCCACCAATGTAAACCTAACAGTCAGAACTGGTATCAGTATTTAATTAGAAGATGCTACTCAATATTCTTAACTCCTCTCTTTGCTGACTTGACCTCAGTATCTTTATTCAGTGAGGCTACTGATCATCCATAATTTAATTCAAAAGGAAATGACTAGAGTTGAGGCCAAGCTATCTTATCTTCCCAGCAATAAATGAAACTGGAAAAACACTAACAAGTCACTTAACCAGCAGAGGTCTCTAGGTCCCTGAATAAATGCTGCTTTCTCCTTTTATCCCTCTATAAGCAATTTCATGTTTTTCAAAGAGCAAAACGCAATTTTACAAATCCTCTACTGAAGGGGATGATGCATTGCTGCATATGCGGAGAGGCTGAAAGGGTCAACTTTCAAAAAAGTTATAACATCAACAAGTATTAACTTGAACGAAGGGTTATAACCTTTATCCTTGAAAGAGCTGCAAGCCTACCATTTTTCTTTATCTTCCTGCTGCTAATGCAAAGGAGCTCAAAAGGTAGACACCTTTTTAGTTCTCTGCCTGGAAAATCTGATGTGCAATCCTGATAAGGCTAATGGCAGTTGTCTGCCTGATTTCACATTCACCCTGCTGAATATTTACCCCCCACAGAGTTTATGAAAACAAAGCAAAAAAGAAAAGCTACAGAAATCTGTGTGGAATATTAACAACTAAGCCAAACTTTTCAAAGAGAGTGAGGAAGAAAAAAAAAAATGGAAGGGCAAATGTAACTTATGAAGCAATGTCAAGTTGAAGTTCAAAAAGGAAACATCAAAACGATGTGCAGAGACAGAGATTTCAATGTCATAGATTTCCTGTAACTCTTGGGCTTATTCATTGCTTTCTTTCAAAAATACAGAAAGCTGGAAGCACTACCTTGCAATCTCAAAAAGGAGATGGGGAAGGGAAGGGAGAGCCTTGAGAGGATTTTGAAAAGACCTTGCAAAGTTCTAACTAATTAAACACTTCTGAGGGCTCATTCTGTCTCTTACAACAGGGTTATGGAGGTTAAGGTGCTCGACAGGAATGCTCCGTGGTAGTGATCTGTGCTGGTCAAGGTGAAATCAATAGCAAATTCAGCCTTTGTGAGACATCGTCAGGTACTTTCCTTTTTTTTAAGTAAAATTAATTCGTGGAAACCAAATTTGAATGGTTAAAAACCTATTCCTCCCGAAGTAAAATGAATTCATATATGCCAAATTTGAAATGATATAAACATGTTCCTCTTGAAGTCAATATCTGGACATGGGCCCAGGGGGATCACGATTGCAATATCATATTATATAAACGGCAAAGAATGAGATAATTTTTTTTTTAACATGCCAACTGCAGATCTACAGGGCAAAAGCCCACACAGTGAAGGTTGCTCCTGCCACTCACTTAGATTGGATGAATCATCTCTAAGTGGGTGAGTTTTTTGTAATAGAATAGTCCTGTGCCTGATGGAAATTATTCATATCTCTACATAGCTCTTCGGGTCACCCAGTTCAAAGTCCTTGGATGACAAATGGTCCATTTTGGTGCATAATAGAAAATATTGTTTCCTGTAACTTGTTTTTGATAATGTATTTGGGTCCATTGTATTTATCACTTAATATCTAGGTTCGACTACATTTTATAACTCCATGGCTGAAAAATAGCTCCAAGGAAGGCTTGAACACGTTGATTCAGCCCTATTATTTCAGGAAGAAGCTTGTGTCTAAACGCCTTTTGGGGCATTATGTATATAGATCCCAAATACTAAACAGAATTAATCATATTCACATATTAAAACAGAACCATCTGTTTGGGCCATTCATTTTCTTTCAAGGTTTGAATAGAAGAATCCCTCCTCTAAAACATCTTAAGTCTTGTTCTCAAGATATAAATTCAAATATAAGGTTAAACGGTTGTGTTTTATTTGACCCTATGACACTGTTAGTCTCTTGGATAAATGAACAAGCTCTTCATTTCAATCTTTAGATCAGTAACTGCCAGAAATGACCTAAGTCAATGTGTAGTCCAGCCACTGGAATCATGCAAGCATCTTATCCAATAACAATTTATATTGCAGGTAGATATAATTGGAACTTAGTGATTAAACAATTCTCAGACATATCTGGCTCTCTGACTGTCCAAAACCAGAAATTTCTGGTAGAAAGAAATGCCATCATGAGCCTTAGACCTTAGAAAGTTAAAAATTTTAAAGAAAGGATATAATAGGGAAAAACAATTTAAATTGCTATTAGGATGATGACCTGTGGGCATTCAAAATTATTTCTGGCTGCTTATACGGTCTTGGAGAAGATGAATCATGTCCAAGGAATGCAGAGGGTTGGCTAACATTACTTAAGAATTATACTGATAGTGAGCTCTATGAGCCTGAAGATAATTACTTGGCTGTAGTTTACCAGATACATAGTTGCTTCCCAAATCTTTATCTCCAGCTGGAATTCTTATACTGTTGACAGGATCATTGAGATACTGTCAACATCTTTACCTTGAATCCAACATTCCCAGTATTGGCACTTGAACTATTCATTTTCCAACCTTACTGTAGAGCATCTTCCAATCTATTGTTATAGTTTCCTCTTAAACCCTCAACTTCTCATTTGCAGAAGTCACTAAAAGGAAGGACGAGCTTCACATGAAAGACTCATCCTGTGTTCTGTGCTAGCGTCCAAATGTGATCTCCCCTCATCATCTCCAGTCCTCTGACTTCAGGCTCTCATCCACTCCCCACACAACACCAGCAATCAACATCATAATGAGCAGCGGTCCCCGACCTTTTTGGCATCAGGGACCGCTTTTGTGGAAGACAATTTTTCCATGGACTGGCGGCGGGGGATGGTTTTGGGATGACTCAAGCGAATTACATTTATTGTTCACTTTATTTCTATTATTGTTATATTGTAATATAATGAAATAATTATACAACTCACCATAATGCAGAATCACTGGGAGCCCTGAGCTTGTTTTCCTGCAACTAGATGGTCCCATCTGGGGGTGATGGGAGACAGTGACACCCCAAGTGTGTTGCTTATGTCCAGTCTACTCCATAAGATGCAGCTTAATTGTCACTTGCCACTCACTGATAGTGTTTCTGCAAGCAATTGATTTATTACGGTCTCAGTGCAGTCAAACCTCTCTGCTAATGATAATCTGTATTTGCAGCCGCTCCCCAGTGCTAGCATCACTGCCTCAGCTCCACCTCAGATCATCAGGCGTTAGGTTCTCATAAGGAGCACGCAGCCTAGATCCCTTGTACGCTCAGTTCGCAGTAGGGTTCGCGCTTCTCTGAGAATCTAATGCCTATGCTGATCCAACAGGAGGTGGAGCTCAGGTGGTAACGTGAGCGATGGGGAGCGGCTGTAAACACAGGTGAAGCTTTGTTCACCAGCCTGCCGCTCACATCCTGCTGTACCTAACAGGCCACTTAGGACTGGTACCGGCCCATGGCCGGGGGTTGGGGATCCCTGCTAATGAGGGTTTTCAAATTCAGTTCTGTGATGCTCAGAGAGTTCTTGGGAGGGACGTCCTTCAACTAGGACAGCCTTGCTTTGTTCTAAATATTGAAAATTTCATGTTTAAAAAAGTAACGTGACAATTTAACAATACATACATGTTGAAAAGTACTATTTTGAGGTATCTAAATCTTGTCCTTTTGTAGAAAGAGCTTTGAATTTGGAACCTGGAGATTGAGTGCATACATTTTCTCATTTGAATCGAGGGGAGGCTGGACTTGATGGTGTCTAAAGTCCCTTCTGACTTTAATGTGCTAAACCTTTAATTACCTCTTGAACCATCTGAATTCTTGGACCTCCTGGGTTCTCTGTTAATTACTGTTTCACTCAGACTTTCCTATTTGTGATCTCTTCATCTCTGTGTAAGTTGCACTGCACTTTTACTCCTGGCAATGGCAGAGGAGGCACCACCAGGCCAACTGTCTCACAGGTAACAATGATAAGCCACAAGGAATATAAAAACCAACAGTGTGAAGGCACACTTAAGGGTAACCAAAAGCAGGTACGTTTCTACTAATAGGTACTCATTAATATATAAAACAGATATGATTGTAGGAAGTAATCCATGCATGAGATAATGGATAGGATGTGCGAAATGTGCTTTGCACACTGTAAATGTTGTACAACTTAAGAGAACACTGCCATCATTTCATATTTTTAGGCTAATATTTAAAGTACTCTGTCATCTGGTTCTACCTAGTTCTCTCACTTTCTCTCCAAGTAGGCCCAGTGAACACACAGCCCCTGTCAAACGAGGGTCTTCTTTGCTCTCAAACCCAATAAGCCAGCTCCTGCCTCATATCTTTGTTCAAAACAACTTGTGTTTTTGGAATGTTCTCCTCCCCTTCATCCCTACCCAGTGTTCACTCTGTGGAAACACCTCCTCCATGAAGCCTTCCCTGATCTGTCAACTGCTATCCTCCTGAACACATACAGCTCATAGGGCACGGACAGCAAAACTGTTCTGTGCCATCACGTGTATTGTTTTGAACGGGTTGGTTTAACTTTTTTACTCCTACCTAATTTCTATAAGAGCATACGTTTTCTCTCTTCTTCCTGGATGTGCTGTAGTCATTTCAGAACTTGATCAATGAATAAAAAAGGATTGGAAATTAGCCATATGTTCATGAAAAAGGTCGTAAGGCTGGTTCACTAAGCCCACTGCCACCCAAACAAACCAAGCTATTATCTAGTTTAACACAGACTAATTTCTTTATGTTTATTAATCCTCAGCTCGGTCACTGCCTACTGTTTCTCTGAATGTGCTCTTATTGGTTTAAATACATTCCTTTCTCCATCCCCTATTCACCTTCTGAGCAGAGTACTACCAACCACAAACACTAAAGTACTTACATAATATCTCAATCAGCATCACTTTATATATGTTATTTCTCGACCTCATAATAACCTGCAAGTTAAGTGTCATTGTCCCCATTTTACAGATGAGGTCCAGAGACATTAAAGTCCAGATTCAGAAAGTGGCTCAGTTAGGCCTGGTACACAGGCCTTGCTTGGCTTCAACATCCGTGCTCTCCTGACAGGCTCTCAAACTATGCCCCTACTGTCAATGGAGAAGGGAGTATTCTCTTGGACCCATGATTCTCAAAGTGTGGTCTCAGGACCACTGGGGTTCCCCAAGTCTCTTTCAGAGAGTCCATGAGAGCCTTTCTTTCCACCTACACATCTGTGTGAGATCAGATTTTCTTCGTACACTTCAACCAAAACAACAATCGTGACAGATTGAATACAGAAGCACATACCAGAATCTAGTTTTTTCTGCTAAGATAGACGTTAAAGATATTTGCAAAAACCTAAACAACATCCCTCTTTTCTGTTTGGAAAAATACAGTTTTCTTAAAATACGTTAATTATGTTAATATGCACTGATTATACTGTTGTCATTTTAAAATACTCAAATTCTTGGGATTAATTTCTAATATGCTATATATTGGTAGAAATAACCCACATAAGCAAAAGTGTTTTGGAGTATACAGTAATCTTTCAGAGTAAAAAGGGGACCTGAAACCCAAAATTTGAGGACTCCAGCTTTAGAGAAGCACGGAAACTTTCAAATAAATGAATCTATGTATGCAAAACTTGCTACGAGTAAATTTAAACAATATTCCTTGATAGATAAAAATTGTAACAGTTACTTCTGCCTTCTGTGATGATAGAGTATGGGAACGGAACTGCATTTCACTACATTGTCCTTGATGTGACTTTTTCTTCCCGGGTCTGAAGCTTCTAATGGGGTAAGGACCCTGTAACCCTACTCCTGTATTACTTTCCACTGACCACTATTTACAAAGTGTTTCAATGTGCACCCCTTGAAAAATTGCACCAACCCACTTAATTGGAACTACCAGCTGAAGTGAAGGAAACAAAAATTGTTGACTATCTGAAGTGACACTCAAGGAAACTGAGGGTCTCGATATCAGTTCGGTCTAGGACAATTAAGCAGACTACAGCTTTACTGCAAAATTACCTTACCTGCTGTGTTCATTTTTTAGTCTCTCAATCCCTTAAGCCACTTGGTGGGGTTGAATGTTATCTAGTGATCACATATACATAGCACATCTGTGGGGAAATTAGTATGAAATGCTACACGATGCTTCTGTATTCTGACCTTAGAGATAATCCAACACCATGTGCAGTGTCATCATGGCTACAGTTTTGCCTTTAGAGCCAAAGGACCATGGCCCACAAGGTCTAGACATATAGCCACAGATGTAAGTTGGAGAGAAAAATAAAAAAGAGCTCTTTTGGACTCAATAATCAGGTGATCACCTTGGAAAATAGGAAGTGAATAAGTCAACTGTTCAACTGGATGTTTTAATTTATGTCTTTGGTTGTGGAAAATAAGCAGAAGAAGTATCTGGATGATTGATGAATTTTTTTTCCCTTTACCTATTTTATTAAAATGTCTTATTGGCAGGAAAAGGAACACAGGAAGAGCAGGTCTAGTCATAGCTCTGATTCTCACTCATTCTATCACCTTGGGTAAGTTATTTTATGTCTCTGGGCCTTTTTTTTCTTTTTCTTTTTTTTTTAACTTATAAAAATCAAAGAGAAGGGCTTCCCTGGTAGTGCAATGGTTAAGAATCCGTCTGCCAATGCAAGGGACACGGGTTCAAGCCCTGGTCCAGGAAGATCTCACATGCTGTGGAGCAGCTAAGCCAGTGCGCCACAACTACTGAGCCTATGCTCTAGAGCCTGCAAGCCACAACTACTGAGCCCTCGCCCCACAACTGCTGAAGCCCGCACGCCTAGAGCCTGTGCTCCGCAACAAGAGAAGCCACTGCAATGAGAAGCCCACGCACCGCAACCAAGAGTAGCTCCCGCCCACCACAACTGCAGAAAGCCCACACGCGGCAACGAAGACCCAACACAGCCAAAAATAAAAATAAATTTAAAAAAATCAATGAGTTGGCCCCAGTAGATCCTTCCAGCTCAAACATTATAGGATTCTACGAACAACAGCCTGTTCACCGCTCAAATATTACGTTCCCTATTTCCTCATGGTGAAGATGATTTTACTCTCTTAACACCCGTTACATATAGGAGAAATTGAACAAAAGGCATTAAATATCAGGTTCCTTTAGTTCATGCTTCATTATTCTAAATGATGTTACTCTCTTGGTCTATTTGTGCAAAAAGGAAGTGACTATACAGACATAATGAGGTGGAAAGATGAATAATTATCAAGTGAATTAAATCCATTTTATACTTCCTTTTCCTTTTTTCAAAGATAATTACTTTAGCACCCTCTTACTTTGTCTATGTAGACTGGCCATAATGCTTGATGTGACAGCAAGCTGCTAGCTTTCATGGGAAGCAGGAACACCTTTGCTTGCATGTAATTTAATCTTAGGATTCACTCTACCACTTGAAAACAGCCTAGCACGAGAGCAATGGTTCTTACACTGTGGACTCCAGACAAGCTGCATAAGCATGACCGGGGAACTTAACAGAAATACGAATTCTCAGGTCCCACCCTAGTTCTACAGAATCAGAACTATTGGGGATTGAATGCAGTATTCTGTATTTTAATAAAAATTTCAGATTACTCTAAAGCACACTGAAGTTTGAGAACCTCTAGCATGAAGGAACAGGCATAGCATTTGGAATCTAGCTCTATATAATCATGTAACTTCAATCAGTAACATTTTCTCTTTGGGAATCCATTTCCTTATCTATAAAATGGCTAAGTGTAGGAATGACTCGGGAGTGTCTTACTCATTCTAACTCCAAAATATATGTGAAGCCTCCATTGATTTTCCTTCTTTGAGTCCTAGCCACCAACCTCTCTCACCTGGTTGGCTTCTTGACCGGTTGTCCTGCTTTTACTCTTGGTTCCCTATAATCTAATCATCACAAAACAGCCAGAGTGGTCTTTTAAAAGCATGAATGTGATTGAGTCATTCCCCTGCTTAAAATCCTCCACTGGTTTCCCCTTATGATCAGAATAAATCCCAAACTCTGCGGCTGGCTTACAAGATACTGCATCATCTGTCACCCTCCTATGTTTCCAAACCTTTTGCCCTTTCTCACTATGACTAAGTTACCCTAGCTTCCTCCATACATCTCACAATGCAGTGTTAATTGCAATGTTAAGTAGTTTCCTGTCTCAGGGCCTTTGTACTTCCTTACCTTCTGCCTGGAATGTACCACTCCTTGAAAGCCTGGCTCTTTTGCATCCTTTAGGTTTCAGCTCCAAAGTCAAATCTCAGACAAGTCTTCCCTGACTACCTTATCTTATGAAGCCTTTCTTCTGCTCCTAGTTATTTGCTATCATATCATCCTACTCATTTTCTTCACAACTCTTACCACACTATGAAATTTTCTAGTTCATTTATTTGCTTAATAGTAAATTGCCCATCGGTTTCTAGTAAAAGACGAGCTCCTTGAAGGCACGGATTTGTCTTACAACCCTAAGTGCCCAACATTGCCTGCCATATGGTAGGCAATAAAAATTTCTTTTGAACAAATTAATAATACATTAAAGTCATTTTAGAAAATGTCAATCTTTAAGTAACAAAGATCTGTAGTATTTTAACCCTGAATATATAACAGATCTATTTTTAGGAAGTTTTTTATGCTGAAAAATATCTGAAAGAGCAGATTAAAATTAGACCTCACAGACAAGTATAGGTCACGGCAAAATACATTGGGAAAATGGAGATGGGTAAAAATGTTTTATGTCTGAACTAGTTTCACTTCTTCCCATATCCCAACCACAAGGAGCACATGCTAACCTAAAGACACAGCCACAGTGGAAACACACCAACCAGGAACAGGGGCTTCTATCGTCCTGACACAGGGAACGTAGGAGCAATGGAACCAGGCCCAGCAGGCCTTTGGAGGAAGGTGAAAGGGTTTTAGGGCAGGATCAGAAAAATTGCCAATTTGTCAGGCCAGAACAGAAGTGAGCACACCTGTCCGTGGTTGTTGAAGTGAAGAGGTGATGAATGGGATGCAGCAACTTGGAACCAAAAAGGAGAAGCAGGTTTCTAAGCTGAAACCCATGGTTCATAACCCCTGAGCACAGCACATCTTAATGTTGTAAGAAATTTTCTTGTTAACAAAGACAGAACGTTCATGGATAAGTGACTGGGGCTACTTTCTCCCCTTTTGTGAAATATATGGTGACTTTAATGATAATAACTCATTTAACTTGGAGATCTAGGCAGCTGGATATCAGAAACGCAGCATTGGACAAACCCACTAGACACCAGAAAAAATATATAAAAAGAAAGAAAAAAAGCACTTTTGTATAATTAAGCTCTCCTGTGACAATGAAAACAATTAGATAATTTCTGTGTCAACTAGCTGATATGCTAGTTGAGGATAAACAAAAGAATAAACATAGATGCAAAAGCCCAGCACCATGAAAGTCAACTTATTAGACAAGCTTCTAACACCTAGGGTGGTTGACAACTGAGGAAAAAGCCGAGTAATCTTCAGAAAGTAGGCAAATTTCATTCTGCTTTTTTCTCCACGCACGGATGCAGACAACTTCCTTTAAAAGGGAAACACCGTTAGGACCTGATTTTCATCTCCAGGCAGGATCCCTGAAAAAACCTTTCACTATACAAGGCTGGAGGCCAGTGACAAGGTTGATTTTCCAGAACGGTAACACTGTACTCTTCTATTTCTCGTGCAGGAAACCTTTGACCTACTAGAAAGCACTATGTCAACTCCTGGTAACAGACTATCTCACACCTTTTTAACATAGTGAAACAGATATTTCACTTCAAAGAAAATCATGAAAGTGAAAAATGACTTCAATCAATTATTCGAGCAACATAAGTAACACTTAGGAACCACCGCCACTGGATGGAAATATCTACCCAACTAATTAAAAAAAAAAAAAATTGGTCATTTACCTGAATATTTTCAGGTTGTTCCTACCTGATACAGGAGAAATAATTATTACACTGGAGAGAAAAATGTACCCTAAACACTTAAAAAAGACAGCAAGTGCATCTCACTGAACAAATCTGTAACCTTCAGTCTTATGTTTTTCCAGCCAATGAACTGTGATGTCTTTTGCTCTTCAACCAATCAAATAAGGTATCAACCATGACAGTTTATGAAAGAGCAAAGATCAAGCATCAAGTCTGTCATCTGGCATGAGTAGAGTTGGTCCTTTATTGTTGAAGGAAGATGGGTGATTAAAAAAGAGGGCAAATTTATTCAAACAACTGGTGCTGAAGTCATCACGTGAAGCACTTGGTAAAATCATGTGTGTTCTTCCACCAACTGGCCAGTGTCAGAAGTAGGAGTCCAAAATGCTGAGGATCAGATGGGGGAGGTTGCTGAAGGCTAGCTGATATTCAAAATCTCCACCCAGTTTCTAATCATGCTTCTAAAAAACATTACATGATTACTGAACAAAATTCTTTCCCCATATCTTAAAACCAAAACGCTTTGGAAGAAGAATTGATGAAATAAATACACTTTCGTGGTATTAGTTACTGCAAGAAATAGGAAGGTTTAAAGCCTTTGCTACAACTTGCCCCTGCCTAAAGAACTGCTCTCATCCTTTTAATATACACTGTTGTTTATTTAAGCCATTCTTGAATACTTATCGATCTATAATATTTATTTTCAATACCCCAGACAGATGGGATTCAGGCATGTTCCAATTTAGGAGAACTCAATTTGCTTTCAAAATGCCTATCCGATGAAATCCCTTTCTGGATTTCAAATCAATACCCTAACAGGGTTTCCAAGATAGGCTCAATTGATGACCACTTGCTAGAGGGTTTACATTTATATTATGTTTGGATCAATGCCGATGATTCGATTGGAATAGGAGCAGCTGCGCAGAAAAAGTCTTTGGGGTGAGAGAGATTTGTCATGCTCCACTCTGGTAAGAACTAAATTTGGACAATGTGCATTTTGAAATGTTCATAGTACCATATTAAATCACTACCAAACAGGAGCAATTACAAAGGATTAACACGAACTCCAAATCAAAATTCGAATGAAGAAAAGCAGAGAGCAAAAAAAAAAAAAAAAACAGGAGCAGGAATAACAAAACGTTTCCTGTGTCAGTTTTACAGCTTGATGGCAGGAGAGAAAATAGGTCCTTTGCAAGTGTGTTCACACTAATTTCTATCCCCCAAATGTATCAGCCTGTATCTTCCAACCCTGCCCCCCATCCTCACTCTCCCCACCCAGAATCACCCAGGGCATGCTAATTAATCAGCAAACCAAGGGTTTTACACGATCCTATTTCGAACAATCCTTCTGAAAAAACCTGAATGCAAACCCCCCAGCTTATAATGTTAATACCAGGAAGGTCAACAAATGATAAATTGGAATCACAGTCTTACCAAAGAAAGTCAGCTGTCCCCTTGCTATATTTTTCCCTCTTGAATTTTCAGCCACACATTCGTACCAACCAGCGTCCTCCTGCTGAAAGTTGGGGATTTCAAGAATTCCATTTGACTTGTGTCTTCTGGCTTTCCTTGCTATCGGCTTTCCATCAGCTCTTCTCCAGATAATAGTTGGTACTGGACTGATAGCAAGAAAAAATGGCAGTGAATCAAGTTAGAGAGACTGTTTCTTTTATTTGAAGCCATGCTGCTTACAATCCCTTCCTTCTTGCTTCTAAACATTATTAGCTCGCACTAGACAGTGCTCCCCAAATGTCATTTATTCACATATCACTATTACGATTTTAGTGATATCCACATCTCCAGTATTATTATACACTTAGTGTTTTCCTTAAAATCAAATAACCTTTCTTAACCTTAAATAAGTTAATCTATATCGTATGCAATATTACCAATGAAATAAAAACAGATTTTTATATGCTCGTTCTATTTTTTTCTAGTGCATGTTTCTTTTAAAATCATAAATATGAAAATAAAAATGTCCATGCACAAATGTGGAGAATTAAAGATGCCTTCCACTAAGATGAGGTCCAGGCCCCTCTCTCCTTGAAACTGGTGGGTTCTTTGGCTACCTGGATTACTGAAATAAGGCAGAAGTGATGTGTCAGTTTCAAGGCTCAGGGGATAAGAAACTGGCAGCTTCTACTTGCTGCCTCTTGGGACACTCTCTGTGGAACCTTATCAACTTGTAGCAGTCCATTAGGAGGGTGGTTTCAGGAAACTTTACTTAAGTAGTGAGATAAGGAAAGAAACAATCTGTGGGGTCTTTAGGTACTCTCAAGACATCTATCATTCTCCAGCTGAAACTCTTAGGACACATCTTAAATTGCAAGGGTATCACTGAATCTGCAAATCAATGGTTTAGTGAGCTAACCACAGCTTTTAAGATTGCGGCTTCCTAGCAGGGGATACAATTGTTTACATATTTATTTTTTACAAAAACACACACAGACAAGTAATTACACTAAAGACTTGCTAATCTTCTCTGAAAAACCTGAGATGGTATTTAAAAAATTAGAGCCATCAACTCCACTATACTTGTTTTAGAGGAATTTAAGTTCACTAGGCAGACACTAAATGGAAAGGCAGAAAGGGCTCTATCAAAAGTACATTATGGGTGTCTTTACATGTGATGAGATAGACACTTAATACGTGCCTTTACAAATAACTGTACTTAGAGATAGTCTCTCTGCTCTTAAGCGGGCCATGATGATGTGTTTCCGCAGCTGGATGTGCATACCCAAACATTTCTGTGTAGATTGGAGAAGCCCAATTTGGGTCCTTTGTTTTCATTCTAGTGCCATCCAAGCAGCGTGAATAGTATGTAATTCATACCCCCTTTGAAGTGGGAACAACATAAATTTTGCTGTCTTCCTCCACAGAAGATTTTTCAAGGTGTCACCTTGCAGAGTTCACCAAACACATTTCTAGCCTATCCAGTTACCTTCTCTCATCTTTTCTTTGAATTAAGTTTCCTAATATATATATATAAATATATATTTATATACAATAAAAAACAGGACCATCTTCTACTGTTTGGCAATCTGCTTTTAGTCTCTTAGTAATAAACCGTGGGCATTTTCTAGGCTTCACATGTTGTTTTACAACTTGACTTTTAATGTTGGTGCAGTGTTCAATCCTACAGCAATGTCATAATTTATTTAACGGGGTAAGTTTTCAGGACATAGGAAATGATCACTGTATTTTTCAGCACCAAAGTAAAGATACTACTGCAGCGTGTACTGCCATGACTTGAAAACAGGAAAACCAAAAGAATCCTTCCTTTAGAGCTAAAAATAAAATTGAAAAAAAAAAGGAACAGCTTTCTTCCATGGTTGCTGTAAAACACAAAATCATGTGAATATAGATTACATGCTGACACAGGGGGTGAGTAAAAGTTAGTGTTGCTGCCTTAGCCAACATTTGGGTACAGGAAAAGGATAAGGAGATAGCAGTGAGTTAGCCAGATAGGTGGGGTTGGGCATAGAGATTCACGTGCATCATTAAAGCACATAGATGACCAAAAATTCTTATTTCAGATGACAGTTTTTATCACTGATGCCAAACCTTTCTTGCAGGGTTACTGGCGAAATCTTAACTGATCTGCTTTTCATCTCCCTTATGCCCTCTGACAGATACTGTAACGGAAACTCTAACTGGTTCCCAAGTGGGCTTATCTAAGAAGACTCCACAGATTGAATAATAAAATTGTGAATAATTTTCAGATGACTCTGTAAAATAAAGACTCTCTTAGAGAATATCAGGTCTTACCAATCTCTATCCAAAGCAGAAGGAAATCGAAATCGAAAGTAGAAACAAGATGCTACTGCTTACATGTGGAATCTAAAATATGACACAAATGAACTTATCTATGAAACAGAAACAGACTCACAGACATAGAGAACAGTCTTGTGGTCGACAAGGGGGAGGGAGGTGGGGAGGGATGGATTGGGAGCTTGGGATTAGCAGATGCAAAGCAGTATATAGAGAATGGATAAACAATAAGCTCCTACTACATAGCATAGGGAGCTATATCCGATATCCTGTAATAAACCATAATGGAAAAGAATATATATATGTATGTATAATTGACTCACTTTGCTGTACAGCAGAAATTAACACAATACTGTAAATCAACTATACTGCAATAAAATAAAATTTTCAGAATAGTAGAAAGAAGAGACGGGCAATTTAAAAGGAAATACAAGTTTGATGCATATTCCATAAACTGGGACCCGAATGAAAGTCCACATTTTTCCAAACAGTCAACTTCACTGTACCTCAAATGAAGGCCATTGTTTTCCTGTCATTCTGGGTTACATGTACATTACAGGTCATTGTAATAAAACAAAGCACTTTTTCAGAACTGCCCATTCTCCTCTCCTTTGTGGCCATGTCCATTGTGGTAGCCTAATCCCTCTCCATGACACATCCCCTCTCCATGATGAGAGGGCGAAATCAAAGATGCGCACGCAGAATCACAGCGAGAGAGGCTTGGCTCGCTTTTCAGTAACTTCAGAAACCATTACGGCGAACAGCGCAAAGAAAATTCTACACTTGCCCAAGCTGGAGGGAGGACAAGGGAGAAGAGAAACCAGGACTTACTTTCCTAACGCAAAGCATTCCAGCTTCACTGTTGTTCCTTTTGCAGTCGGGACCGTTTCCGGGAACTGCACTTCTATTTTTGGCTCATATTCACCCATCACCCCTGTGAATAAACAAAGGAGCTAAGTCTTGGAGATTCTTTTAAAACATACACAAGTGTTTTTCTGTTAACGTAGGATGCTCCTACACATCACTGTGTGTACAGTTAATTCCTTCCTTCAAAAACGGCTCCTATCTCTTAACAGCCGTGAATCATGGCTTCTCTCCCAGTTACTGCTACAGAAAAATTTGTATCACAGCACCACACCATCTGCCTAGGAGTAAATTCTCCATGCATACCCCACTGCTTCTTGAAAATACTTTTTTAAAAAAAGTAGTCATGGGGTTTCCCTGGTGGTGCAGTGGTTGAGAGTCCGCCTGCTGATGCAGGGGACACGGGTTCGTGCCCCGGTCCGGGAAGCTCCCACATGCCGCGGAGCGGCTGGGCCCGTGAGCCATGGCCGCTGAGCCTGCGCGTCCGGAGCCTGTGCTCCGCAACGGGAGAGGCCACAACATACCGCACATACCGCAAAAAAAAAAAAAAAAATAGTCATGGAAGAAAAAGAGGAAGGAGTATAAAGTCCTAGTCACCAGGAATATATTATTTTTGTGGAAATGTACCACAGAAAATTTAAAATACCTTAAAATAATATGTTCATGCTTTATTGTGTCTATATAAAGACAATTTCTCAGTAATCAATTTATCACCACAATTTTCTTTCACTTTTGAAGGTCAATCTGAATTAGTCATAAATTGGTATATGCAAGGTAACACAAAATTCTTATATTTTTAATATATTCTGAAACAATGACAAAAGAACAATAGGAAGTAACCACTGAAAACAACCTTTAAGTTATACCCACCTTGCCAATGGCAGCAATGGCAGGCTTACCTTGAAGGTCATATTCTCCCACTTGCCCATATCCTGGAAAGTTACTGTACAATTACAGCCAAGACAGCAGAGCCTAACAAATTAAGTCCACGCTTTATAACTAAATGCTTATGAATGATTTCTTATCAATACATTCTTGACACTGTCTACCACTACTAATTGTTTTAATATTTCTATTCAATTTCTAGTCATCTCCTGTGGTCTCTGGTTCAACTGTGCCAATATAAAGTTTAAAATTATCTAGCTTACTAAAACATGATAGGATCCTCCGTTTCATCTCTTCTTTAGGCTTCCCACAGTTAGAGGGAAAAGAGACTGAAGGATTCAGATGGGAAGGTTAAAAGTAAGGAACAGAGGGGGACAGGTACAATGACTAAGAGAAACAGTACCATTCATTTTGCAGAGGTGACCCTCTTTATCTGCAGCTTCATAGTTTGGGAAGCAGCAATGGGATTTCCTCAATGTGTAAAAAAGACATCAACCCCAAGTGACAGATGATGCATTAGTCTAGCTAGGGTTGCTGTGACATATGTCATCAAAAGCGCAGAGTTGAACATACTTGTTCGTTTTTATCCTTTCATAGACTGACAGGGAGGAATGGATTTGGAAGACACCTTTGAGTTAATTTGGTTCAGTATTCTTCATCATGGCATTCACGGATGCATACTTTTCTGCAGAAAGGACCCTTACCTAGCAACCCATACTAGAGAGGACCTTAACCCCCGCAAAACGAAAACCACAGTTCTAGTCTGTCCCTGCCTTTCACAAGCAAGTCTGTAATCTCAAAGGGGTTAAACTGTTTGTCCTTAGCCCCACAACAGACTAGTGTTCAAGGTTGCAACTCTGGTCCCTGAGTCCTCATCTCAATCTTTTACTATGGCCTCTGGCCACTGCAGGAGTAATACTCCAAAACTAAATTCCAATACACGAAATCCATGCTTGACACGTTCAGATACAAAACCATTCCCCCGTTTCTGGTCAGTCTCTGAGCCCTCTTGCACTTATGCTGGGTTTGCCTTCCCTTGAGCATGTACCCTCACAGCAGGACCATAAAGAGACAGTGCTTGCTAACGCCCACGCTCGCACACTTCTGCTCAACTTGCTAACAAACAACCCATACAGCTGACTCACCATCCTGTAAATATCAGTAGTATGACTCGGAGCTCAGGAACAAGTTAACACCTCTGAGTGCTGTGTGTGCGGCTGTGTACCCCGAGAGCAGTGTTAATTAGAAAAACAACTGCCTTGAGAGAAAGAGGTCTTTGGTCCTCCTGGGAAATCAAGACAAACTACATTGCCGCGTATCGTGAGTGGAAGGGAGATGAAATGATAAGGTTAAAATACGGAGGGTCAAGATTGTCTCAGCCATGGTCAGGCTTTCCCCCTACTCCCTCGTTCTATCAACACTACATATCAACCTGGTTTCTGTAATCCAACTATGAAAGATCCATCAAGGATCAAAAATGTCTCACACATCCTTGTCCTGAGCAACCGAAATCGCACTGCTCAGTGTCCCAGGTCCCCTCAGCTATTATCTCCTCATCCTAAAATCCCACCTGTTACGGCCCCGACTCAAAATCCCCTCCTCCAGCCTCCTGTACCCCTTTCCTTAGTACGCCCTACACTTTGTAGCCCACAGCAGTCTTTAAATGACCAGAAAGTATCAAATCTCTTTTGCTTCAGTTCTCACTGTTTCCCATGACTTACTGTAAAAAAACATGTAATGATTTTGTAAATTGACTGAGTCGTGCAACCATCAGCACAATCCAGTTTTAGAACATTTTCATCACCCCAAAAAGACCCCTCATGCCTGCTGACAGTTAATCCCAGAACCAATCCCAGCCCCCGGCAACCACTAACCTGCTTTCTATGTCTATAGATTTGCCTTTTCTGGACATTACCTATAAATGAAATCATACAATGTGTGGTCTTTTGCATTCGGCTTCTTTCTTTCTTTCCTTTTTTTACTGCCCTAGATGCCAGGAATACAACTGGGAATGTAAGGGAGGAAAAACTATTTCTCTACCTTTCTAAAATTCTTTTGGCTTATTTATTAATTTAGACATTAACAGGAGAAAAAACAAATTTAATTTTGTACATATGGGAGCCTCACACAGGCATGAGAGGGTCAAAGACAGGCAGGCAGTTAAAGCCTATAGGCCATCCTGAGCTAAGGAGGAGGGGGCAGGGATATGGGTCTTCAAAGGGAAAGAAGACAACTCACAGAAATATGGGAAAAGCAAATGTTTGGTAAACAAAGTTTGTGATGCCATGCAGAGACAATAGGATAGAGTTAGGAATTTGAATAAACAGGTCCACTGAGCTCTCCCCAGTCTACCACACCTAGGCCATACTCTTTGTAGTTATCTCTGGTAATAGCTCTCTTTCTGGACCCGGCCCTCTATCTAAATCCTTGTTTAAAAAAAAATTAATTTATTTTTTATACAGCAGGTTCTAGTTTATTAGTTATCTATTTTTATACATATTAGCATATATATGTCAATCCCAGTCTCCCAGTTCATCCCACCACCACCACCCCCGCCGCTTTCCCCCGTGGTGTCCGTACATTTGTTCTCTACATCTGTGTCTCTATTTCTGCCTTGCAAACTGGTTCACCTGTACAATTTTTCTAGATTCCACATATATGTGTTAATATACGATATTTGTTTTTCTCTTTCTGAATTACTTCACTCTGTATAAGTCTCTAGGTCCATCCACGTCTCTACAAATGACCCAATTTTGTTTCTTTTTATGGCTGGGTAATATTCCATTGTATATATGTACCGCATCTTCCGTCGATGGGCATTTAGGTTGCTTCCATGATCTGGCTATCGTAAACAGTGCTGCAATGAACACTGGGGAGCGTGTGTCTTTTTGAATTCTGGTTTTCTCTGGGTGTATGCCCAGGAGTGGGATTGCTGGGTCATAGCCATGTTCTTCTTAACTGCCATCTTGTCTTGCCTACCAGTTGGCTCCTCACTGAACAATTTTTTAAAGAACATCTCTTTCAAAGATTTCAAATTTCTGAAATATTTTGTTTATTTGTGACTTCTGCCTTCATCACAATGTATCCTTCTCATGTTTAGTTCATGTGTTTAGTTCTGTCTTCCATCCAGATTGTAAACCCCATGATGTCAAGTAATATGTCCGTCTTTTTCATGCTTGCTTTTATCTTTGTCTCTGCACTTAATAGGTGCTCAGTAAAAAAGTGCCATGAAACATTTTACGAATAAACTTCTGGGCGCTCTCGAATAACACTGCTGTTTTCTATCATCTTTACAGCTATTTATACAATTGTCATCTCTTCTGTTGTACTTTTACTTCTTTGAGGAATGGAAGTACTTCTGATTTTTTTCTGTTCCTCACAAATCTTAGCTCAGTACAAGGCATATGGAAAAAACTGTGATACGTAGGAATTTGTGAAAGGGAGGAAAAGATGTAGAAATGTGGCTCTTTATACTGGGACACATAATAGCCATTAAGTCAAACATGGAAGTCTTCCCAGGCATGGAAGTTGTTTTTAAGTATTATCATGTCTCTTGTCCAAGTTCACTCACTTCAGATCATGTTTCTCTAAAATGAGCTGTGTAGGCTGTTTATGTGGTCACGTGGAGTGATTTCTGGGTGGACACACAGTGATCTGTATTTATGGCTATAGGAACCAAGTAACAGAGTTATCAGTAATGGTGAAGATTGAATGGCATTTATGGCAGTAGTTATAGAACATAAAGATAGGGATCAGAGATGAAATGGCATGCATTTCACTGCTCTTTAAAGAATTTTTATTGTATGTAAAGACTGTCCTAGTATTTAAGTCATAAAAAAATGAAGGAAGCCATTTTCTTCAACAACATTATGAACATTTTTTGGAACACCTGTGAAGCGTTCCATTTAATTTGATTACATCCGGCACAGGCTACATTTTTATTTGACTATTTCTTTCATTTCAACTATTTTGGCCTTTTTCTACATTAAATTTAAAAACCTGTTGCCTTTTTTTATTTTTTAAGAAACAAAAGGCCCCTTAAAAGAGGAGCGCATTTTTCAAGTCATTCCTCTGACCACCTGTACACTTTTGAACTTAATTGGTCTACAGCTGCTCTGGTGATTTACATAACAATTAGGCAAAAAGGGTGAGGCCATTGATGGAACTGCTCCAGAATCCTTTTTCCATCTTCAAACTATTTATGAAGCTGGGAAGATATCAAGGCCTAGGTATGTCTACACAACCAAGGTACAGCTAAAGTAAAAGTGCCTACAATATTGTCAGGATCAACCAGGATTTATAAGCTCAGCAATATTTCCTTTCTCCTGACTGAAATATATATATGTTGCCTATAGAGAAGACTCTTGCTTTCAATTCTAAATAGAGATACCTATATCTATAATTTTAAACATAAGGTGAAAAAAGTCTTAATTCATTAAAATGCATTGTCAATGTTTTCTATTCATTGGAGTGAGAGCACCGGCTGCTACAATAGTGAAAGTTATATCACTTAAAATTTCATACATCAAAGTCTTCAGGAGTCAGGGGCTTAGGTGTATTTACATTCCAATGAATTCAATAAATATTGATTTAACACCAACTATAGCAATGGGGTTACGATGTGCATACCACAGACCTGATCGTTATCTTCATGACATTTGTAGTTAACCTTTTCCAGTGCCTTGCACGGTGATGTGGTATATGCACAGAACAATTAATTGTTTATGGAATAACTGAGTTTATTTCCTAAAGAAGACATGCTACAAATTTCTAGGTGTTTTTTTCCAAAACCAGTGTTCCTAAACTTTAAATCACCTGGAGGGCTTGAGTTTCAATTAGTAAGTTGAGATGGAGCCTGAGAATGTGCATTTCTCACAAGTTCCCAGGTGATGCTGTGCTGATGCTTCTGGTCCAGGGAATGTACTTTAAGAACTTCTGTAGCAACCATGAGGTGTTGACCCAAAGCAAGAAGTTGCACAGAAAAGTAACATACATCATGGGCTAGTCATTGGGAGATGACTAGTAACGCAGAGTCGCACCAGTCACAACGTCAATCAAGAGCCTGGATCCTGCAGGCGACCTTGTGGCAATGATTATCTCCCTTTCAAAGTCTGAAAAATTATTAAGGCTGATGCTAATGTCTGTAAGAACTAGAATGTGACAGAATAACTGCCAAATTATAGCATATAAAAGAGAAATCAGCCACACACCACTCGTGTTTAACTACAATTTGCAGACAGACTGTCTTGGCAGAAGGAGGCCAATTTGCAGAATTTTGTGCCATAAGATTTTGCCAACACCTGCCTTAGCTGGAATCTGCGGTTGTAAATTAAACCACAGAAGGGACTTTTACCAACTTCTACAGAGTGGGATTTTCTACTGAAGAAAAACTGCAAAAATTGTCCTATGAAAAGTTCCCACATGGCTTTTCTTGAGGAATGAATCATATGATATATATTCCATTTATCTAAAAATATTTGGAAATATCTGATTAGTCATACACATTTCTTTGGCTGAGTTCACTATTTTACTCTTTTAAGAAAGGTTTGTTTTGCCCTGTGTTGAAGGAGACATTGTAGGATCTAGGGGACTGTCCATGGAATCTCCACCACTACCCAGCCCATAATCAGTGAATTCCCATTCGAGGCAATAATTGTGCAAATAAGAACTTCCCCAGTGCTGGAAAAGAGGAATAAGACACTTGAGGGGTGTATGTCACTTACACTTGGGGTTTTAACGTAACTTCAGAAGCCTGTGGGAGTTGAAAACAAACCCCATTATTTGACCTCAATCAAACCTACATCTCTTTCCTTCCTTCTCAATAGTTAAAGTACAGAGATAACCTGAACTATTCCAGAAAGGTGTCCCCTATGAATGTAGAGTAACTATTGATCCATGCTTGCCTGGGACAGTCCTGGTTTACAACAAGTCCTGAAGTACTTTGCTAATAGTTTCCAGTTTGGGCAATTAATCATAAAGCCACCATCTTTTAGGTGAAAGAAAGCTGACTTTTGTCTTTTTTTGGCGAAGTACTTTTGTATTGATCCTACTAAAAAGTTCTTCATATTGTGAGCTAAACAACTCCCTCTCCCTCTAATTTTTTATGTCTTTCTTATGTATGTATGAATTTATTTTTGGCTGCATCGGTTCTTAGTTGCAGCACGCAGGATCTTTGTTGAGGCATGAGGGATCTTTCGTTGCTGCACGTGGGCTCCTCTCTAGTTGTGGCATGAGGGTTTTCTCTTCTCTAGTTGTGGCACACAGGCTCTAGGGCGCATGGGCCCTGTAGCTATGGTGTGCAGGTTCCAAAGCACGTGGGCTCTGTAGTTTGTGGCACGCAGGCTCTCTAGTTGTGGCGCATGAGCTCAGTAGTTGTGGCATGGGCTTAGTTGCCCCGTGGCATGTGGGATCTTAGTTCCCTGACCAGGGATCAAACCAGCATCACCTGCATTGGAAGGTGGATTCTTCACCACTGGACCACCAGGGAAGTCCCTCTCCCCCTAATTTGTACATGGTGGTCCTAGTTCAAGTCTTTGGAGCCACAAAGAACAAGTCTTGATGGACAGTCTTAAAATATTTAAAGGTATTATCCTGTTGTCAGAGATCGGCAAAGTTATTTTTTGCATAGACACAGATAGCAAGGATTTTATTTAGGTTTTGTGAGTCATGCAGTCTCTGATTCAACTCTGCCACTGTAGCTGGAAAGCATCCAGAGACAATATGCAAACAAATAAGCATGGCTACATTCCAATAAAATTTTATTTACAAAAACAGTGGTGGGTTATATGTGGCCCATAAACTAAGGGTTGGCTAAATCCTGGCTTAGAAGAAATGGGGAAGATAGCAAAGTATGAGAGAGTCAACAGCATCAACAAACTATAGAACTCACAAGATTTCAGCAAGCTTGCCAAATGCTGAATCACTTACAAGTAAAATAGAGAATGTAATTAAAAATAAGATATCATTTACAATAGCAATAAAAATTACAGAGAATCTAGCAGTTAGCTAAGAATACTCAACATTTTTATGGAAAAAAATGTTAAACTTTGTTTAGAAAAGCAGGCCACAGGCAAGAATGGCCTCCAGGAGGAAATTTGCCAGCTCCTGGTTTAAACAAATACTGTATCCACTGCCTGGAATTCTTATCCTTCCTGTTAGATTGGCCAACTCTTTACGGAAGCTTGAGCTGATTCCCAAGACCATGCCAGGCTTCCTTACACACAAACCTTGATTGTTTGCATAATCTCACCGAACCTTCACTGCTCCTTGGTAGCTCTTACCACAACTGAAGCTTAAATAATCCTGCTTTAATTCTCCATCCTCCCCAGTCTGGCTCCGCTCCTGCCTCAGGTTGTAATTAGGCTCCTAAGCTAGACTATTATCTATGAGGACATAGAAGACTTTTGTATCCCTAGTGACAAGTATACAACAAGCACTCAATGAACATTTCTTGCTTAAATGTATGATCAAATGAATGCCCAAGTCATCTGTATTCTAGGCTGGACACCTCTCCTGTCCTCTTTCATTTCAAATCCCTCCATCTGTAAATGTGTTTCCTGGAACTCAATTCAATAATTCCAATAAGGATGAAACTTTAGACCTTTCATTAATTTGGAGTTCTCTAAAACTGCAGGCTCCCAGGGGCTCTGATCACATCTTTTTATTTTACAGTGTACTATACACAACAGGTACCTAATAGATGCTTCCTAACTGAATAGTGAAATGACCATCTAAGACCTTTTAGCTCCCATGGACCTGAAATGAATCTGACTATGCTAGAGGTCTAAAGCTGACTGACAAGTTCCTAAGCTTGTCAAGGTTTCAAAATATCCAGATCATCGAGACACTATTAAATCAGATTAGCAATGGCAGTTTAGCAAAATATCTCACATCCTTTAGTCATTCAGATGCTCTTCTCATAAAACAAGTTTTATGCCCACAGATCCTCAAATGTGAGGTTGTCAGAGAATTAAATGAAAGACATGATCGCTGTGACAAAGCCACACAAAAGTTGCAATCGGAAGTGAGAGTAAAATAAAGCAACGTGTTTTGGGACAAACCCTAGATCTTAGGTAATATAAAATTATGTGCAAGTCAAGGGCACATCTCTGCCTGTTGCCAGGCAGAAGTTTCACCCTTGCCAGTCTAAAGGCTAAATCATCAAAAAAAGGTTTTAGAGCAAGTTTACAATCAAAAAGAGATCCTCTTAATGCCTAGGTTTTTAATCTGACGGCTAGGTTAATTAAATGGCCTACAATTGAAGCTGATCTATTCAAGAAGACCCATTGTGCTTGTTAATGCTCACTTGAGGATCTAACCCAATTTGGGGCAATATGAGGAAAGTTTACTATGAACAGATGGTAGTATCGTAATGAAGAATACATTACACTCCATCGATAATCCAGAATATTCTAGAATATTCTAGCTTTCTCTTTTCTATTTTTTTAGTCTTTGGTCTTAAATTTGGAATATTGAAGGGAATGTAGTCTTCTGAGCCACTAGGAAATCCAATGGCCACAGAGGTTAAGGTTCACAAAATGACCCGTGACAGCCTGAAAGAGTGAATGTACCTAGTTTTGCATTCAACTAGGATTGGTTGTTAGCACTAAGAAGAAATCTGATCCAATGAACAGGATCTGTGTGGTGAGTTGTATTTGACATTATGTGGCCTGTGCAAATGCTGACACTGGAGTAAAGTAAGGTAGAGAATTGTGACTGGCAACTCAGAAAACAACTAGAAGGACCCTTAGATATAACTTATTATAAATCACTCATTTTTATAGCTAAGAAAACTGAGGACCAAGCAAATGGCATGATTTGTCTCACATGAGTTAGTGGTAGATCTGGGACTACACCTCAGAATCTTATGACTTTTTATTTCTTCTTGACTTTTAGTGCTACCCTTCTTTTACTGCAGCCTAGGTGGCGCCACAGCAAACAAGAGAAAGCTGGATGGCACCGATGATGGACACTCAATCCTATGTTCAGCACGTCCGTTTCTGTCCCACCTCAGACTGCTCTGAAACTCTAGGCTGCTAGGGTTATCAGGTGGTCTCTTGTCCAGCAGGTTAAAATTTGATTTATGCTGAGAAGATTAAACGCTTCAATGCTGACCTTGTTCAATGTTTTCATGGCTAAATAAAACTAGGCTTAGGGAAATGGGTCAGGACTTAGAAAAATATGGTCAGTTATTTTGTTATATTGAGAATACAAATTTTTAATAATTTAAATTTACAATGATGTATAATAAACCTTCAGAAAATTATTTTACATTTTAACTTCCAAAGACAATATATACAGTGTATATAAATACATGTATATTTATACACACACATCCTACATATATATGCTTATCAATGTATAAAAATATGGGGATGGAGGAAGGAAAGAGAGACAGAGAGGCAGAATGTGAATTCTAAGATAGGATAAATCCTTTGTTTCCTGTTCTCTAGTAGCTCTTCTATTGAGAGTTCTAATTAGCAGTAATATTCAAAAATATTTAACAACCAATGTGCAAAGCAAAGAGCCATCAGACACACACTGGCTGTAAACTGCTCAACATTTGTCTTGGTTCTAATAAGCAAAATAAGGAACTGCCCAACCAATACCCAGCCAGTCTCAAGGAAAACACAGAAAAAAGGCAAAGGCCATACAGTAATTTTTCATGCTCAGTTACATACCTGTTTACGTAAAGTACATAAACAACCTCACAGACCTGATCTCATTTTCCCAAGACTGTCCTAATTTTTGCTAATTTTTTTTATCTTTAGCCATTTTAGAGCAAGTCAGGGGTAATATCTAAAGACAGAAAAAGTAGCCATTATGATTATCATCTAAATCTACGATTTCTCTCCTGGTTATGCTCCATGGGTGGTCCATTACCTTTGTTTATGGAAATACAGGTACAATTCTTTGAAATCTGTGGAGGAAGCAAACAATGGAGCAAGCTTATCATCAATAACCAGCAACTGGGTTAATACTGATCCTTGGACTACTTTAGTATCTGTGCTAAAAATAATTATGATATATTTTTCTCAATTAAATCTTTTTCTTTCACGGTACCAATGCAACTGGTGCACTTTCCCACATAATGAGTTTTATTACCATTTCAAAGCAGATTTGAAAATACCCAGATAAGGGACTTCGCTGGTGGTCCAGTGGTTAAGACTCCGCACTTCCACTGCAGTGGGCGCGGGTTCGATCCCTGGTTGGGGAACTAAGACCCCACATGCCGTGCAGTGTGGGAAAAAAACCTAGATAAATAAATATTAACTCTAATGTAAAATTCTCTCACATTTGTCCAGCTCTCAGTTTTAGAGTACTCCCTCGTGATGAACACAACAAATAACATACAGTTTTTAGGAGAATTCCCAAAATAAAATTTGCAAAATCATAATGTAAATATGTAAATCCAGAGGCCAAAAAATCTTTTCTGAACCTCAGTTAAATAGCATGGTAACTGGAGACTAAGAATTTGATCCCACTGCTGTCCTGACTTACTTCTCTGGTCCTTAGTTCCCTTCTTTCTCAAAGAATAAAGGTGTAAAATTGGGTGATCTCTAAGTGCCTTCTAGATCCAATAAAATGTGAATATCCCTTTCACCAAACATTTTTCTAAAACAAAAAGAAAATCTCTAATCACTGAAGAAAAATGAGAAAACACAGAGAAGCAGAAAGAAAATAAGAACGGAACATTTTACCACTAAAAGTTAACTGCTTTAAAGTTTAACGCCGTTAGCATTTTGGAGAGTAGGATTCCAGCTTTCTCTGTCATTTTCCACATACATTTTACAAAACAAGGATAACTATCCATTCACTCTGTAATCTGTTTTTTAAAAATATAATTTGTGGAGCATATCTTAGGTAGGGAAGTTATTGATGTACAAAACAGTACTGCTGTGTTGTCACTGTTCAAAACAGTTTACCTATAATTTCACACACGGAGTAAGCCTCTGAGGTAGGTACTGCTGTCCTCATTTGACTGATGAGAATACCGTGAGGTGAGATTAAACTGATGTCGCTAATAAGTGGTGGGGCTGGATTCCACCCAGGGAACCCCGCTTACCTCCTGAACACCCTGCCCTACATTTCAGTCATGATCTGAGATGTAGGCAGGGGTGAGCCATGTGAAGAGCTGGGGAAAAGGGAACAAGTATGAAGGTCTCGCAGAACCACAGTGTGTTGGGGGAGAGAGCTAAAGAGGGTCAGTGGGATCAACATGGAGCACACCGCCCTTGGTTCCTGATAGGAACATGGACTGATGGGAGTTGTCCGCTGTTCACTTCTGACTCATGGTAACCTTTGGGGCTGGAAACAGTCACAGTCCAGACTGCTTAGTTGAAACTCTAAAGAAATAACCTAAATATTGAGGATACCTAGCTCTTTAAGCTACATCTGCACTTAGCAAGCGAAATGATCAGCCATGCCAATTAGCTCAGTGCAGGCAAAAAGCTCCATTGCCTTGCTTAGCCACATTTTGGAGGCAGAAGGAGGCTATGAAATTTTGAGCGAGCTTCAGTTATCGAGATGCTTGTACAAATTCTATGCTCACCTTGCACTTAGCAGTCTAGTACACAGTCACTAAATACCAGACTGTGCAGGACGATGATTTCATTGACTTTACTCCCACAGTGCACACTTTAACAAGAATGTCATTTTTATTTTGCAATCTCTTCTTGATTTACCTTTCCCCTTTTCTCTTACCTGCAGACAAGAGCTAATTAAATAATCTATTTTGTGCTTAGTAATACAGCTCGAGCAGCCATTTTATGTATTCCAGCCTAAATGGCAAAGACATATTATGAATTTTCACCACGCAGCTCTCATGGAAATTAGAAATGAATGGGCATTAATTGCTGAAGAATGAGATCCTTAGTCTGCTAATTTTGTGATAAAATATTCTAATAGAACACATTTGTCATCTCTATGAAGATATACTAAGCAAGTCGAGATAAATCTAAAAGCCAAGCAGAAGGCAGAGTTGTGGCCAACTTGTGTCACCTAGGAAGACTGTGGACTTCCCGTGTTCCTGAATTTTTGTTCCTTCTCTCTGAAGCAGCAACTCTGGGTGATGTTTCTCCTGGGCTGTGTCTTAGTGCATCAAAGTCAATATTTGACTATATTTTTTCCTTGATATACCAAAATGGACAACACCACTGAATGGACATTTTGGCATAAGCGTATTACGGGCAGAGGCCAGAGGGGCTGTATTTTTAAATAATTCAGTATAGAATGCCCCTGGAACTCATATCTCGAAACAGATTTTTTATCCTTAGATCTAGAGAGACGGCACTGATAGCTTTTTAACAGAATCGATCCTTTGCCTACCTTTTTTGTTAAACTGATGAGATTGTTCGGTTTTATTTGACGTAACTCAGCCTAATGCAACACAGTCATTTAGCATTTGCCGTGTGGCAAGCACTGTGCTTCACCCTCGCACCAAACTGGATGAAAACTGTGGTCTGTGCTTCATCACATGTCAGTGTCAGCGGGGTGGGGGAGGGCAGGCTGACAAGTAAATATGAATACACCAGATGAATATTATGATAGAGAGATGGACCAAGAAGCACAAAACAAACAATTCTTTCTGTTGCCAAGGGAGAAGTTATGCTTTTGGCTTCATAAATAATGACTAAAATAATATTCTGAATTTCTCCCTTGTAGACCTGTTCAGTAAATCCATTTCAGTAAATGGCATTCCCATCCACCCAGCTGCTATGCCAGAAACCTATGTGTCATCCTCGATTTTCTCTTTCACCACCTCCCACATGCAATGCATCAGCAAGTCCTGGCAGCAAACTGCAATCTATATCCTGAATCCATCCCCTTCTCTCCTCTCCACTGCCACCCGGTAGTTCAAGCTGCCACCGTTTACTGAGTGAATTACGGCAACCGTCTTTAACTGGACTTCCAGTTTTGACCCGCACTTTTTTAAAAGTCCATTTTTCACACAGTAGCTAAGCAATCTTTTTAAAAAACGTACATAACTCTCTTACATAAAACCCTCGAATGGCTTTTCGTTTCACTTGAAACAAAACACAGTCTCCAACCTCAACTCAAACCACCCTCTTCCCTGGTCACTATGCTCCATAAGGCTCACATTCTTTTTGCTCTCTGAACACGCCAAGTGATTTATTTTTAGGCCTCAGGGCCTTTGCATGTGATGTTAACTCAGCCTGGAAAGCTCCTCCCTCTGATCTTCACAGGACAGACTTCTTATCATTCAGGTGTCAGCTCATGTCATCCCTTCAGAAAGGTTTTGCATGACAACCCTGTCTAAAGTAGACATTCCGCCCCACAGAACCTCTGTTTCATCATACTCATTTATTTATTACTATCTAAAATACTGCATTTTGGGTTTTGTTTATGTTTGGTTGTTTGTACCTGTATCCTCTGAACAATGTAAATGCCATGAGAAGGGGTCTTATGGTTTTTGTTCACTGGTGCCCAGAGTAGTGACTGCCACATAGCAAGTGCTAAATGAACACATGTTAAATGCATGAATAAGTAAATGAATGATTGAAATCTACATTATTTGCTCAAAAATTCAAGCTTGGTCTATGCTGTAAGGATGCTCAGACTTTCTCTGCAGAGGTGGTTTAAGAAGGCACCCGATACAGCATAGTTGAGGGGGAGGGGTCACACAGACATGACCTCCTGGAGAAAGTAATATATTTGAAGAAACTGGAAGGACCAGTATAAGTTAGTCAAGAGACCAAGAGAAGGAAGAGCATTTCAAGAAGAGGGAACAGAATACATATAAATACTCATCGTGAATGTACGAGGACTCATGGTGGGGAAAAGGCATGGTGCTATTAGAATTTGGCATACAAATCGGCAAGATTGTCTTCAAAATGCACACGATGAATTACCATATACTGTTATGCCATCCATCTAAGTAAGTAAAGTGAAATTCATATATTTTCTTGAAATATTCTTACCAAAGTGTGGGAAATTAAAACTTCTATCTCAAATAAGACTTCACATTCTTACATTTCACTGTGGTTGGAACTATGTCTTCAGTATCATAAATCCAGAAGTTATTTGGATAATTTAGAAGTTCTCTTTGGACACTGAATACTAAATTACATAGAATTGATTAATGAGCTAATTGTTTAACCTTCTACTTCATTTTGCCTGTGTACACAATTTAAGTGGAAAGAAACAAGAAATAGATTCCTTTGTTATTTATAGTCACCTAAATCCACATTCCATTCCTGTTGAGATTAGCAATTAGATTTCTAATTAGTCTTCCAAAATGGATTCATGGGTTTATTTCTTACATAAGTATAGGAAATACAGGTACTGAATGTAGAAAGCATTAAACTTTTCTTAAATTTAATTGACACAGTCAAGCTTTGCATGCCAATAACATAACAACCTCCTGAACTCAACCTATGATCACAAAAAGCAGAATTACGAAAATCCCTTTGAAAACTCACCATCATTTCTCAGTATTAGCGGTGTGGGTGGCCCCAGGACCTTTTGGTTTGTTACTGTATTTGTAACCACACAGGTATAATTTCCAACATCTGATTTTTCTACTTTGGCAATATACAGATTCCCAGTCTCTTGAGAAACGAAGCGGCGATTATCCTGATAGGAAGGGTATTCGTTGAAAATCCAGGCATAGCTCAGCTCTGAAAGCAAAAGGAATCATCATTACAAATATGTCTTTTGTAAGAACTCTACTGTACTCATGAAAGAACTGGTCAAGTTAAAAATTCATATTCCTGCCCAATGGTCCTTTTGCAGCAGGCTAAATATCAATAGGAAGTAATTACAGTCCCTTAAAGCATTTATAGTCTTCCTACCATCAGTCAGTGAGATTTTATTCCTATATGACTAGAAGGTACACTGATAGCCGATTAAGAGAAGTCCAATCTCTTTAAATCAAGGGAGTAAGTAAGCATTTATAGTTTGCTAACCATGTGCCAAGCACCATGTAATTACTTACAGAGCTAATGCTCAAATTACAGACCCAGAGAGTCTACAATCTTGATATACCCTGGAAACTATTTAGATCACTTCTTTCAATTGATAGATAATAATCATAATAGTACATCACGGTGCCACATACTTGCATAGTACTTTGCGGGTTTCCAATACATTTTATAGTTTCCCATTAACTGAGAAACTTTGGCACAGAGGAACAAAGTAACGAATCTAAACTCAGCCCTAGTTAGAGACAATTCTGAGTCTCAATCCAGTCTTTTCCCAATGCCTCTTACTCTTGATGCAAATTCTTACTCCTTTCTCACTTGTGAGGTTGAACTCCTTTCCCACTATTTTAGTGAGATGGGGATTTAATATTGTAGCAAATACTCACTAAACATACAATGACTGGTTGCCTGGTCCCATAAATGCAAATCTGTATTTTTAGAAAATTAGCTGAAAAAATTATTACATACGTAAGGGAGTGACTATAAAGTAGCCATCAAAGAGCGACCTTCTCACAAACACTTACTCATCCCAGAATGCCAGTGGGATGAGTGTAATGGGCAGTCATACCTGAAAATATTCCTTTGAAAGATCTAAGTTTTCTTAAGAGCTAGGTGAATGTTTTGTGAACGAGCACGTCAGCCCATGCTTTCAATTTCAGAAAAGAAACCTAAATGACAGTGAGCTTAAATGATTTGCTGCAGTGAACTACTGTGCTCTGAGGAAACCAAACTTTTTAGCTCCAGGCATTCCATGATTCCTCTCTTTAAAGTGTGATCCCCAGATTTGTTCAAAGCTGGAGAAGTGATATAGTACCCACTGGCACTGATTAGCCAACATGACCTGTTTTATTTTCAAAAGTTATTTTAGGCAGGAAGAGGAAGCAACTAGAGGCAAAGGGAGTCTCAGGTTTCAGAACTAGTTGGTTGTGTTCTTGTATGCTGCTCTTTATTATGATCCTGGCCTAAATTCTAAATGTATGGAGTGTCCTCGGAAAATGGCAGAAAGGTCACCTCAGCTTTGTATAGAGAATACTAACTATTGGAAAAGGCACTTGTTGTTCAGTACTTCAATGAGTCCCCAGTTGTAATTGGCCTCAATAACTGAATGTGCAATGGGAAACATATTCTGTCTTAAATAACCCACTGTTTGCATACAAAGGAGGAGTCATGCAGATTTCTTTCCCTTTATCACTGGATTATAACATTTCCGTAGCATTATTTTAGAGAGATATAATTATGTTTATATGAGAATAGCTAATCATTTTATTTACACATGTGCATGTAATTATAAATAATCCCATGCCGATGTCAAGAGGATACTCAGTGTAAATAAACAAGTGCTTCCCAAAAGGCTAGTTACTTCCTCAAGAAACTAACATCTGGGGGAGGAAAAGCCCCTCTAATAGGTCATGAAGAAGTACCATGTGATAAGGCAATTTCCCCATAAAAACGGGAGATTTAACAAACAGCACAGAGCAATGTACTCCTCTCTCAATTTGGTATGTGAGTTTCAGGAAAACAAAGTAATCTCTGAGCTTCTCAATTTTCTCATATGAACAATGAAGAGAACACTGCTTATCCCCTAATTAACTATAAGAGAGTTTTAAGAATAAATTAACATATCCAAAGTCACAAGGTATAAGTTAGAAAGTAATTTACCAGCAAAATATTAATTAACACACACTTCTCCAAGGAGAGTTATAATCACATATATAAACTGTATATATATATTTTTTCCTGAAGATATTTTCCAAAACTGTTGCTAGTGGCTAGTGCCACAAGGCTTTCTTAATTTTGTAGGAGAAGGACAGTTTAGTAACTAGAAAGTTGTATGGACCACGCATATCAGGAAAAAAGACATCTGCTTTGTTATTTTCCTAATTGGAGTAAAAAAAGAAAATGATGAGAAAAGCAAAACTCAAACCTGTATTCCATAAAGAAAGCCATTTCAATTTAAACACTCTCCCTTTCAATTTCTTAATCCATCAAAAGGGGATAATTAATAAATGTGATACAGGTATGTGGTGATGATCAAGTTACGTGAAAGCCCTCTGAGTCATAAGCACATCTGTATCATTAAAAGTTAATCATTTTTAAAGTAAATATAAGAACAAAAGTCAATGAACATGTTGTTGATCTATTTAAATTATTTTGGTTTCACTGATTTTGTTACTTAGTGCTTTAGTTGGAGATGCAAACAACCGTAAACATATTCTGCAGGATTTTCTAAACTGTGGTCCTTGGAATATTAATTCCCTGTTAATAGAAGTTCTCTACACCCCCGTCTACCTCAAATTTAAAAAGGTAACATGACCAAATGACTTTAAGAAGCACTGGATTAAGTAAAGTTTAACTGATTTAAAAATTTTTCCTTTCAGGACTTGCAAGAGGTTTTTAACATTCCAATGTTCCTCAAATTTCTTAGAGAGTATGTAAGCCATGCAAACTTATTTGATATAGAACTGCCTCCCAACCCCTCCACCCACACACTGTTTTTCTAAAAAATTATTAAGATGTCACAAAACCTAGGTTGGGAAACCCTGAACTAATGCAATGATTTCAATTCAAGAAATGGTAAGTATAATATAAAGCTTATTAACTGTATTACTTCAGTTCTGGGGAAAGCCATTAAGTTACAATAAACAACAGAAAACAACAAAACGTTGAAATAAAGTTGCAATAAGTTTCCGAAATTGTAATAGTAACATAACACTGTAACCATTTCCAATGCTGTAGACAAAGGAACAAACCATAGTTCTGAAGACAAGTCTCAAATGGATTGTGCTAAGGATGGTAACTAACATCAATTCAACATGCAACCTTTGTAAAATACTGTTGAACCCCAAAGTGCAAAGGTTAGCCAAAGAATCTTGGCTGGTGCACTGGTGAGATCACATTGAGCTAAACGCTGAGCCTCTTGAAGGGGGAAAGTCTCTAAAAATGATACTAATTTATTTTTCTTCACAGCAAAGAGCACTACCTGGAATACTGTATTTTTATTTGCCCACAACAATGAGTAAGGAGCATGAGTAATATAATATAATGATAATGCAGACATCAAAGCAGGGAAATATGTAGTAAGACTAAAAATTACACAACATATAACTTGTCTTATCTGTTCTTTTTAAAGGTATGAAAGAGGAACAAAGCTGAAGGCATCACACTAAATTCAAACTATACTACAAGGCTGCAGTAATTAAAACAGTATGGTATTAGCATAAAAACAGACACACAGATCAATGAAAGAGAATAGAGAGTCCAGATATAAACCTATACATATATGGTTAGTAAACTTACTACTAAGGAGCCAAGAATATACCATAGGGAAAGAACAATAATTTGGTAAATGACATTGGGAAAACTGGACAGTCACATACAAAAGAATGAAACTGGAACACTACCTTGAACCATACACAAAAGGTAACTCAAAGGGGATTAAAGATTCAAATGTTAAGACCTGAAACCATAAAACTCCCAGAAGAAATAATAGGCAGTAAGCTCCTTGACATGGGGCTTAGAGATGACTTTCTGAATGTAACATCAAAAGCAAAAGGTAAAATAAGCAAGTGGGACTGCATCAAACTAAAAAACTTCTGCACAGTGAATGAAACCATCAATAAATTGAAAAGGCAACCTACTGATTGGAAGAAAACATTTACAAATCATATATCTGCTAAGGTGGTTAATATCCAAAAGATATAAAGAACTACAACTAAGTAGCAAAAAAAAAAAAATCTGACTAAAAATGGGCAGAAACTTCCTGTTGGCTGTTTGGCCTGAGGCGACTCAGCACTGGAGCCTACCCAGCTCTTTTTATTTTTTTTTAACATCTTTATTGGGCTATAATTGCTTTAAAATGGTGTGTTAGTTTCTGCTTTATAACAAAGTGAATCAGCTATACATACACATATATCCCCATATCTCTTCCCTCCTGAGTCTCCCTCACTCCCACCCTCCCTATCCCACCCCTCTAGGTGGCCACAAAGCACCAAGCTGATCTCCCTGTGCTATGTTGCTGCTTCCCACTAGCTTTCGGTTTTACATTCGGTAGTGTATAAATGTCCATGCCACTCTCTCACTCTGGCCCAGCTTACCCTTCCCCCTCCCTGTGTCCTGAAGTCCATTCTCTAGTAGGTCTGTGTCTTTATTCCCATCCTGGCCCTAGGTTCTTCATGACCATTTTTTTCTTTCTTTTTTTTAGACTCCATATACATGTGTTAGCATACGGTATTTGTTTTTCTCTTTCTGACTTACTTCACTCTGTATGACAGTCTCTAGGTCCATCCAACTCACTACAAATAACACAATTTCGTTTCTTTTTATGGCTGAGTAATATTCAATTGTATATATGTATCACATCTTCTTTATCCATTCATCTGTCGATGGACGCTTAGGTTGCTTCCATGTCCTGGCTATTGTAAACAGAGCTGCAATGAACACTGCGGTACATGAATATTTTGAATTATGGTTTTCTCAGGGTATATGCCCAGTAGTGGGACTGCTGGGTCGTATGGTACTTCTATTTTTAGTTTTTTAAGGAACGTACACACAGTTCTCCATAGTGACTCTATCAATTTACATTCCCACCAACAGTGCAACAGGGTCCCCTTTTCTCCACACGCTCTTCAGCATTTATTGTTTGTACATTTTTTGATGATGGCCATTCTGACTGGTGAGAGGTGATATCTCATTGTAGTTTTAATTTGCATTTCTCTAATAATTAATGATGTTGAACATCCTTTCATGTGTTTGTTGGCCACCTGTATATTTTCTTTCAAGAAATGTCTATTTAGGTGTTCTGCCCATTTTTGGATTGGGTTGTTTTTTGACACTGAGCTGCATGAGCTGCTTGTAAATTTTGGAGATTAATCCTTTGTCAGTTGCTTCATTTGCAAATAATTTCTCCCATTCTGACACCCGGCTCTTTGGTGGGGCTAATGGTGGACTATAGGAGGGCTCACACCCAGGAGTACTTCCCAGAACTTCTGCAGCCAGTGTCCTTGTCCCTGCAGTGAGCAACAGCCATGCCCTGCCTCTGCAGGAGACCCTCCAACACTAGCAGCCGTGTGGCTGACAGGGTCTTGGTGCTTGGGCCGGGTGTCAGGCCTGCTCCTCTTAGGTTGGAGAGCTGAGTTCGGAACACTGGTCCACCAGAGACCTCCCAGAACCATGTAATATCAAATGGCAATAGCCCTCCCAGAGATCTCCACCTCAACGCTAAGACGAAGCTCCGCTCAACAACCAGCAAGCTACAGTGCTGGACACCGCATGCTAAACAAATAGCAAGAAAGGAACACAACCCCACCCATTAGCAGAGAGGCTGCCTAAAATCATAATAAGGTCACAGACACCCCAAAACACACCACCAGATGCGGTCCTGCCCACCAGAAAGACAAGATGCAGTCTCATCCACCAGAACACAGGTACTAGTCCCCTCCACCAGGAAGTGTAAACAACCCATGGAACCAACCATACCCACCGGGGGCAGATGCCAAAAACAACGGGAACTAAGAACCTGCAGCCTGCAAAAAGAAGACCCCAAACACAGTAAGTTAAGCAAAATGAGAAGACAGAGAAATACACAGCAGATGAAGGAGAAAGGTAAAAACCCACCAGACCAAACAAATGAAGAGGAGATAGGCAGTCTACCTGAAAAAGAATTCAGAATAATGATAGTAAAGATGATCCAAAATCTTGGAAATAAAATGGAGAAAATACAAGAAACATTTAACAAGGACCTAGAAGAACCAAAGAACAAATAAACAATGATAAACAACACAGTAAGTGAAATTAAAATTTCTCTAGAAGGAATCAATAGCAGAATAACTGAGGCAGAAGAACAGATAAGTGACCTGGAAGATAAAATAGTGGAAATAACTTCTACAGAGCAGAATAAAGAAAAAAGAAAGAAAAGAATTGAGGACAGTCTCAGAGACTCCAGAGACTTCTGAGAGTCCCAATATTCGAATTATAGGGGTCCCAGAAGAAGAAGAGAAAAAGAAAGGGACTGAGAAAATATTTCAAGAGATTAGAGTTGAAAACTTCCCTAATATGGGAAAGGAAATAGTCAATCAAGTCCAGGAAGCACAGAGAGTCCCAAACAGGATAAATCCAACAACTATCAAAAATTAAATACAAAGAAAAAATACTAAAAGCAGCAAGGGAAAAGCAACAAATAACATACAAGGGAATCTCCATAAGGTTTACAGCTGATTTCTCAGCAGAAACTCTCCAAGCCAGAAGGGTGTGGCAGGACAAATTTAAAGTGATGAAAGGGAAGAACCCACAACAAATATTACTCTACCCAGCAAGGATCTCATTCAGACTCGACAGAGAAATTAAAACCTTACAGACAAGCAAATGCTAAGAGAATTCAGCACCACCAAACCAGCTTTACAACAAATGCTAAAGACTTCTCTAGGCAGGAAACACAAGAGAAGGAAAAGACCTAAAATAACAAACCCAAAACCATTAAGAAAATGGTAATAACAACATTCTTATCAATGATGACCTTAAATGTAAATGGATTAAATGCTCCAACTAAAAGACATAGACTAGCTGAATGAATACAAAAACAAGACCCATATATATGCTGTCTACAAGAGAACAATTCAGACCTAGGGACACATACAGACTGAAAGTAAGGGGATGGAAAAAGACATTCCATGCAAATGGAAATCAAAAGAAAGCTGGAGTAGCAATTCACTTATCAGACAAAATAGACTTTAAAATAAAGACTATTACAAGAGACAATGAAGGACACTACATAATGATGAAGGGATCAATCCAAACAGAAGATATCACAATTGTAAATATTTATGCACCCAACATAGGAGCACCTCAATACATAAGGTAAATGCTAACAGCCACAAAAGGGAAAATCGACAGTATCACAATCATAGTAGGGGAGTTTAACACCCCATTTTTACCCATGGACAGATCATCCAAAATGAAAGTAAATAAGGAAACACAAGCTTTAAATGATACATTAAACAAGATGGACTTAATTGATATTTATAGGACATTCCATGCAAAAACAACAGAATACACTTTCTTCTCAAGTGGTCATGGAACATTTTCCAGGATAGATCATATCTTAGGTCACAAATCAAGCCTTGGTAAATTTTAGAAAATTGAAATCATATCAAGTATCTTTTCCAGGCACAACGCTATGAGACTAGATATCAATTACAGGAAAAAATCTGTAAAAAAATACTAACACGTGGAGGCTAAACAATACACTACTAAATACCCAAGAGATCACTGAAGAAATCAAATAGGAAATCAAAAAACACCTAGAAACAAATGACAATGAAAACATGATGACCCAAAACCTACGGGACGAAGCAAAGCAGTTCTAAGGGGAAGTTTATAGCAATAAAATCCTACCTCAAGAAACAAGAAACATCTCATATAAACAACCTAATCTTACACCTAAAGCAATTAGAGAAAGAAGAACAAAAAACCCTCCAAAGTTAGCAGAAGGAAAGAAATCATGAAGATCAGATCAGAAATACATGAAAAAGAAATGAAGGAAACGATAGCAAAGATCAATAAAACTAAAAGCTGGTTCTTTAAGAGGATAAGCAAAATTGATAAACTATTAGCCAGACTCATCAAGAAAAAAGGAAGAAGACTCAAATCAATAGAATTAGAAATGAAAAAGGAGAAGTAACAACTGACATGGCAGAAATACAAAGGATCATGAGAGATTACTACAAGCAACTCTATGCCAATAAAATGGACAACCTGGAAGAAATGGACAAATTCTTAGAAAAGCACAACCTTCCAAGACTGAACCAGGAAGAAATAGAAAATATAAACAGACCAATCACAAGCACTAAAATTGAGACTGTGATTAAAAATCTTCCAACAAACAAAAGCTCAGGACCAGATGGCTTCACAGGTGAATTCTATCAAACATTTAGAGAAGACCTAACACCTATCCTTCTCAAACTCTTCCAAAATATAGCAGAGGGAGGAACACTCCCAAACTCATTCTACGAGGCCACCATCACCCTGATACCAAAACAAGACAGAGATGTCCCAAAGAAAGAAGACTACAGGCCAATATCAATGATGAACATAGATGCAAAAATCCTCAACAAAACACTAGCAAACAGAATCCAACAGCATATTAAAGGACCATACACCATGATCAAGTGGGGTTTATCCCAGGATGCAAGCATTCTTCAATATACGCAAATCAATCAATGTGATACACCATATTAACAAATTGAAGGATTAAAAACCATATGATCATCTCAATAGATGCAGAGAAAGCTTTTGACAAAATTCAACACCCATTTATGATAAAAACTCTCCAGAAAGTAGGCATACAGGGAACTTACCTCAACATAATAAAGGCCAAATATGACAAACCCACAGTCACCATCGTTCTCAATGGTGAAAGACTGAAACCATTTCCACTAAGATCAGGAACAAGGGTGCTCACTCTCACCACTATTATTCAACACAGTTTTGGAAGTTTTAGCCACAGCAATCAGAGAAGAAAAAGAAATAAAAGGAATCCAAATCAGAAAAAAAGTAAAACTGTCATTGTTTGCAGATGACATACTACACATAGATAACCCTAAAGATGCTACCAGAAAAGTACTACAGCTAATCAATGAATTTGGTAAAGTAGTAGGATACAAAATTAATACACAGAAATCTCTTGAATTCCTATACAGTAATGATGAAACGTCTGAAAGAGAAATTAAGGAAACACTCCCATTTACCATTACAACAAAAAGAATAAAATACCTAGGAATAAATCTACCTAAGGAGACAAAAGACCTGTATGCAGAAAACTATAAGACACTGATGAAAGAAATTAAGATGATACACACAAACAGAGAGATATACCGTGTTCTTGGATTGGAAGAATCAATATTGTGAAAATGACTATACTACCCAAAGCAATCTACCGATTCAATGCAATCCCTAACAAATTGCCAATGGCATTTTTTATGGAACTAGAACAAAAAATCTTAAAATTTGTATGGAGACACAAAAGACCCCGAATAGCCGAAGCAGTCTTGAGGGAAAAAAAAGGAGCTGGAGGAATCAGATTCATTGACTTCAGACTATACTACAAAGCTACAGTAATCAAGACAATATGGTACTGGCACAAAAACAGAAACATAGATCAATGGAACAAGATAGAAAGCCCAGAGGCAAACCCATGCACCTATGGTCAACTAATCTATGACAAAGGAGGCAAGGATATACAATGGAGAAAAGACAGTCTCTTCAATAAGTGATGCTGGGAAAACTGGACAGCTATATGTAACAGAATGAAATTAGAACACTCCCTAAGACCATACACAAAAATAAACTCAAAATGGATTAAAGACCTAAATGTAAGGCCAGACACTATGAAACTCTTAGAGGAAAACACAGGCAGAAGACTCTATGACATAAATCACAGCAAGATCTTTTTTGATCCACCTCCTAGAATAATGGAAATAAAAACAAAAATAATGAAATGGGACTTAATGAAACTTAAGTCCAAACTTAATTTAAACTTTGTCCACTTTAAATTAATGGACAAAGGATTAATCTCCAAAATATATAAACAGCTCATGCTGCTCAATATTAAAGAAACAAACTACCCAATCCAAAAATGGGCAGAACACCTAAATAGACATTTCTCCAAAGAAGACATACAGAAGGCCAAGAAGCACATGAAAAGCTGCTCAACATCACTAACTAGCAGAGAAATGCAAATCAAAACTACAATGAGGTATCACCTCACAGTCAGAATGGGCATCATCAGAAAATCTACAAACAACAAATGCTGGAGAGAGTGTGGAGAAAAGGGAACCCTCCTGCACTGTTGGTGGGAATGTAAATTGATACAGCCACTATGGAGAACAGTATGGAGGCTCTTCAAAAAACTAAAAATAGAATTTCCATATGATCCAGCAATCCCACTTCTGGGCGTATACCCAGATAAAACCATAATTCAAAAATACATATGCACCCCAATGTTCACCGCAGCACTATTTACAATAGCCAGGTCATGGAAGCAACCTAAATGCTCATCAACAGACGAATGGATAAAGAAGATGTGGCACATATATACAATGGAATATTACTCAGCCATAAAAAGGAACGAAATTGGGTCATTTGTTGAGACGTGGATGGATCTAGAGACTGTCATACAGAGTGAAGTAAGTCAGAAAGAGAAAAGCAAATATCGTATGTTAACGCATGTATGTGGAAACTAGAATAATGGTACAGACGAACTGGTTTGCAGGGCAGAAGTTGAGACACAGATGTAGAGAACAAACGTATGGACACCAAGGGGGGAAAGCCACGGGGGTGGTGGTGTGATGAATTGGGCGATTCGGATTGACATGTATACACTCGTGTATAAAACTGATGACTAATAAGAACCTGCTGCATAAAAAAAAAATAAAATTCAAAAAAAAAAAGAAAAAAAACTACAATGAGGTATCACCTCATGCACGTCAGAATGGCCATCATCAAAAAATGTATAAACAATAAATGCTGGAGAGTGTGTGGAGAAAAGGGAACCCTCTTGCACTGTTGCCGGGAATGTAAACTGATACAGCCACTATGGAGAACAGTATGGAGGTTCCTTAAAAAACTAAAAATAGAACTACCATCCGACCCAGCAGTCCCACTACTGGGCATATACCCTGAGAAAAACATAATTCAGAAAGAGTCATGTACCACAATGTTCACTGCAGCTCCATTTACATTAGCCAGGACATGGAAGCAACCTAAGTGTCCATCAACAGATGAATGGATAAAGAAGATGTGGCACATATATACAATGGAATATTACTCAGCCATAAAAAGAAACGAAGTTGAGTTATTTGTCATGAGTGGATGGACCTAGGGACTGTCATACAGAGTGAAGTAAGTCAGAAAGAGAAAAACAAATTCCACATGCTAACATATATATATGGAATAAAAAAAAAAATGTTCTGAAGAACCTAGGGGCAGGACAGGAATAAAGACGCAGACATAGAGAATGTACTTGAGGACATAGGCAGGGGGAAGGGTATGCTGGGACAAAATGAGAGAGTGGCATGGATATATATACACTACCAAATGTAAAACAGATAGCTAGTGGGAAGCAGCCGCATAGCACAGGGAGATCAGCTCGGTGCTTTGTGTCCACCTAGAGGGGTGGGATAGGGAGGGTCGGAGGGAGACATAAGAGGGAGGAGATATGGGGATATATGTATATGTATAGCTGGTTCACTTTGTTATAAAGCTGAAAGTAACACACCATTGTAAAGCAATTATAATCTAATAAAAATGTTAAAAAAAAAAAAAAGAAGGGCAGATCTGAAGAAGTATTTTTCCAAAGAAGACATACTGATGGCCAACAGGCACATAAAAAGACACTCAACGTCGTTAATCATCAGGAAGATGCAAATGAAAATCACAATGAGCTGTTATCTCATACCTGTTAGAATGGCTATTATCAAAAGGACAAGAAATAACATGCATTGGAGAGGGTGTGGAGAAAAGGGAACCCTTGTGCACTGTTGGTGGGAATATAAATTGGTGCAACCACTATGGAACACAGTATGGAGGTTCTTCAAAAAATTAAAAATAGAACTTCCATATGATCCAGCAATCCCACTTCTGGGTATTTACGTCAAGAAAACTAAAACACTAACTTGAAAAGATATCTGTTCCCCCATGTTCACTGCAGCATTATTTACAATAGCCAGGCATAGAAACAACCTAAGCGTCCACTGGTGGATGAATGGATAAACAAATCATGTATAAATATAAATACACACACAGACACACATGCACACACACACACACACACATATACAGAGAATGGAATATAATTCAGCCATTAAAAAAGGATTAAATCTTGCCATTTGGGACAACATGGATAGACCTTGAGAATATTATGCTAAGCGAAATAAGTCAAAGAAAGAAAGATGATTATCACATGATCTTAGTTAGATGTGGAATCTAAGACACAAAGCAACAAACCAACAAACCAAGTTTATAGATATGAAGAACAGATTGGTAGTTGCCAGAGGCAGGGGGTGAGGTAGTAGGAGAAATGGGTGAAGGGCATTAAAAAGGTAAAAAACAAACTGAATTTATAAAATCTTAAAACAAAACTCCCTAGCAGAACATATGTATATGTATAGCTGATTCACTTTGTTGTAAAGCAGAAACTAACACACCATTGTAAAGCAATTATACCCCAATAAAGATGTTTAAAAAAAAAAAAAAAAAAAAAAACTCCCTAGCAATTCCATTACCTCAACATAGTAATAGCTATTGTTCGGAATACCTTTTCAATTCTTGCCTATATGCCTGTAGGCTTTTCATGATTTTAACCATAGCTTAAATTTTATTAAAGAAAAAAAAAAAAGGGGAATTCCCTAGCAGTCCAGTGGTTAAGACTCAGCGCTTTCACTGCTGAGGGCCCAGGTTCGATCCCTGGTCAGGGAACTAAGATCCTGCAAACCACACGGGATGGCCAAAAAAAAAAGTGTTTTTTAACAAAGCAAAAAGCCAACAACAACCAAACAAAAAATATGACAATTCTGTGGCCTCAAAAAGGTAAGACTGGAGAGTCAGAAAGTGGCAAAACAGACTACATCTTAGTCCTTGTACCTACACTCCCATTCCAATGCTCCCTCCCAAAGTAGTAAAAGCTTTTGAAGCTTGAAAGCAAGGAGTTAGTATTGTTATAGTACTCATGAGACCATGCAGTTCTCCCCTAAGAACCAGTCTATTTTTATCAGAGCAGAACATTAATTCACTGGGTTATATGAAATGCTATCCACATTCTGAAAAAATAAAGCCAAGTAAGTAAAACAAAATAAATGCTCATGTGCTGCAAAAATGTATCCCACTCCATCTGATTTCCTTAGGGACTTTCATGCAATATTTACACTTGTTCAAACTTGACAGATTTCTTTTGATAAGTTTTCACACACTAATTGCTCTGAAAGTGACAGACAGTTCCTGTCCCATTGGCAATTTTTATCAACTGAGTAAACAGATACTTGGAATGCAATATTTAATAGATTGTGAGGTTTCTGATGCTCAACTGAAAAATACTGAGACTGGTTAGAATGTGATAGCTATTAAGGCAGAAGGACCTAGGGATGGTTTTCTAACTCGTAGCATCTAAGTCTATAGGAAATTAACTATGAAACATCACCCTCTTAATTGGTTCCTTTTTCCGTATCTTTAAGCCAACAGTGAAGGATGTTTATTATTTTTAAAAGAAGACATCAATCAAGGAATTTCAAATTCAGGTACTCATTGAGCAAGTTTACCCTCTGATCAGAGTCCTCAAGATGAATGCTCTTAACTTCACCTTGATGCTGCCTAATTTCTTTCTAGAGTTACGTTATGTTGCACGACATTCTGAGTCATATCCCAAGGGGTAGCAAAGATGTCAGTTTTCAAAGATACCGTTCTTAATCCTCAAAGTTTTAAATTTGAAAGGGACCTAAGTCCAACCCCTGTGATTTTACAGATCAGGAAGCTGAGGCCTAGAGAAATTACATGCCTGGATGACAGGCACACATTTGATAAGTGGGCAGAAATGGGATGATGGGGTAGTTGCAATATTCAGATGAGCTAGTTCTGTTAGCAAGCCATATGTTCCTCTCAGGATTTAATCTGGAGCTAGAAGAGATCACTTTTCTTTATCTGTAAATTTAAAGAGTAGAATTAGATGACCTCTAAGTATCTTCCAGCATTAAAATCCCATGATTTTATAAGCACACCATCAAATCCAACACCCTATTTTGACAAATAAAGAAAGTGGGATCCAAAGAGACCCAGTAACTTGCTAAGATTCACACAGGTAGTTTATTGGCAGGTCAAGAACTAGAACTTTTATACACACACACACACACACACACACACACACACACACACACAAACAGGCATACGCACTTATATTTGAGTTAAGCTGTGCTGTGTAGAAGGATAACTGACTTGATAGTCAGGAGACCTGGATTCTGGTCCTTGCATTGCAACCAATTTGGGCTTTGACAGTTGTTTCAACAGCACAAGAGCCTCCTGATCTTTAGATAGATTTATACACACCTCTTCTACTTTTTGCACAGTCTTGTGAGGTTAAATTTCAACTAAGATATGATTCTAAGCAAGCAGATGTGATAAAATGTATTTTAAATGATTCTACAAATGAAACAGGTTTTGAGAATGCAGTCATTGGTTTACTTTTTGGCCAAATATTTACCTGGCATTAACCATTTACAAAAGCATGGAGCTCAGGGCTGGAATGGAGAGCAGCTAGAAAGACAGGGATCACAATCAGTGGGTAGTCTGTGTGGGCAAAGGGGCAGAGAGCATAACCCAGTGGAAAGATCCCTGAATTTGGCGTCAAGCAACATAGACTGAGTCTTGGTTTCAGTGCTTCTCAGCTAGAAAGTAATTTCTAAGTTTTCTCATCTGAAAAACAGGGATAATAAAAAGAACACCTGTCCTGCTAGCTGGACATCAACTATGCTAATTTAAGTCAATTTTTTAAAGATTCTGCTATTTTTGTTTTGCTTTGTTTGTTTTTGCTTATAAACTGATCGATAAGTCATTTGTCTTCCTCTGACCTGAGGAGAAGGGAGACATTATAAATTGTAAGTAATCTCATTAACTCCAGAAAAAAAAAAGAACTCAGTGAGAAACCTTAAACGCAAAGCAGCCCTAGTGATTATGCACCATAAACAGGTAGTGGGAGAGTCAAAGAAAAGAGTGTGTTTTTCTATACTGAAGTGATATCCCAAGAGGGGGTGACCGATAGACTTCAGACTTCTGAAAGCTGAAGCCTCTGGATGACACCTCTAATACTAAGACACTAAATGATCAATATAAGTATATTTGAATAGCATCTTGGGAAATAGGAGTGGAGGGGAGGTGTCTGAGACAAGCTGAAATTGAAGTGCTGGAATAGGACAGATATTGTACCTCCGTTAATTAGAAGATGAACTTATGGGTGTTTAACACCTATGATAATGGCCACAGCCCTTGACAACTTAGGTTGCTGAAATCATGGCTGCGGCTGAAAGGACCCCTGTTATAGATGCTCTGTGTCCCAGAGAACTGGGTTTAAACAAGGAGCCCATCATCAAGCAGGACCTCCCAGGGTTCAGACACTGTTTTGCATTATTCATTAGTGCTGAGTGGAGTAGGGACGGCACGTATGTATCACTTGGACCAGCAGGTGCCATGCCTTCTCTCATGGCAGACATTGAAAATTGACTATGCCAGACACAGATTCACAATCCTCAACGCAGCGCTTCAGGCTGTTACCTCCAATCAATTGATGTTGGCACATGAAGTCAAACCTTTTTACCATCTTTGCAAAAGTGATTTAGGGGAAATGAAATGGTGACCATGTGAGGCAAGGATTAGATAAGACTCAGTGCTAAAACTCATCCAAACTCGTGGCAAGCATTTCTAAAAATAAGCCTCCTGACTAAGCCTCCTGACCACTCACTGCGTTCAGTGATTTTTAGTACATGCTCTTTACTCACTCAGATGTGGCAGTGGAGGTATGGGAAGTAAGATGGAAAGAGAGTATTTTCTAGTCATGTATACAGCTCTTGAATATTGCTCTTGTGTATGGCTCATGATTTCCCCCATTTTATGGGTGACTTCTTGGTTTTTTTTTTGTCTCTATTTTATTGGGAAATTGGACATTTTTCTGGAGTATAAATTTTCTTTAAACATTTTTAGGTGGAAGTTTAGGAATTTAACTTGAAGGCAATTTAACACATTGTTCTGACAAAAAGCCAGAAATGAGTATATGATGGAACAGGTATAAAACTCACACAAATTTAAAGGTAAAAGGAAAAACTTCAACAAAATCTGTACTTTGCATTGGATTGCTTTAGGATATGCTCCCAGATTCCCAGGGGGCAGGTGCTGACTCTCCTTTGCTCTCAGAAATGGATCAGTAAAAAATCTGAGAAATACTGCCCAGGCCTGGAGTCAGCAAACTTTTATTCTCCAAGGGGAGAAGCCCTATAATTTTTAGACAGAATAGCATCCTTTCTGTTAGCATACTCAGATTCTTGAGTGGAGGCAGGAAAGTGATGGCACATGAAACGGATTTAGCTTACAAAACTGTGTGTGCCTTTTATGGCTAAAACTGTTTTGAAAACACTGAAAATCAAATAGACATCTAGATAATTAAGGTTTTCTTGAAACTCAAACACAGTTCTTAAATATCAGGCTTCGAGAGGAATCAGGGGGGTGCACTAGTGGGTCCCCAACTAGAGTGAGCTCCAGAATTATCAGAAGGGCTTGTTACTACACAGAATGCTGGGTCCCACCCCCAGAGTTCCTGATTCAGGACGTTGGGATGGGGACCGAGAATCTGCATGTCTAACAGGCTCCCAGGTGATGCTGGTGGTGCTGGTCTGGAGACCACACTTGGAGAAACACTCCTTTAAAAGGATGACTACCTTAGGCTCTCATTCTATCAGGGAAACAACTGGCAGAGCTGAGCACCAGCTTCCCACTTGGAAGCAGGCAAGCGGTCTTCTGTTTGCCACAGTCTCTACCAATCCCTAGTGTACACCAGGCCCATAGTACTCAGTAGGCAATTTAGCTTGTGAGCTCTGCTTTGGTATCTAGAAGGAAAGACAAATCAAGATACGGGAGTGACCCTTAGTTGCGTGCTTTTGTTAGCATGAGAATGGTACTGGAGACCATAAACGCAAGCCAACCTGAGTATTTTGACGAGATGAAGGTGGAGGTGGTGCTGAAACGACACAGAATCAATATCAGAGCTTTGCGTGATTGTAACAGGGAATGGTCCAGCCTGGTCACTGTGGTCAAACTAGGAAGGCCACAGCACAGCTTGAGTGGACTACAATGGCCAGATGAAAATACCGTTCATCGGGGATTACAGGATTTTTCTTTCAGTTATTTGTTAAATATTTAACATTTAAAGCAGTCAGAGTAGCACCATATTTTATGAAGAGCTCAAACAACAGCCAAAGTTCATTTGAAAAGTATTAATCCCGTGAAGCACAGATACTCTTCAAAAGCCAAGTATAAAATGTGAAAAGCACATAAAAGTTGATGAGCTCACTGCCCAATTCTAGAAAGAATACCACTTTTCCTGGGGTAGTGGGAGAACAGAACGGCAGATGACAAAACTCTTTCAGCTTAATATTTATGCTCTCTTCATACAATGCCCTCCCTCAGATCCGAGATATCTCTAGAAGGTGTAAATTTCCTATTGCGGGGGAAGGGCAAATGCAATCAGCATACAAGTCCTGTTTTTGGCACCCATGGCTGTCTCACCATTACCTCTCATTGGCTTAAGGACATTCATTTTGCCAACTGCAGGCTGACTGCCACTCCACACCAACCCACACACAACTGCCAGATGAATCCTTCTATGGAACCACTCTAAATCAGGCCCCTCCTTTGCACACAAGTCTGTTGTGAGCCCCGATGCCTCTTGGATTAAGTAAAATGCATCAGACTAGTATTCAAGTCCTTCCAAAGCAGGACTCCATATTATCTAGTCTTAGCTTTACACACTTCTTTACATGCAGATCTATATTTGGGAGAGGATTCCTCAAGCTAAACTCTACAAAACTCCAGGGAGGCTGAGGAGGGGCAGCCATGATTAGTTTATTCATACAATACATCCTTATTCCCTCAGGGATCACTTTTTGATACAAAGATTAGGCACCAAGGGAAGGCTCTGCCCACACTGTTTGGCTTTAAGTAGAGAGCTCTGTTGTAAATCTTTCGTGTGATTTGCACTTCTCAACAAAATTGTATCTTAAGGAAGGTTCATACTGCTAAGTAGGTTCGTTTAAGGTAACATGGAAATACAGTCACTGCTCCCCTGACAGTCTCCCTGCCCAGGCCAGTGCACTGTCTTCCCAGGATTCCCTTCTCACTTCTGCTTAACTCAAACACTGCCTTCTGCAAAGAAGCCATTTTCTGGCCTGGGAAATATAAGTGATCTCTCCTCAACAACCAAATAAGCATGTGTGTCTTTTCTGCCTCATAGCAACTGCACATTCTCACACATACTAAAATGTTTTTCCCATATGAGAATGGTTCAGTTGTTTGTCTCCTCTCCGACTACCAAACTTGAATACTACTTGTGCACCAGAATACGTACAGCAGGAGAACACAGGTTTCACTTTGGTCCCTCACATTCTGGAAGCAACTCAGGTAAACACTAGTTGAATTGAACTGAAATTCCAAATGTCAGAAGTTTCCTGGAGCCACAATTTCATTACTGAACTCGAGGCCCAGAGTGCTAGTGAGAAGTAAGTTAACTGCAAATAAGAGGCTACAAGACTTTCATCAGACCACTGATGGCAAATCAAAATCACTGAAATCAGAGAAGGGCAAAAACTCTGTAATATCAGAGTCCATATATTTTCAATCAGAATGCATAAGCCCTTTCCCTAAAAAAGCTTTCTTTTTTTTTTTCTTTCTGACGTTCGGATGCAGTTTACCAAGTTTACAAAATGGCAGAAAGAAAAGATGACTGATTCATAGTTTTTTGAATATCCAAGAGTGAGAAAGACTTAGGAAAAGCAGAGAGGTAAGCATGCAGGGGCGAAGCTGGCCCACGCAACTTAACAGGCTAAGTGACATATATTGAAAAAAAGACTTGAGTTGCCAGATGACGCCTGTGTGCCCTGGCCAGATCACAGATACTCAAAGTTAGCAGTAATCCCTGGACTAAGATATTTACATGCACAAGAAAGGTAAACCTAGCTCCAGTGAGCCAGATTTTCCCATCTACCTTTAAGTAAGGCTACATCTTATAAGTGCAGGCTTAACTCAGAGATTATTGCGAGTTTGGTTCCTGACCACTACAATAAAGCACCTCATATGAGGTGCTCTGGTTTTCCAGTATATATAAAAGTTATGTTTAGACCACACTGTAGTCCATTAAATTTGCAATAGCATTATATCTTTAAAAATGTGTATACTTTAAAACTAAAAAATATTAATACTTTAACTCTAAAAAATTCTTACCATCATCTGAGTCTTCAGTGAGTTGTAATCTTTTTGCAATAGTAACATCAAACATCACTGACCACAGATCACCATAATATATACAATAACAATGAAAAAGTTTGAAATATTGTGAGGATTACCAAAATACGACACAGAGATAGAAAAGAGCAAATGCTGTTGGAAAAATCGCGCCAATAGAACTTGCTTGGTGAAGTGTTGCCCCAAACCTTAAATTTGTAAAAAATGAAATATCTGTGAAGTGCAGTAAAACGAAGTACAATTAAATGAGGTAAGCCGACACACTAACAGAACCATAACTTGCTTAATTCTTTACATTTCTGAAACACTTTGGTATCTATTAGCTCATTTGTTGGCTCAGACAATTTTTGGGAATAAGTAGGATAAAGATGAGTTCCGGGGACTTCCCTGGTGGCACAGTGGTTAAGAATCCACCTGCCAATGCAGGGGACATGGGTTCAAGCTCTGGTCCGGGAAGATCCCACATGCCGTGGAGCAACTAAGCGGATGTGCCACAACTACTGAGCCTGCGTTCTAGAGCCCACGAGCTACAACTACTGAAGCCCACGTGCCCTACAGCCTGTGCACCGCAACTACTGAGCCCACACACTGCAACTACTGAAGCCTGCGTGCCTAGAGCTCATGCTCTGCAACAAGAGAAGCCACTGCAATGAGAAGGCCATGCACCACAGCGAAGAGTAGCCCCCGCTCGCTGCAACTGGAGAAAGCCCGCACACAGCAACGAAGACCCAGTGCAGCCAAAAATAAATTTTAAAAAATTGCTGTTAAAAAAAAAAAAAAAAGATCAGTTCCGTTGGAGACAGAGGAAATGTAAGACACAGGAAAGTCAAGGGATCTATTCCAAGACCACAGAGAGAACCAGTGGAATTAGTCTTGGGATTAAAACAGACATCTCTTAGACTGTGGCAGAGATTTCTTTTTCTGTGCTACAAACCATCACAACCACAACCTTCAGATTAACTGAGCCAGTAATGTGGTGGTCCAGGGGTTATCATGACTGATGCTCCACCCCCTTTGCTGACAGAGCTGCAGTAAGGATTGTGGCAAGGATCGTGACAATCTTGACTGTTTTTGTATTCCACAGTACCTAGTCCCAGAGCTGGCACTCAGGAGATGCTCAGAATTTCAGGGAACTAGCTGACCAGCTAAATTCTGAAATATCAGGATGTACACATCAAGTGTATCATCAGAATTTAAAGACATGTTCTAAGAAAAGGCTGCGCCAATCATCATTAATAGAATTCGTGCTTTCAGTCACAGCATAATCAAAATCTGTTATTACTTTAAGCTAAGCCATTTCTGGCAACAGAGGAAAAAAAAAAGAAATATTCAATGTGGGAAATGAAATACATTCACAAGAATGAAGAAAAATTTTGAGTAAATGGTAAAAAAAAAAGTCAATTAAACTATAATTATTTACATTTTATAGGATTCAAGGATTCAAGCAGTAATATGGTTAGCTGAATAAGCTTTCAAGCAATATCAACTCCCACACAAGTCAGCAATACACAGCCTTTTCACCAGATTATTAAACAGTTCTACACCCTCCTCAGTTAAAGATGTGATCTAAAATTCAAACAACTGACATTTAAATGCTGAGCATAAATTAACTTTAACTCAATCAAATTTATCAAGAAAATACTATTTTTCACTGGAATCCAAGATACTTTTTCTTGTCTCTTCCCTTTATCTTGCCAATGCTGAAGTGAAACCCATACCAAAGCATTTGGCTTGGTGGTCTATTAAAAATGAATCTGTCCTTCACCAAAGAGAAGTATTTTCTGTTTTTATTTGGACCTTTAAAAACAAAAAAAGTTTTGTACTGACTGAAATGGTCAAGTTTTGCTTTGAGGTGTGGAGGACAGGACCAGATGAAAGATTTATCACCCATGAGTTAGAGTTCATTATCTGGTTTGCCATGAAAGGCACTTTTCTTCTTCTTATCAATATTTCTTCACTTGGTTCTCATAGTATGGAATCACCATTCCTCAAAGGCTGGTTATAGAAATGAGGGTGAGTCATGAGGTAAACCAATCATATTACCTCCCTCCCAAGGCACAGTGACTGGTCCAGTAAGGGTCATATGACATAAGCCAGCAAGCAGAATTTTATAAAATTCAATCTGAGCACGAAAGCTTTTTTTTCCCTCAAGTTTCAAGATTCTGTCTGTGAACAGAGTCCTCCATGTCCATGTCTAAGGTGCTCCTGACAAGCTGGTGTGAATGGGTGAAAGGAAGACTCAAAGCTGACAGGCAGAGCAAGTGAGTGCACGTGGTGTTGAGTTCCTTGAGAAAAATCAACTCGGAGGAAACATTCTTGCCCTTCATGTAATCTTCTTTTTCTTAAAAATCAATAAATTGTCCATTAAAAAAGAAAAATTCCCCAGGGATACTGAATTCCTGTCTCCTGCAATCAAAAGTGTCTTGGCTAATATTAACTCTTGCCATTTCTTTTCCTTCTTAGAGATTTACCATACCTCCTCTTCCCAATTTAGTAATGGCTTCTTACCATCCTTCATTAAGTCCCCTCAGAATGTCCTTTGAAAAATACTTGTTTACTAATCTACCATCCACCCACTACCACTTAAAACTGTTCTTTAAATTAGTGACTCTTAGGAACTGTGGATTCTTACCAATGACTCTTCTATCTCTTTTAAGGCAATGAAACAAAGACCTGCATGGAAAAAGGCAGCTTCAAGAAAACTTTTCAGTAGGAAAAAAACAAGTGATGATCACTGCCCTTTATCTGATGTTTAAGCAAATCTGTGTGTGTTTGTTTTTTTAAATAAATATTCTTACCTCAGGTGTTTTAGAGTATTTTCTATAACTGGTCAAGTATCTACCCTAGTATTTAGAGTTAGACATACCTGCTCCTGAAACCCTGCTTTGCCACTTCTATGAGACCATGGAAAGTTACTGATCTATGACTCAGTTTTCTCATCTGAAAAGTGGGGATAATAATACTTACACTTCATAAGTATTTGAGAGGATCAAGGGTAACTTGGTAAGCAAAGTGCTTAATTACAATTAGCACAATGTCCAGCACATACAAGCACTCAATAAATGTCAGTTAATATTTGTTGTTATTATGGATAAGGCAAAGATGGTGACTAGAACTGTCTGATAAATTATATATTCATTCAAATTCACTCTAAAGATACATTCTAAATCATCCACTTATATTAACAAATCAGATCAGGATTTATGATTAATAAAGCTACACTGACATCTCAGTATATTCTTTCTTTTTCTGAAATTATTTTCACTTATGTTATTCATTTGATTCATCGCTAGGAGGTAATATCTGCTTTCAGGAAAGGCAAGTGAAGAACAGAGAGAAAAATGACTTATTAAAACTTAGCATTAAACAAAGCTAGCCCAGAAAATCAAATCTTCTGACCGTTTGCACAGTGCTAGTATACTTATGCCAATAAGTGGAAATAGCAAAATCATAACTCAAAATTAATATGTTCTCTCACTTTCTAGAAACTGAGATCAGAGAGAAGCTGGGGAAGCAATGACAAACAGAGCTCTGTGGGTAATAAATACTGCACTGGGGAAACTTAGCATTAAAGTTAAAATCAGAGCTCATGTATTACAGATTTTAGCTAGAATTACTCTAGAGAAAATCTGACCAACACTTTCCTTTTCAGAAGCAGGGAGAGGCACCTAGAGGGGCATTAGATAACTTTCATGTTTTTTGCTTGTTTGTTTTGTTTTGCTTGTAGTTAGTAAGTGATTAGGGTAGGACTTGGTATCCATGACATTAGTCTTTATACCTATTCTTCTCTTTTCATACAGTGTAGTTGAAAGGTGGGAGGGGAGGAGGTGTCCTCCACCTAACTTTGTGATCTTGGCCAAATCACTTAATCTCTCTAAGCCTCAATTTTCTCACATGTAAAGAAGGGATAACCCTTACTTTAGAGGCTTGATGACCAAATAAGACACCTATGTGAAAAGGATTTGTAAACAAGAAAACACCAAGCCAAGGTGAGAAATCATTATCGCACGGGCATAGCGAACAGATTTCAACTTGACTACAGAGCCCTGCCTGATTGGTATTGGCGATCTGGAATGCTGTTAGGGTTTTGAGGATGCACTGGGACCCACAGGAAAAAGGAGTCATAATAGATCTGGGATGCTCCCATGGGTACAAGAGTGGGAACTGGGAACACATGTAATAATATTTAGGGTGCTGCCCCTGCGTAAATGAATAGTGGCCAGGATGGGGAGGGGGAAGTCTTTAATTAAGAGACTCTGTTCTACAGCATAGTTTTCTTTACCTCTCTATTCCCACAAAATGTGAAATTCTGTAAAATGAAAACTACCAAATTCAGTGTTGTCTTGAAGATGCAATTAAATAGTATATGCAGAAGAGCTCAAGAAACTGCAAAGCAACCTCCAGTGGACATGGATTAATACTATTATAGCATAAAAAAATTACACATGCAGCCATATCTTACCCATAGAAAATACCTCCTTTATGTGCATGAAAATAGAAGTTAATTACCCCTCCGTAATACAGACAAAACAATACGAAACTGACGTTCTTAAGTGAATGTTAGTAAAAATATTTTGCCCACTTTTAATTTCTAGCTTTTCGCCTGTCACTTTCAATTGGCTAAATGTTTGACAGATGTTCAATAACTGACATAGCTTATCTTCCTCTCTCAGGCTCCTTTCCTACCCAACGGCCAGCATTTCCGGTTGCTATAGCAACTGTAAACATTAATGCTTATTCTAACAGGCCAAGGGAATTTAAACACATTCTTAAGGAAAGAAAGGAAAAAAAAAATTATCCATCTCTGGCAAGATGGAAAATATTATATGATTTGAATTCCTTAGTTATAGCAATTATTAAACGCACAAGCCTATTTCTATAGGTCGCACAGGTAATGATTTTTATTTTCTCCCATTTGACTAACAAAAGGAATTGTGGGGAACTGACAAACTCAGTTTTCTCCGATGTGAAGGAGAAAGAATTAGTCTGGATAAACGATAAATAAAAGAGCCGGAGGGGGAGCTTTGAAAGCAACCACCTGAGAGGTCACATGATACAGAGCATTGTTTCACAGGTATTTGGGTACAAGTTTAGGTCCTTCCGCTTAAAGCCTCAGTGGTTTCAAGAGTAAAATTGGGATGATGGTATCTATCCTACCCACACATGTCACCCTCAACTGTAAAATGTACAAAATATGTGGTATCATTACTATCGTCTGTGAGAAAGTAAATAATAGTCTACCCTTTGGAGGAAACTGAAAATAAATAAAAAGACAGTAGCATTGATAAAATTTATTTCAAGCTGTTGGACCATGGGCCAGATCTGTATAATAGTTGTGTTCTATTTTCCATGCTTATGGTATAAATTTTAAAAAATTGATTGCTAACAGACAAAAATTGAAATATTTCATATAGAATTCCACATTATGGTTTCTCATGAAAAACCCTAAGACCAGGCAATACTAAGCCTATATTTCTTCAAGGCAACAACTGGCTTGAGATGAGTAGTCGCTGGCATGGTTGAGTGGGGCACATGAATCTTGGCCAGACCTACATTGTCTTATTCATTGACATTCATACATGCCTGGGGCTTAAAGACAGAAGAGTTTTCAAACTCTGGCTGAACCTCTTATATACATCCCATGCATTCATAAAATAAACCTTCCTGACTTCCATCAGTCCTAACCACTTTGTACTTCCTGGTTTTCTTGTGTGAAGCAGGGGGCAGCTAATACCTATGCCCGACTTTGGTGGAACCAGCACCGGATAGCTGCTTCTGCTCCCACTGGTGACTAAACAACTCCTGAGGTCCAGCGACTGACTAGGGCAAGCTTAAAGGGAAGAAGCCATCAAAATGTTGCCTTTCTTAATGGGCAGAAAGCCTCAGTAGACATTTTTCCAAAGAAGACATACAGATGGCCAACAGGCACATGAAAAGATGCTCAACATCGCTAATTATCAGAGAAATGCAAATCAAAACCGCAATGAGATACCACCTCACACCAGTCAGAATGGCCATCATTAAAATGTCTATAAATAACAAATGCTGGAGAGGGTGTGGAGAAAAGGGAACCCTCCTACACTGTTGGTGGGACTGTAATCTGGTGTAGCCACTATGGAAAACAGTATGGACGTTCCTCAAAAAAACTGAAAATAGAGTTGCCACATGCCAGCAATCACAGTCCTGGGCATATATCTGGACAAAACTATAATTCAAAAAGATGGCACCTCTATGCTCATAGCAGCACTATTTATAATAGCCAAGCCATGGAAACAACCTGAATTTCCATCGATAGATGGATGAAAAAAGAAGATGTGGTACATATATACACATTGGAATACTAGTAAGCCATAAAAAATGAACTGTCATTTCCAGCAACATGGATGGACCTGGAGATTATCATACTAAGTGAAGGAAGTCAGAAAGAGAAACACAAATACCATATGATATCACTTATATATGGAATCTAAAATATGACACAAATGAACTTATCTACATTTGTTCTTGTTGCTTCGCTTCCCCCCACCATTTACCCTCATCTCCATTTTTCATCAGGAACTATTTCTCCTCCCACTCTCAGTAGATGTTATTATATGAGTGAGGCCAATCTTCATTCTGGCTCCAGGAATGGGCACGTGTTCTAGTTCTGCTCAATCAAATAACCCTCCAGTTATCCTAATTAGTTTAGAGATGGGCATATGACTCAAGGTGACACATCACAGGCACTTTTGAAACTTTCGCTAACTTTTGCAGAAATTATTGGGAATGCGGCATTCTCTTTCTGCTAGCGTTACCATGCAGTTAGAGTCACTTTTTTTTTTTTTTGCAGTACGCGGGCCTCTCACTGTTGTGGCCTCTCCCGTTGTGGAGCACAGGCTCCGGACGCGCAGGCTCAGCGGCCATGGCTCACGGGCCCAGCCGCTCTGTGGCATGTGGGATCTTCCCAGACCGGGGCACGAATCCATGTCCCCTGCATCGGCAGGTGGACTCAACCACTGTGCCACCAGGGAAGCCCGTAAGAGTCACTTTGAGGAAAGTCCGGCCAAGAGATGGAGAGACAGATTCCTAACACTATCATTAGAGAAGTAAAATCTAGCTGCCTCTAATGGGAATTTTACACCAATAGATTCTCACTTTTGTTTAAGCCCATATGATTTGGATTTTGGCCCTTGTAGCCAAAAGGATCCTGCTTAACAGAACTATTAGATAATAGACGTAGTATTAAAGAGTGTTATATAATCTTAACAAATGTCCAATGACCAATTGTATGGTGACTTCTGGAAATCTGTTCTCCAAGTCTACCTTCTAAATTCTCTTTAAAACACACTTATTCCCATTGCCCCGCCCAAGTCCTGCTCCTGTCCTAATACATCCTTGGCATCTCTGCTTTAATTCTTCCTCAGATGTGTATGCAGCCTCATTCTAATTGAAAAACATGTTATCTAAAAGCCTAGGCTAAGATTTTAGATACAATGTCACATCGACCAACTGTTAGCCACGTGATCTTGGGCAAGTCACTTCAACTCTCTGAGCTGTCCGGTCGTTAAGTCCGCCTATGAGAGCATGAGGATGAGGAAGCAGGCAGGTTAAGTATTCCCTAAGGTATCTCTGTAGTTGATCTCTTCTGATGGATGGTGGTGAAGATTCAGGAGAGACGTGTGGGGTGGAATGAGGGAAGGTCCTGCTCACTAAAAGCTCTGAGCACAGGCGTTCACTGTTCATCTCATATTTGCTAGGTGGACAGGAACTAGCACACTATGAGTTGGCACAGGAGAGACACAAATGACAGTAAACCACACATGACCTGGTTATCCTGCAAAGAAGAGCCTGAGGCTGCAGCAGGGTCAGGGCTAAGGTCTGCACATAGCTATTTTCAACTGGCTTCACAACACAGAGCTATCACCTCCTGACGTGTCAACTTTAGCTCTAAGGGACAACAAGATACATATAATTTTAGCATTCTTGCCACCCTTCACATCACTAATTGCTGGGTGAACACTGATTAGCTGACTCTTTTTGATGATGCTGACCCTAGATTCACTTGTTCAGCTTGTGGTAGAACTTCTTTTGCTCCCCATAAGCTTCTCAACCAAGACCTGTTGAGCAAGGGGTGATCTCAGTCTTTAGCTGACTCTCTGCTTGTGGATAGTTGCACGGAGCCCTTACTGACCTCTAAGGGTAGGGGTGCCAAGGTCACAGTTCAGCTATCAGAAGAAATGGCCAAGTCTATCTCTGGAAACACTTGTCTTTTCTCTCCTGAATATGATAAAGAGCTGAGAAAAATAAGAGTACAATAAAAAGATTCAGACCAGAGAACTATGAACAACAAGCTGAGAGTATGTAAGAACAGGACTGCATATAAGAGAAAACATAAGCACATTCTATAAAACAACATTTAAAAAATGTGTGCATGGAATACTGCTTCAATTGAATTTAAAGTGGCATTACATGATAAAAACGTGGACAAATAAGTTTGGGAGATACCGGATTGAAAAAAGTTGGGTACATTTACTCACTACATTTTTCCTAATCTCAGCACCGTAAAATCTCCAAAAGATCTGATACGCAGTATTTACCAAAACAGGGAACAGCCTGACACCCTCTTAAGCTACAAGAGTTGGTCACTGGAGATGAAAAATGGCATTTCTATTATCACAATGTCATAGTCATTCAGGAGCTATCAAGTAAAATATATGATTAGATCAGCAGTCTTTATTTAATTTATTTATTATTTTTGGCTGCGTTGGGTCTTCGTTGCTGCGCGTGGGCTTTCCCTAGCTGTGGCGAACGGGAGCTACTCTTCATTGTGGTGTGCGGGCTTCTCATTGCGGTGGCTTCTCTTGTTGCGGAGCACGGACTCTAGGTGCGTGGGCTTCAGTAGTTGCAGCACATGGGCTCAGTAGTCGTGGCTTGTGGGCTCTAGAGAACAGGCTCAGTAGTTGTGGCGCACGGTCTTAGTTGCTCCACGGCATGTGGGGTCTTCCCGGACCAGGGATTGAACCCGTGTCCCTTGCATTGGCAGGCGGGTTCTTAACCAGTGCGCCACCAGGGAAGTCCCAGGTCAGCAGTCTTTAGCTGACATTTATTTTGAAAAAGCTGCATTATAAAAGATCTAAATAAAAAGTGTGGGAGAAGAGGTTCAAAGAGGCAATAAGTCTAAGAATGAAGAGCATGATCGATCCTTAAGTAAGACAGATCTTAGTTCTCAGCAGGTTAGTTCTAAGTCATTTACTCTCCTTAAGTCTCATGCGTAAAATGGGAATAATAATTTACTTTTCTCACAGGATTGTTCTGACTATTTCACCTCCTTTGCTATTCTGTAATTTTGCTATGTCTGTAATGGGATTATAATCTCTACTTTCAAAAACTGTTTTCAAATAATTTAAAAACTCTCTTATCTTCATACACTGTTGGATCCTAGAGTTGGTTGGTTAATTGAAAAAGTTGGTAGGGGCTTCCCTGGTGGCGCAGTGGTTGAGAGTCCGCCTGCCGATGCAGGGGACACGGTTTCGTGCCCCGGTCTGGGAAGATCCCACATGCCGCGGAGTGGCTGGGCCCGTGAGCCGTGGCCGCTGAGCCTGCTCATCTGGAGCCTGTGCTCCGCAACAGGAGAGGCCACAACAGTGACAGGCCCGCGTACCGCAAAAAAAAAAAAAGTTGGTAGAAGTGTGAGACCATAAAAAAATTCCATATTTACATCTGAAACATATCATGCAATTAAATTTACATATTGTTTATCTATTTATATAGTTTACATATATTTATTATTCATTATTAAAAATGTTTATTTTTCAGGAAATTAAATTTATTATTTGTCATTCTTTTGACATAGAACCAAATGCCCCTTTGTCTTTTTATTTTTTATCTTTTTCAAAAAAGTTTACTACTGACTGGGGTTGTTGTTATCATTTTCATATAAACTACACTCATCACGTACAATCTGCCCTCATATCCCGTCTTGATTTCCTTAAAAACAGACTTGTAAAAACATATTAGTAAAGAATCCTACAAGAGTTTAATGATTCCCCCCGAACTCTTATAACTGTCTTGCCCACAGCGTCTTTATTTTTTACTGACTTGCCTTTATTGAGTCTTCCCCAAAGGATTTCCTGTAGTTTTTATGGAAATGGAAATTCTTTCCTTTTCATGATATTTCAGCACTTTATATAATATTTAAAGTACAACCAGCATAAACAAGTTTAGGACTAAAAACAACTGATTCTTGGCAAGTATGCAACTCAACGGGTAGGAACAGAGAGATACACGTTTACCTGAGAGTAGCCTTCCAGCCACGAACCTACAGCTTGCTACATGGAACGGTCACTGTGTATCACAGAAGGAATGAAGAGAATCTGCTTATCCAGAAAGTTAGTTAAGGGACGGTGCTTTAAAATGTCACATTCTGCTTTACTGCCCCATAAACAGACTCTTGCTCATCAGACCACGTAACTTTACCTCAAGGTCTCTGCAAAGGCTGCCTAGAGAGGCATTGCAGGTTGACTTCTAATTGTGGTTGGTACCACTAGGGGAGACTAATGTGGGACTTTACAGGTATGATCGCAGCTCAATGACAGATGAATATGGAGGAGAGCATTTCTAGGTATCCCTCAGCTGCATAATATTGATGATTGTCCAGTCCATACAAAAGAGAGCATTTCAAACTTTTCTACTGATGTATCCCTCACTGAGGAGTAGATCAACACACACTTCTGAAGGCCCAGAAACAAACCCTGAAGCACTTCCCCTGCAAGTCTGGAGTGTTTACATTACTTACTTATTCTGCTTCAGAATGCCGTGGCATAATATATTGATGCTGGATTTAACATAAGATGTTTTAAAATATTACCATGAAATTCCTCAAATCTGTTAATAAATATAATTCTCAGGAATGAGCATTATGTCACGTGGTGTCAAACACTATCAGGAAAAAAACAAAAACTAATAAAAGACATGGTACTATTTTAGAAATATCAGGGAAGGAGTAAAAATGAGCACAGCTATGAAATGAGAGAAGGCGGCCAGCCATGCTGGTGTCTGGGGAACGAGAATTTAAGGCATGGAAACAGCAATCACAGAGGGCCCAATACAGGCAGGGGCACATTCAGTGTCTTTGAGAAACAGTCTATAGCTAGAGCCCATTGAGACAGGGGATGGTGATTGAGAGGTAGCCAGGGACCAGTTTATGGAGGCTACTAGCCAAGATAATGGTTTTATATATTTTTTTCCTGAGTGAGATATAAAAGACTTTGGAGAGTTTTAAGCAAGGAAGAAACATGAGATGACTTATATTTCAAAAGTATCATTTTATGTCCTGTGATAAGAAACAGCTGGAGAAGGGCAGGAACAGAAGCAGGGGGACCAGCTAGGAGGCAGTTATGAAAGTCCAAGATGGATATGATGGGAATCTGGATGAGGGTGGCAGTGGTGGAGGTGGGGAAAAGTGGCTAGATGTAGAGTATATTTCAAAGGTACAGTAGACAGGATTTGTTAACAGACTGGATGGAGGTATAGGAAAAGAAAGAAATTAAGGACTATGACTTAAGTTTCAGTCTTGAGCCACTGGCTGAATGGAGTGAGTTGCTGTTTCTCATGACTGGCGAAACTCTAGGAGGATTAGATCTAGGAAGAAGATCAATGCTCAGGTTTGGTCATACCATCTTTGACATAACTATTAGGAAACCAAGCATGCTAATGGCCAGACAATGGATACATGAGTCTAGGATTTAGGACAGAGGCGTGTTGCAGAGAGACATTTGGGAAATACGAGTATAAACATGGCAACTGAAGACATGAACTGGATGACATGACTAGGGAGCATGCACATATAGGGGGTCCTGAGCCTGAGGATGCTTATGATTTACTTTAAGAAGATGGGAAGATGACGGGAAAATGAGACGAAACCAGGAAGGGAGACCAAAATGTTAAGCCAGTAACATAAAGGGGGTACCAAGAGAGCTGTAGCCCGAAGGCCTAGGGAAGAAAGTACTTCAAGAAGTTTAGAGTGATCGACTGTATTGAGTGCTGCTGACTGGTTGGATAAGACGACAACTGAGAATTTACCATTGGCATTAGTACCCTGGAGATCACTGACGAGACTACTTTTGCGCAACTGTGGAGAAAAGTCCTGGGTGGGGCTGGGTGCAAAAGGCGGTGAAACAGAAGATGTAGAGACAACACTTTGGTGAAGTTTTGCTGCAAAGGAGAGCATAGAAACTGGGTAGTGAGGTCAGAGGAGTTTCTAATTTATTGAAGAGGTGAGACGCTGCTACATTTTTAAATGCAAATGGGGATGACGTATCAGGGAAGGAGAATATACCTAATGCAGGAATGAGAAGGAAAACACTGGCTAGAGCAAAGTTCTTGAGTGAATGAGAGGGGAGAGTATCCAGCCACAAGGGTGACCCTAAATAGGAACCCAGAGAGATTCTGTGTTTGGGTTTCAGGGAGGGAGCAGAAAGTATCCATCACTACAGCCATTACACAGGACAAAGAATCAACACCTCTTAGTTGGCTACTGCAACTACCACTTCCTTTGTCTCTGCACACACTCCTGCCCTGCTGCAGCCATTTTCTGCACTCTTCAAAAGAGTTCATTTTCAAACTATAAATATAATTACCTAAAACCAAATGGCTTTTCATTGCACTTACGTTACAGAACAAAATTCCTTATATGGCTTCAACTAATCTTAGTAAGAATATTTTAAATGTTAAATGAAGGCTCAATATCTTCCCTTTAAAAATTTTTTTTAAATTAATTAATTTAATTTAATTTTTTTTTTTTTGGCTGTGTTGGGTCTTTGTTGCTGCGCGTGGGCTTTCTCCAGGTGTGGCGAGCGAGGGCTACTCTTCATTGCAGTGCGCAGACTTCTCATTGTGGTGGCTTCTCTTGTTGTGCAGTACGGGCTCTAGGCACCTGGGCTTCAGTAGTTGTGGCATGCGGGTTCAGTACTTGTGGCTCACGGGCTCTAGAGCGCAGGCTCAGTAGCTGTGGTGCATGGGCTTAGTTGCTCCACGGCATGAGGGATCTTCCCGGACCAAGGCTTGAACCCGTGTCCCCTGCATTGGCAGGCGGATTCTTAAGCACTGTACCACCAGGGAAGTCCCTCAATATCTTCTCTCAATGAAAGTTGTCTTGAAAAAAATGGGGGAGGCAGTTTCTGTAATTTTTTTGTATGTTTCAACAGAAGAAAAAAAGGTCCCTCTGTTTTCATATCATATATTACAATGTGACCTAGTTAATCCTTTAAGAGCTAGCTTTCAACACCTTTGATCAGCTTCTTACTGTGATATGAAAGATTAGATCTTGTTCCTAAGACACAATCTCCCACTGAGTATTTCCTTGGTGAAATGTTTAATATTGTGGCCAGTGGAGGAAAATGAACTTCCTACAAATGCCTGTGTTATCATGAATGAAAGCATTTCTAACAACTGTGAGGCATCATCACTTTCAACCTAGACCCTTCTGTTCCTCATGGATACACTTTTCCCACATAACAAAGAGCCTCTGGGGACTTCCCTGGTGGCGCAGTGGTTAAGAATCCGCCTGTCAATGCAGGGGACATGGGTTCGAGCCGTGGTCCGGGAAGATCACACATGCCGTGGAGCAACTAAGCCCATGAGCCACAACTACCGAGCCCGCACACCACAACTACTGAAGCCCATGCGCCTAGAGCCTGCGCTCCACAACAAGAGAAGCCATCGCAATGGGAAGCCCGTGCACTGCAACGAAGAGTAGTCCCTGCTTGCTGCAGCTAGAGGAAGCCCACAGGCAGCAAGGAAGACCCAACGCAGCCAAAGAAAAATAAACAAACAAACACATACATTAATTAATTAAAGAAAAAGAGCCTCTGACCCACAAAATTTAAAAAGATTTCTTCAAAAAGGATTGAGCAAATAATCAAATCCCTAGGCTACTGGCCAACTGCAGATTTGATACTGGAACCAGGTTGGGAGTTGATAAATTCCTTTCTTCATTTCTGGCTAAAGAATGGAATTCTTGACTTGGTCTCCATAAGACGGTTGATGAAATTGTACTAGGAATATAAAAATGAAAGTAATCCTAATTTCCTTCATTTGTAAATAAATTCTATACCACACTACCTTTTCTTGGTGATGATGGTAGAGTTGGCAAAATATTTTTGTGTGTGTGATTTGTGTGATTGTAGGCTATAACAGTATAACAATATGAAGCTGTTTCAAGGATTGTAGCCTCTGTAACTACCCTGGTAATAATCTCTATGCTGTGTATTAACATATCAATGCTCTGAAAAACTGGACTGAAAGTCAAAATCCACTCAGATATAACATTTCGGGCCCAGTCTCTTTGGGTGATGCAAACAAAAGCAGATATATTGGTCTTTGTTGGGAAGTCTTGTCCAATAACGAGATTGGCATCAATCATTTATAGTTTTGAAAGACCTTTGACTATTTTACACTCACTTTTTGGTTTCACATGATAAAGCACGATAGAAAAACGGAGGGAAGAGAAACAGGCTCCTTGGCATTGAGCATATGAGCAGGAAGTATCAATTAGAAAAGAGCAACAAAATCATTAGAAATATCTTCTCACTTGACCTTAGGCAAGACTTTTACTTTACAGATGTAGCTCACACAGCTAATTGCTAGAATACTAGAACACAGCTCTTTTATACTCTGGTCCAGGGCTCTTATTATAGTACTCTCACTTGAAATTTGGGAGATTTAACTTTTAAAAATTCTGGACTTCTATCATTTTTAAAGGAAGAAGAAAAGGAAAGACACTGAGGAGGAGGGGGTAGAAGAGGAGGAGGAAAAAAGGAAAAGAAAAAGGAAGACCTGAGTCCACACTCCCATATGCCAGCAGTGGGTTCAGTGTTAAAACCCTTTCTTCTTCTCTATGGACAAATTCATCTCGGGTTAACTTTCTGGCTTGTGACCCCAGAAACCTGATGAAGGTTAATGTCAGTCGTGTGACCAAGCAACGTTGTTATGGTAAAAGTGACCCAGGATTGGCACCCTGCATCTGGCTGGGAGGAATACAAATGAACTATTCATACATATCGGTGTCGGGCTTCCCTGCCTGTGATGATTTTCACCACTGGGCTTGTTCCTTTGCAGAACTTTGGAAGATCTGCCAATAGAAATGTTACAAGATATCTTTTTAAGACTTGAGCCTTCTAAGTCAGGAGGCTCCACACTTAACTGATTCTTAATTGTTTGCTCTTAAAATATCACTTGGAAAAGAAATAATTTAAAAAATAACTCCCTGGAGATATGTGTTTGGACTATTCCAGGACTCCCAGTGAAGAGAAGGGTCTGGCACAGCTCTGCCGGCACGTCCTGGGTCCTACCCTTAAGTACCTGTTGCTAAGTGTGATCCACAGTGATCATGTCATTTCAATTGTCTAGTCCAGCCTATGAACACTCTTTTGGGTGAACTGTAGATATAACCAGGTGCCCCTTTTTGATGAAATGTATGCTCTCTAGTTCACCAGAGTCTTCGCCATTCCCTATCATCTTACATCAGGCTTGTTCTAATTCAGTTTCAGTGTGACCTCTGAAAGTTTCTGAGCCCAGTTCTAGATTCTGGGTGGGGTAATTTCTTCCTACAGTAACTTGACAAGTAACCTGTCAAGGGAAGCCCTGAACCTCTCAATATTTATGAGCTTTAGAGAAATAAAAATCACTCACCTACAGGAGTCTAACATATTTCTCTTTTGATCACCTCTTTGTTCTTTCTTGTGTTTTCTGGAGAAAAGCAAAGACCTGCCATCCTGGCCCAGTGGGTTCCCAATTTCCTCTTTCCAGCCCTTAGTTTTTACCTGCACGTAAGGTGAATTAATAAACACTCCAGCCAAAATCTTACAGGCAATTTTGACTTACTTCAGAGAATTCTTTTTTTAACAATTAATTGGAGAATAGGTCTTGACAACATATTTATCTATCATATCCTAGGACAATTCCGTAGCAGACATGGAAAGAAATAATGTTTTCAAAATAACTGCCCTCTATCTCCAAGGATTCAACCTAACAATCAGAAATATACCTTTTAAATAAAATTTAGAATGTGTGTGTCACTGTGGGTGTAGGGTGTTTTTCTTTTCTTTTTTTTTTAAAACTGGTTACAGGCTGTCACCAAGCTAGAGGAAGGAGACCATTAGCACGACATTCATCATTCAGTATTTTCAGGAACTTCATTTGAGAGAACAATCTACCCGTTTTAGTTTTTATGAGCCCCCTATGAGTTACAGACGCCAGATGTCTTTTCTCTGGCCGTCTCTCTGATGACAAGCATAGTGGCACATAAAAGGAAAAGCAGTCGGTGTTGGGAAGGAAACTCACAGCTTACAGCGGGCCAGCATTATTCATGGAGAAAGTCACAGGGTAGTTAATGTATGGATGTCAGACTTTCCAACTTTCAGAGAGTCCCCTTGGGAAGTGGTGCTGACAGATGTGTTGAAGGCAGAACTGCAAGCAGAGCGGGGTAGTCAGCAGGGGATCATTAGTCTGCTTCAAGAGCTGGGGCTCCTGAGTGATTAAGAGGTAACAGCTTACAAGAGCCATGCATAAATTACACATCCCAGGGTCAACGCCCCAAATTCTTCTTAATTTTTTTCTTACAAGGCATAGGGTCTGAATGGCAAATAGATCCTACTAGTCTGTCAACAAAAACCTTTACAACTTTAATATTTCTCATACTATCTATAAAAGCCAACTGACTCTTTAATTAATTAATCCTGGACTGTCTCCCAGCTTCTGTTAGAAGAGGACTGCATGTGAAAGGGTGTCCAGAAGAGCACTTTCACGTGCTTGTAACTCATTTTAACGACACTTGTTCACAGCAAAGATGAAAGCTGTTAAAGCTAGGATTAGGGAGGATTACTTTTAGTCTTAGCCAGCTCTGTCTTTTAATGAGCCCATTCATTCTCAACCTGAAAATTTCAGTACAGTGAAGGAGGACAAAATATGTCACCTCAAAGCGTGCCGTGCTGGCATATTGATTACTTGGAATTAAAGTTACTTAAGGCAAGCAAGACACTCTGACCCTCCTTTGTCCTCCTGAAAGCAGGAAATAAATCTCCCACGTGAAAGGCACCCTCCCTGTACCAAAGGTAGAGATCATCCCTTATCACCAGAGATAGGGAATTCAGGGCCAAGAAGGATGTATATAAACAACTTTGTTACTTTTTCACTAATTTACTACCCTAGGCCCAAACTTCTTTGTCTTGTCAATTCTTCACAAGTTTATTGTTCTTGTGTCTAAAATGTATAAAAGCTCCTTGCTTTGGTCACTTCTTGGAGTCTCATATTTGTACGGGCTCCTTACATACAAAATTAAATTTTTTTTTCTCTTGTTAATCTGTCTTAGGCCAATTTAATTATTACCAGCCAAAGAACCTAGAGGGAACAGAGGAAAAGTTTCCCTCCCCTACAATAGATACATGAAAATTTCTACACCTTAAACTTTATGGATCTACCCTGACATAAAAGCAGAAGTCACACGCGGTGCTTAAGGGGGGAGCACCTAACATGAGGTTTATTGAATGAAGCCGCTCATGGTCAGAAAACTGGCTGAACATCATTCTCTGCTTTACCCTAACATCCTCAGCCCTGAACCTCTGGATTTAATTCGTACTTGATCCTTAATTGCTTATGAACTGTCTGGAATGCTGGTACATCACGAGATAACTTGTGTGGATTGAATTTTTGCTGTTAAAGATTGCTGCTGGGTATGTGGGATTTTGTGGAAAATAAAAGGAGAAGGTCTACCAGTGGAAAGCAAATTTGGTATGGTGTCTGCTACAAAATAAACCATGGCATATTTCAGATCACAGCCACTTTCAGGCTTTGGACCACTGACTCCCCCTGTCCCCCACCCCACCCCCCTGCCTCTGCCATATTTCACTGGTTGATTTTTAGTGGCAAACGCCGCATTTCCCCAGCTGAGATGAGTACGGAAATGAAAAGAAAAGCTATGTCAACTTGAATTTAAAGTTTTCTGACCTGAAAATGAACTAGTCCTCTTAGCATAATGTACTCCCCTGCAAGCAATTCTCTTAACTAGGCTACAGTGCCATTTGGGAATGGGGGTGTTTATTTTTTTCATTCCCTGCAGAAAGTCAAATCATCTGAGCGTTGATCAGCGCAGATTTAATGCACAACACTGCACGTTTGCCCCAGTAACACAGTGAAGGTCTGCCACTGGAGATTCAAAACAGCTCCAGGCAGAAGCAAAGCATATTACTGCCAACCCAGGCATTTTTAGTGATAACCATCTCTCAAGGCAGGGTAGCAAGGACAGCTATTAATAACCAGAGTGATTTTCAAAAGGAAAATAAGTAATAAGATAGCTATACATCTGCACATCATAGAAACTCCTCCATGCAATGCAAACATCTTCTTGCCTCAAAGGCTGATACAAAAATACTTTTATGGAGAAGAAAGTAATTAACAATGGAAGATCATCTAAAATCTGAGCTGGAAGCAACCTTGGAGATCACTAAATCCAACCACATACTTGTATTTTTTAATTTTTTGTTATGGAAAATTTCAGACACACACCAATTACAAAAGTAGAGATAATGGTATAAGGAACCCTCTTGTATCACCCAGCTTCAATAATTATCAACATTGTTTCATTCTTGTCTCTTTACTCTCTCTGGGTGTTGGCTACAATTTGATAGGACACAGAAGTATCTTTCTACAAGTCATTATATTTTTCTTTTATAACTTTTTGTATTTTAAATTTGGAATATGGGAAGAATTTAAGCAAAACTCTTTTTGGGTTATCTGTACTTTTAAAACTTTTTGCTCCTTATATATATACATATCCAAAAATGGTTGTTCATAATGTGTTGAGGAACTTCCTATTTACTTAAATAATGTCGCAGGGATTTTGCCATCTATAAAATGGCTGTATAAGCCAATTATATCATCAGGTTGTTGTAAGAATTATATTAGTTAATTTGTGTAAAGCTTTTAAAATAGTGCCTGAAATATATTATCCACTAAATGTGTTACTAACATTCATAAGTGAGGCTACCTCCCCCTTTTGCTGTCTTTGTCAGGTTTTAGTCCCACTGTTATACCCATTTCATAAAATGAACTGACAGCTTGTCTTTTGCTCTGAAACACATTATTTGGAAAGGGAATTACCTTAAAATTTTGAAAGAGTTCTTTGTAAAATTTATAGGCCAGAGTACTTGGAGAAAGTAATTCCTGACAACTTTGAATTCTTTCCATGATAATTAATCTATTCAGATTTTCTATATTTTCTTGGTTCCATTTTGTTGCTTATATACTCTCAGCAGATTGTTCATTTCATCCAGATGTTCAAACGAACATAGGGTTGTACCTAGTTTTCTCTTATGACTTTAAACATTATATACAAAATTATATGCTCTTTTTAATTTCTAATTTTGTATGTAGTCATCCCTTAGCTTACCATCTGTGACGAACTGGTTCCAGGATCCCCCCTTGGATATCAAGGAAATCCGTGGATGCTTGAGTCCCTTATATAAAATGCTGTAGTATTTGCGTATAATCTATGTACATCATCCCGTAAATTTAAAATCATCTCCAGATGACTTATAATACCTAATACAAGGTAAATGCTACATAGTTAGCTGTATACACAGGTAAATGCTATATAAACAATTGCCAGCAAGCAACCAACTCAAGTTTTGCTTTTTGGAACTTTCTGGAATTTTTTTCCATGAATATTTTCGATCCTTGGTTGGTTGAATCCAAGGATGTGGAACCAGTGGATACAGGGGGCTGACTGTATTTGTACTCCTCTTCTTTGTTCTTGATTATATTTGAAGAGGAATACACTTGTATTTATCTTTTCTTTTGTCTATCAAAACTCCTCTGTGCTGTCTCCTGTGTACTGTTTCTATTTTCTCACCCACTAATTTCAACCTTTGTCTTCCTTCTGTTTCCCTGAGGTTTGTTTCATGTTCTTTTTTAACTTCATGAGGTGAATACTTAGTTTACTCATTTTGATTTCCAGAATTCCTTGCTTAATAATGAATTTAAGGTTACTGACTTGCTTCAGAGCAAACTTTTCATAAATTTCGTTAAGCATAGATCTGTTTTCATTTCTTCAATTTTGAAACGTCTATAAATTATGGCTTTTATTTCTGTTTCAACCCAGGAGATACTAGAAAGCAGACTTGAAATTTACATGAGTTGATTTAAAAATAAAATTGTGGTTGTTTTCATTGTGTAAAATTGATCTATAGCTAATTTCTAGTGTAACTACATTATGGCAGAAAATAAGGCCTGATCTGTACAATTTCAACTTGTTGAACCTTTTCTTTTTTTGGATTAATATATAACCAATTAAAATGAGCATTATATGGGCACCACAAAAGGAAGTACATAAATACATATTGTATTATTACATTGATGTTCAAAGTTGAATATCATATTACAATGATATTCAAAGTTTTGTATCATTATTTCTATTTACTTAACTATCAAGTTACATCACAAACGTACTTTAGTCATTTCTCCTTGTATTTCCAAATGTTGAGTATTATAAATTTTTTTTTTTTTTTTTCTGTACGCAGGCCTCTCACTGTGTGGCCTCTCCTGTTGCGGAGCACAGGCTCCGGACGTGCAGGCTCAGTGGCGATGGCTCACGGGCCCAGTGGGATCTTCCCGGACCAGAGCACGAACCCGTGTCCCCTAGCATCGGCAGGCGGACTCTCAACCACTGTGCCACCAGGGAAGCCCGAGTATTATAAATTTTGACCCTATGTTTTGCGATGTTTAAAAGAATAAAATTGGAATGCCTTCCTTGAGGTTTCTGTATTTAATAATAAAAAGTATCTTTTGCCAATTTACTGTTTTGGCATATAAATAATAATTGGTCCTAAACTAATAATTCTACCCTCTTTTCTTTTAAAGTCTACTTTATAGAGAATATTTTATTTGAAATAAATGCCATCATACTTCGGTTAGATCACACAGGTTTTTAATTCAATTGTATGCTCTCATTAAATATAGAAATTATACCTCTATATTTTCTGCCACAAGTCATATAGTCTTATATCTGTCATCTTTTTTTTTTTTTTCTTGCGGTACGTGGGCCTCTCACTGTTGTGGCCTCTCCCGTTGCGGAGCACAGGCTCCGGACGTGCAGGCTCAGCGGCCATGGCTCATGGGCCCAGCCGCTCCGTGGCACGTGGGATCTTCCCGGACTGGGGCACGAACCCGTGTCCCCTGCATCGGCAGGCGGACTCTCAACCACTGCGCCACCAGGGAAGCCCTGTCATCTTTTTTGTGTATTTTTTATTTATGCTGTTTTTCTCATTTTTCCTTTTGGCCTTTGCTTTAATAGATTACTATTTCTTTGATTGAACTGTCTCCAGCAACTTGGAAGGTACACATTCTGTTTTTATATCTACCTAGATTTCTATTTCCATTAATTATTAAAATAAAGAATACCTTTTGGCTCCCTCTCAAAGAGGAGAAAGTACAATAAGTGTGTCATGATATAAAACAAAATGGTACACACATATATACTGGTCAAATATCTTTATCAATTACATTGATTATATATAGATTAGATCTTTACTCCCTAATTGCCATATTTACAAAGCTTCCTGATCATTATACTTTCCTTTTACATATTAAAAAACAAAACCAAACAAAACAACTTTAGTTACTCATGTTTATCACTAATTCAATTTCCTACAATGCTCATTTGGCTTTTTACTGAGTCTGCATTCCAGATTTTAATTCTTTCATTACTAATTTTTGTTAGCACCCTTTAAACCCCAGTTAGTATCAGAGTTAGGTCTCTTCACATGAGCATCTTTGTTTCACAGATTCCATGGTTTCTTGTGCTTGACAGAAGGCACAACAGAGATGCATCTTTTAATTTTATTGTCTTTTCTTAAGACATCTCTTTCACATGCATTTCTGGTGTCTGTTTTGTTTTGCATCCTCAGACAACAGGTGACACTTCCCCCCTTCCACCCCTCCCCTCTTTTAACACTGAATATTTTCTTAGGTCACCGTGATGGAGTAGTTTTTTTATTTAACTTTGTCTATTAACATTGGTTGTAATTCTATCCAGGTCTTAGCTTCACTAACCAAAAGTGGGTGTATCCCTTTATTCCTCCAAAAGTGTGTGTGGGGCAGCTTCCAGAATTCCTATCTGAGGGACTCAGATGGAAGTTTCTATTGCTTCAGTTTCCACCTTCAGAGTAAGCTGGTATCACCCTTTAGCTATGTCCACACCCAATATGCCATGTTAGCCTCTTTCCCTATAAAGTATTGGCTAGAATTGTTAATTTCCTAGTAGTTTTTTGGCGGGGAAAGATGGTGTACAGCATGTATGTGTGTGTTGGTAAGTATGGTAGAACATTTCCTCTGGATTCCTTAGAAAAATGTTTCCTTTATAACAATCGAACACCTAATTTTTAAAACAGGTGTCCAGGTTTAATGTGTATTTCATAGAGAGATACAAAGTGGCTATTGCAGCTACCGCTGAAAGCTTTTAAAGATAGCCTCTCTATCTCCCCGTGTTGTCAATTTAGTTCTTTAGTTATTAGTCTTTACTCTAGCCTGAATGTTTGTGTCCCCCCCAGAATTCATATTTTGAAATCCTAAACCATAAAGGTGATGGTATTAGTAGGTGGGGCCTTTGGGAGGTCATTAGGTCATGGGGGAGCACCCTCCTGAATGAGATTAGTGCTCCAGTAAAAGAGATCCCACAGAGCTGCCACGTTCCTTCCACCGTGTGAGGACACAGTGAAAACGTGCTTGTAATAAACCAAGAAGAGAGCCCTGACCTGATCACGCTGGCACCCTGATCTCAGACTTCCAGCCTCCAGAAGTGTGGAAATAAATGTCTGTTGTATATAAGCCACCTAGTCTGTGGTATTTTGTAGTAGCCCGAACAGACTAAGACTGTCAGATGGTCACTTCTCAACTTGACCTGTGCTACAACTACAGGTAATTTTTCAAGTAAATTTTTGATGGTTACCCTCTGTTTCTAGTCTGATTAGAACATTGCTTCTTTCTTTGTTTTTCATAGAAAGCTGGGTAATAATAAATCAGCCTTGGCTTCCAAGAACCCATTTTAAAACTGCCTTCCACTCTAACTTATCTCACGATGCTACTTAAAAAAATCTTTAGCAATTCCTAACTTCTTTCTGGAAAAACACCCAAATCATTACCACCACAACTGATCCTAGTTTCTGCCTGTATCCCAACCTGAGACTTATCCTACTCTCCCTGCTGCTCTGGAGGTCCCACCACACTGCCTTTCTCTCCTGGCAGGCAACCTCCTAGACTTAGGTACTGTTCCATCTGTAATACTATTCCATCTTTCATCCTTCAAAATCTAAGCTCCAGAGCTACTTTTCAGAGAAGCCTTCTCCCAGACTACATCATGTCCTTCTATTCTACATGATCAGATCATTGAACCCTATTCTTCTCCCACCTCACAACCAAAAGCACACGCCCCAGTGTGATTTTCTGATTAACCTCTTACTCCCCAGCAGACCTGTAGGCCCCATGGTAAGAGGAACCACTCTGTTTTTGTTCACTCCTATATCTGCCATGTCTGCTAAACCCCTGACATCTGAGAGGTGCTGCCAAAGTTCGATGCTTTCACTTTTAAAAAATAATCTATTCTCCTCAACCTCAATATCCTGATTTACATACTCCACTGGGACCCAATCATAAATCTCATTCATCACAACAGTTTCACTGAAGTAACCTGGAACTGCACATTGAGAAGGAATGCTGGCTTGCAATATACTGAACAAATTCAAAAGGCAGCAACACTTATAGAGAAGGTGTAGGGATGTCTTTGTTATAGTTAGGTGTTGATTTCAGAGGTGTGTCATACAGGCCTCATTTGGCAGTAAGTGGGAACCACAAAGGGAAGAAACACATGCTACTTAAATCAGCTACAATTTATTATGAAAATCCCATTTGTCTTCTCAAAAGGCAAACCTGAGTTTGCATGAAATGATAAGAACTGGGGCTTCAAACATCTATAAAACTGAAGTATTTTGGTACTTCCCAGGTGTTTCCTATTGTATGTGCTGGTTTGAGGGAAAAAGAAAGTGTATAAATTCCACATTACTTCACAAAGTAGAGATTCTGTGGATATTTCTGAGACGCTACATTAGCAACTGCAACTATCTTTCCAGCTGTGCCCACCATATGGATCTATGAATTACTGTGGAGTGTTGTTACAACACAACTGCTTCCCAGGGGTTAATTCAGATGGTGAGGATGGCGATAATGTGTTAACCTGTGACTAGGTGATGTGAGAGAAACAGGCTGTGTTGCAGTTAGAAACGGGAGGAGCTTTCTTGGCTCAATATGATACGGCTGCCCACTGTCTCATCAGCAGCCAGGACCCACCTAAAATATCACGAACATTCTCCCAACCAGCCCCTGCACTAAAGACAGGACATTTCTTTTAGTTCATAATGTAGGCAGAGTTGGTCTCTCTGTGAAAGGATTACTACTTCATGTGAAAATTTGTGTTTATTCTCTATGTCTCAAATGCCAAAATCGTTAGCGAATACAGTTAACTCAGATAAGCATAATGCGTAAAAGAGTTTTTCATCCATACTGTTCGTCCTCGGTGAACAAGCGACTTCATTAAGCCATTTCCTTTTAAATCAGCAGCTATAATCCTACCGTTAGTCAAAATGCCACCGTCTATTCCCTTTGCCTATAAAAGTGAACTTTACTTGTTGTCTGGTCTTTGATTTGACCAACTCCAGGTATTTTCTTCTTAAATGTCTGAAAACTAAACTGAATGAGTTAAAAAAATATATCAGAAAAATGGCCAACTTTTTTTTTTTTAAGATTTTTTAAAAAAATTATTTATTTATTTTTGGCTGCTTTGATTTTCGTTGCTGCACGCAGGCTTTCTTTAGTTGCGGCGAGCGGGGGCCACTCTCTTCGTTGAGGTGCATGGGCTTCTCATTGCGGTGGCTTCTCTTGTTGCGGAGTATGGGGTCTAGGCGTGTGGGCTTCAGTAGTTGTGGCACGAGGGCTCAGCAGTTGTGGCTCACGGGCTCTAGAGTGCAGGCTCAGTAGTTGTAGTGCACGGGCTTAGCTGCTCTGCAGCATGTGGGATCGTCCCAGACCAGGGCTTGAACCTGTGTCCACTGCATTGACAGGTGGATTCTTAACCACTGCACCACCAGGGAAGCCCGCCAACTTATTTGTGCCATCACACTCAGAGGATCAAGATCCCTGAGAGTGGTGAATATTCCACTTTTGAGACTTCAATTTCTGATCTCCCAACCTGAGTCTATTTCCAAATTTCCAGGACTCAAGCAGCATTTCCTCCTTCTATGTACTGCACCATTATCCAGCTTAATTCAATGTAACATCATGATGTACTGACCTGACAAAACACCGATTTGTTGATGAAAATGTATCCAAAGGGCTGCTCATTTCTTTCTCACCTGAAAAGATGAGATTCCTATTTCCAGTGCGCATTAAAACAAGAACACTTGCCATATATCCTGCAGTGATTGTCCACTGGATTATTTATGAAATGCTCAGCCAGGTTTATGTTGTTGAAAGATCACTGTTGATCATGTGTTCCGCTCTGGCTGGTACATCCCTGGTAGCACTCTTAACTGGGTATGTAATGTGTTTTTCACATCTCCAGACTCTTCACCTCCCACCTAGCACCTGGGTTTCCACACAGCATCACCTCTCACTGCTTTCTGGGACAGGACAACTCCAAAAGGGAACTCTGCATGCAGCTGAACTTTGTTGAATGATCACAATTTGTAGATCACTTTGCTTTTATGGATCAAATCTCACTTTCCAAATACCATTTCCTTTCGGTGCTAATGTGTTTGACCCTCATTCTGATGGATCAGTGGTCCTCCAGTTCTAAGGATCAAACCTGGAGATAATCACTTTGATTTTTTTTTTTTAATGTTTGAAAAGAAAATAGAGACCTTCTCAACTTGAATTTAAATCTACAAATATAGTGCCTATTATTAAATTAAGTACAGAGTAACTATCGGCAGAGAAGCTGGGTAATTAGGGCCATCATTAATTTACTAAAATCCGTGGTTTCAGCCAAATAAAGAACATGGAAACATCTGCATAAAAGCAAAGAAGGAAAAAAGAAGAGACAGAAGAAAATTCTTGCAATGTATTTCTGATTTTTTTTCTAAACTAAATGATCCTCTTTAGGCTACTAAGCACTAAGAAATTTAATTAACTGCTATTAAGTAGCTAAGTGTATCTCTAAGTGCTACAGCCTGGGACTTGCTATAGATGCAAAAACAGCTTAAACATCTCTCTTACTAGAACTGAAAGCGGAATGAAGGTAGAAAGTGTACAACTACCACTCCTGGGGAACTTTTCTTTGAAAACAGACCAGCAATTCTCTATACAGGTTAAGAAACTGGGGGCTCAGAATTATTCTATGACCAGGGAATGCTTGCTGTCTATACAAACTCATTTCTTCTACTCATAAGTATATAGTTGTTGACATCTAGGCATTCAAAAGTAACGTCATGAAACCTTCAGATTGTTTTAAAGAACTGACAGGAAAATTCAAAGGCAAAAAGTATGTTGGTAGCATCACAGAACATGCTTAACCAATTCTGGAGATAACTGACATCAGAAATATTCATCCCAGTTCTTCTTGTCACATCTAGTGATGGAGAAGCTCACCATTCTTCTAGAAATGTGGAGCCTGATTTCTCCCTTTTGCTTCCCTTGTTGATTCCTTCTTTGAGCTACGTCATCTCATGGCTGAGAGAAATGGAGCCTGTATCTGGTGTGGTAAGGACAAAAAAATCCTAGTGGCCTCTCCTCCCAAACATGAAACACTCCACCAGGCCATTTAGGTTAGACAGTTTTCTAACAAGTAGTCCCTGATCAATGTGGCTTTTTTTTTTTTTTTTTCCTCAGTTGGTGAAAAAAGAGAGGTTTAATGAATGGAGAAAAGCATCATCTTCCAAACTGTTTCCCATTACTCTATACTGATTAAATCACTCTTGTGCTATAACCTCCGCTGGTTGGCAAAGTGGGAAAAGAAAAAAGGGAGGAACTGGCTCAATAACTTTCAGATAAAAGAATCCAGGTTTGTATTTTTCAAAGGAACATGGTAGAGTCAAGGAGCATCAAACAGGATTGCTTTAAGAATATTTAAAACAAGATTAAAAAAAATACCTAGTACTATGGTGTTGATGAACCTATCACTAATTAAGTATTAACCTCTCCTCACTGAATTTCAATAGATGTGTATTCAAATGAATATATAATGTCTTGGGCTTAGAAGTGGAACTCAGAATGCATTTTCCATAGAAATAATACCATCCAAGGTGGTTTACCAGAGTTTGATCCGTAATATTCTTGAAGACTAGAGCAGTAGTATTATTTCAATGCTGCTCTAACCAGCATTTTAAACACTATTTCACGGGATCCCACATCCAGAAAACCTCTTCTCAATCACTGATCTCCAACAAGGTCACTCTTAACTTACTGAACACCTGTGGTTCTAAAATTTATTTGCAGGAGATAGGGCATCTCTCAGGTAAGTCACTTCTCAGGTGACATGAAATGGCCATCAAAGGGCAGCTATTTCAGTGCTGACCAAACATTAAGGACTCAAGATCCTAAGAACATAATTTATCACTTGTTATTTAAGTGTCTTAAAAACTGAGTCTAATTTTGGGCACCTTCCCTCACTCCACACACACACACACACACACACACACACACACACACAGAACGAGATGACTCAAGTGCAATGTCGGCCCTTCATCCTGATGTGCACGTTCAACCATGTCCCCACTATAACCAGAAGAGGAGATTGGTAACACACTTAGAAAGGGACTCTTCTTATAGCTTTTCATGACAATTAAGTGAATGTTAATCTTATAACCATCTAAAAATTTCAAATTTTGTTTTAAAATAGCCATACAAAATAAGCTGAAGATTATGTTCCCTAGTCTCTTAAAAAAAACTCTGCAATATTTTAAAGCCCTTAGCTCCTCCGAGGCCCACTTAATGCTTTGTTTCTTCTAAGGAAATGAATGGAGCCCAGGCACATACTGTGCACGCTACTGTAACATGCAAACATAAAGAATTACGTGGGGCTTGGCCTCTGAGAAGATGATTGGCAGGGCTCATCTCAATTGTCATGCGGAGTCTTTAAGAGCAATTTTCAAATGTTAGGAGAATGGCTAAATCAGCATTTTAATAAAGCCACAATGCCAGAGCATGATGAGTTTATGTTAACAATAGATGCATATTCCAGATGAATCTCTTGGAAGATATATCTGAAAAATATTTGCCTACTTAAAATTTGTTAAATGAATGGAACTCAAGAATCATAATATGTCTTCAAAGACAAGTGATTTTCTGATTTAATTTTAATTCCAGGCTTAGGCAAATGAAAAAATCAAACCAGGCCTAATTAATAAAATCGGGAATGTTTGGATGTTTGAATTTTGCAAACTGGTGCCACATTTATTATGTCTTTAATCCTTACAACACACTGGGGAGATTTAAAGGACAAAGATAAATTCCATTTGGCTGGCATAATGCTGTGTGAGGATTTGAGAGTTACGCTGGGAACCAAGATACGGAGAAGGAGAGCCTGAAATCTCGGTGAGAGAAAGTAGAGGAATAAGTTGGAAATGGAGGGACTGCTTCCTGAGGAAGGTGGTCAGTTGTCTAATCAACAGAGCGAGAAAATTAGAACCTAGCCAGGAAGATGTCAGTATCCAAAGGTGTCTGATATGGCAGGCGGGGCCTGGTAACTAGACTACCTGGAGGTTGCAATACTCAGAATCCAAAGGATAGTGTGTTATGGTTTGAGGTTTGGAGCTGGATTAGAATGGAATCTGCATGTACCTTTGGGTGAAACATGAAGGCAAAGAGCTAAACTGTCTGGACTGCAGTGGAATGGGTTGGTATTTGGAGCTAATATGGATGCCCCTGAAAATCTAAAGTTATATAAAATTGGTAAGCAGTTTGGGGCAGTTTGGGGCAGGCATGGGAATAAGGCATGCAGAGGGGAATTAGGCACTCCTGCCTTATTCATTATACATTCTTGACTAGCATGTAGATATCTTGAAGATTATTCTGGGCATAAAGGATGCTCATTTTAGCATAGCAAGATTACTTGTGGCCCAGTGACCTGTCAGCATAGTTTGGACTAATTAAGAAACTGGTGAGCCGGATTCTGAAGGTGACATCTTGATGCCGGAAGCTGAGTACGTGTGGGGAGATAGAAAAAGAATAGGGCTCAGAGGAGTTATATAATTGGCTCAAGTAAGTTAACAGCAGCATTAGGATTAGAATGTGGGTGTCCTAGTTCCATGCTTTTACCTCTGTCCTACAGCAAAGACAAATATCCAGCTGAAATAACCATGCTGTGGGAGGGCGTGATTGATTTTTTTAAGACTATAATATTCATGATACGTCTAGATCAAATCACATTTCTGGGCCCCTGGAGATGTTTGCAAGTGGAAAGGTTTTTGCTGGGACAAGACCTACTTGATTTTGCAGGGCAGACACACAAGTTTTCCACCCTGGCTACATATTCGAATCACCTGGAGTGCTTTCAAAACTACGAATGATGTCAAAGGAACCAACCTCAAAAAAAAATGCAGACTGAATTGATATGGGATGGCACCCAAAGAACTAATGCATACAGAGTACAAAAAAGTAGTTGTACGGTTGTCTCCCGACTATAAAAAAAAAATGGGGCACATTCTACGCAAAGGTAACTCCTAGACCTGCCACTGATTAACGTGTGATCTCACTTAATCTCTTTGCTTTCACTTTCTTATCTATGAAACACATGTTCTTATTTCTTATAGGATTATTGTAAGGATCCAAAGATAATATAAGGTAAGCTAAAGATTATGAACACCATAAGGAACTCTACAGATGCCGTTATAAGGTCCCTGAGTCTGGTGCCGTGCGAATGGGATCTAAGTTTAACGGGGATGTGTTCAGCCTAAGAGCATCCAACGACGACAATTATAGCTAGTTTCTCTATAACTCATAACAACGAAAATAATCTCAGAATCACGTGGCTTCCTTTTTTTATACTGCAGGAAGGCATACTTTCTCTAACGACGACATAGTAAGAGCTGTCCAAGTGTAAACCGCTACTTCTTCATGTGACTACCTGAGAAAAAGCCAGTCTTTTCTTAGTTGTTCACCTCTCTTAACAACAATGACAAAAATATAGGAAAGCCTGAAGTGATTATATTTTATTTTAAATTCTTAAAAATACGAATTGGACATAAAAAACGGTTAACACTTCTGCTTGCGTTTGATGTGGAAATCAAAGTACTCCACCTCAGCAGGGTGAACCTGGGCTGGTTTTGTAGAAGGTGATCCAAGTGGGTGGATCTTCAATCTGGTGCTGCCTCAATCTGTTCCAGCCAACTGGAACAACACTTTTGGGGACTCTGCCCTGGGTTTATGGAATCAGAATATCCGTGGGCGAAGGCCAGGCACCTGTGGCTCTAACATGCTGCCCTGGTGATGCTTCCGCTTCCTGCACACCTCTAGCCAGAGGTGCGGAGTGTGGGGGGAGCATAGGTGAAGCTCAGGGCTTTTCAAACTTTAATGTGCACATGAATCACTTGGAGATCCTGTTAAAATTTGAATTCTGATACAGTAGGCCCTGTGTGGCACCCAACACTCTGCCTTTTTAACAACCTTCCAGGTGAGGTAGATACTTCAGGTACAAGGACCACATTTTGAGCAGCAAGGATCTGGGTGACATATAAAAGGAAGGTGGAAACAAAAACATCCTTTGGTGAACAGTTCAGGAGGATTTCACTGGTGAATAAGCTGTCAGTTTTAGTAAGCTAGGAGGAAGAATCTCAAAGTACCTCACTTCTGTTCCTATTTAATGAGTGGTTGAAGATCACAAATTCCTGCTGCCAAATGACCCTGGAGTTGATGGAAAGCACAGTGAAAATTCTAGGTCTCAAAATACTCTGTTTCTAATCTAAAGAAGCATCACAGACAACCAGAGCCCCATCATCCATAGTGATGTCTATTTTTTGGTGTCTGTGTTAAAGATTTAATAGTACAATCTATGCGGCAACATCACATCTGAGTTTGTACCTATCAACCAAGAAATGACAAAGACGCTATGCACGGTGATTGGCAGAGCACTGGAAATACGTGCTGACGGAAATGCTTTCCAAAGTAGATTAATTGCTGCTCATTTCTATGTTATCCTAAGAAGGTCTGACACTGCACAGCTTTTGAAATAGGACATGCAGCATCCCTTACAATGGATTTCATGCCATTATCCAGTATCCCACTGATACAATAAAAGGCTGACTCATTTCCTTTCCTCTTCATGATCTGTTACAATAGAAACTGGGATACCATATGCTGGGTTTAAAACGCTCAGTATGTCCAGCGGCTCTTGGCGATGCTGCCAGCTTTAAGGTGATCACAGCCTGGAGAAGCAATGAGAGGATCACTGCTGGACAGTTGGCATTGGAGGGTTTTGAGTAACTGGGGAGATTTCATCAGATAATCATTGACTCCACTGCCCCAAACTGATGGATGTCTGTGATGCTCTCTTATAACCTTCAATACCCACCTTGTTTTCTCTCACATTTCCTTGCCTTGCCTGCCTGGCCTACAGTATTACTGAGCTCACGGTTTCTAACAGAGCCCATAATGAGAATACTTATTTCCTTGTCTTTCAACATCAAGACTGTCAGGAATGTCAGCACAAATCAAGGAACTGGATTTCAGAGCTGCTGACTGCTGCCGGCGGAGACGAGCAAATTTCAGTAGATGTCTACAGAAATTTTTAATATATTTCTGAGTGGGAAGGGGAAAGTACTCAGGTTCATTCATTGTGGAGCAGCACAACAGTGCTTCTTGTGCTTTGCGTTTCCCAAAGATATCACTGTACCAGGGATTAGTGGGGTATTTTTTTCTCAATATGCTGTAAGATTAATTTTCAGAGTTGCTGCCATGTTATGAAAGATCAATGCTGTGAAGGTAGCCTGCAGAAGAAATTAGCAAAATCTTCCTTTCTTATTTGATCAAATTTCATAATAAGAAGAGAACTGTTAATGTGAGTGAACATCACTTTAACCTAAATAGATGTCCAGTTAATTGCTCTCCTCATATAAAGGACAGGACTTCAGGAATGCACATACAGTTTCTAAATATGTTTAGTTTTTATTCAGCAATTATTATGTGATGATAGAACTAAAAGGGATCTGAGAGATTTCTTTTAATCTCTTCGTTTAGAGATGAGTAGAGATAGAGAACGTGAACATCATAGCCCAATATCAAATAATGATTTGAAATAGAGCCAGGACCAGAATTCATGTCCTGGACTCCAAATTGAATGCTTCTGATACTAACTTGGCAAGAAAATTAAGTCCTAAAGAATAAACCCATTTCTCAGAAGACAAACTCCTGAAATGTTATCTGGATTCTCTGCCAGTCTCAAACACTAGAAACCCTAACAATTCCATACCCTCCATCCAGACTTGGAGGGGTGCCTGCCTCTTCCACCTGCTTATCTATTCACCATGCTTGAAATGCGAGCCACGTAGCTGTTTTACTAATTGTTATTTCCTGCTAAAAACGTTAGCTGGGGCATTAGGTGAGAAGGAAAAGTTAAAACTTCTGAAGACAGGACAAAAATAAAATGGTGTTTTCAAATTCTCAGTTTAAAATATCTTCTTTTTCCATCACATGTAAAGCCAAATGGAAAACTAAGGTAATAACAAGGAGAGCGGGTATCAAACTAAATTTTAGCCAGAGTGACCACAAATGGAGTTTATCAGTCTTGTCAGCACAAACTGTAGTGAAATCCTAATAAATATCACTAACTACTAAACCTCCAGACTCCTGAACTCTGTATGTGCAGTCAGAGTCACCTTCCAGTCATCATTAGTCCTTTCTGCAGACACTGCAACCTGCCTACACATCGTCTCTCCACATTCTCCCTTATTATCAAAATTATGATTTTTTAGGGCCATCGTGTATCTGTAGAAAATACTTGATTTTTGTGTCTCTTTTGCCACTGGAGTGATCGATGAAATGTACATAAAAGTCCTTGGGCAAAGCAAACCTTCCATAATACAAAAGCGACTCTAAATGAAGAGACTTCTGACATTTGCCCTGCCCTCTTCCCATTTCTACCTTTCTGCACTGGCGCCTTAGCCATGCCGCATGTTTAGGACTTCAGAGAAGGATCAAAAAAAGGACTTGGGTCCTGGAAGATGTCCCCCAAAAGTGGTGCCAGCTTTATACCACATACCTTTGGAAGTCTTATGTGTGAGAACAACACAAACCCAAGTCCACTGAAGCCAGTGTTAGCTGGGTTTTCAGGGACTTGCAGTGAAATGCATTCCTAACTGATCTAGTCATTATAAGTCCTTACAAAGTCATCTTGGATTCTGTGGTCAAGGGACTTTGGTTCTGGGTCTGATCCCTTCCCAGACCAACAATGAGATGAAGTGAAGCAAGGCCATCTTTTAATACGATCAAGTCGGAAGAAGTGTTGGCGGTTTTACCTACATGGCTTTACCAAGCAACAGGATTCTGATTTTGATTGACTCAGGTATCTTTCCCCTTGAGCCAGGTAGACAGCAGGGGGATGGAACATTTGCACAATCTGATATTTTCCTGTCCTAATTATGGGAGGCACTGACGATGCTTCCTTGACACAGAGGGACTTTGGGAATCTCTACAAATGACACTGTCCCCCTTTCTGATGCCAAGAGGGTGAACAATCAGCAAGAAAAATAGCAGCCTGTGACATGTGCACATTTCGGTGCAGAGTTACCTCCAGCATGGGCTGGTGGGCCGCACAGCAGTACCATCCCCTGACCTTGGCGGACAGACACGGTGCTTCTCGTTCTTGTTTTAAAGTTTTCAAGATCTGTTGGGAGACATAAAGGAAAAGGAGTTTAAAATTTAAAGTCCTAAGACATTCTGAAAGACTAATACTACTTCAAAAGAGGACAGTCTTCTGCTGAGAAACAGCCTTTACAGCACCCGGATCAGGGAAATTCAACTTTACCGTCTTCTTGCATGATATTGTCTCATCCTCTATGACTCTATATCTATACTGTAAGGTAGCCACTTGCCACATGTGCCTATTTAAGTTAAAAAACAGTTAAAATCAAATAAAATGTATGAATTCAGTTCTAGTCACACGAGCTGCATCTTAAGTGCTCAAGAGGCACACATAGCAACTGGTTTCCATACTGGACAGCAGAGAGAGAGAGAGAACATTTACATCAGTGCAGAAAGTTTTATTGGGTAGCACATGGAGTAAGTGACCTCCCCAACTCTATCTGTAACTGAATATCATTATCAGGATGTATATTCGTGTTTTTTGATAGTCAGCTGTTTACTTCACAAACCGTTCCATTATATGCAATTATGTTTGTTACTCTTATATGTACCTAGAATATGACTATCTCTGTCTACACACACACACACGTTACATACAATGTGTAAACAGACATACATACACAATTGTTTTATAAAGTTCCTGTGTATTTTTAAATACTTATAAGGTACTGTCCAAGGTTCTGTTTGGAAGAAAGTTCCCCTTTCTCAAGGAGGTCAAATCTGGTTAGAAAGATAAGACGTTACAAGCCCAAAGATCACAGTTGGAGTCAGTAAATACACAGTTGCCAATAACAATGAGTTAATATAAGAAATATGTCTAATTAAGTGACAGACATTTTATTGTTCAAAAAGATTTTTCTTTCATCCTTCCAACTGCAAATCCTCTCAGCAATGATTGTTTTAAGTGCCATTTCATTTTTTGTTGTCTGAAACATTTGATGTAATAACCTGTTACCAGATTTGAGGATTATTCTAAGCCAAGTATGTTCTATAGGGTTGCAAGCCCTGTAGCTGTGCACATCAGAGTTCAGTAACATTTATTGACTATTTCCTCCATTTTGGCCATTTTGGTAAGTATTTTATGGTGATTATTTCAAGTGATCCTAACAACAATTATATGAGTTAAGTACCATTAATATCCTCATTTTACAGACTAGAAAAGAGTGGCACTATAACATTTGTTAAAGGGTACAACATCAGGGAGTAATGGAGCTAGGAAATAAACCTGGACAGCATTGCTACAGTTACAAAATGGAATGTTTCCACACTCAGGCTTGGTTTCAGGGAGTGTTCACAGGGTTAAAAATAATTGATACACCGAGCTGATCTCCCTGTGCTATGTGGCTGCTTCCCACTAGCTGTCTATTTTACATTTGGTAGTGTGCATAAGTTCGGTGCTTTGTGACCACCTAGAGGGGTGGGATAGGGAGGGTGGGAGGGAGATGCAAGAGGGAGGAGATATGGGGATATATGTATATGTAGAGCTGACTCACTTTATTATACAGCAGAAACTAACACACCATTGTAAAGCAATTATACTCCAATAAAGATGTTAAAGAAATAATCTATACACAAACATGTCTTCATTACCAGCTTCTTCTAGAATTAGGCAAATCTGAAGCTCATATATTATTGCTTTTATCAATTAAACATATACAAATTTGGCTGCCAGCTCGGGATACAGACATTATGAAAAGAAAGCTTCTGCCCTGTAGGGACTCAAGAGTTTGGTGGGCAGGACTGACAGGTAACACCTAATCATGGGAATCCAAAGACTGCTGAAGTTGAGGTGTGCAGAGCGACACCTTGAGGACCCGCACGTACTTAGTGCAAAACAAAACATGACTACAATTTAAGTTTTGAAGTAATAAAATTCCTTTTATTACATTTCTGATGTAATAAAATTCCTTTTATTCCATGAGTACCAGGTGAGGCTAGGACATGATTTTTTCTTCTCTTTAAGGAAATGGTTTGAGAAGCCTTCAAAAATGATTAAACTAGAGATTTAAAAAACTTCATTATGGCATTAATACTGTAAACCATTATCCCTAAAAATGACACTGAATCATTCTGAATTGTCACTTCTGCATACAGGTTCTTAAAATAAGTCATCTAAGGTTTGGCACAGACATCTCATCCAATCTCCAGAGTTGCATGAAAAATTAAGAACTGATAGGTAATTGAGATCAAGTCTTATCCAGGCAAAATCCACCTTGATTCTGACTAGAGAAAGAGCATTAGGAAATGGGAAAGAAAATGAAAAATATATGCAATGATTTTTTTAACTTGTCCTTATTGAGTTTTAAAAACTGCATTCCTGTTTATTTCCCTATAGTTTGAGTCCATGTAGTTCCACAGGATTTGGACAGTTAGAAAATTGCATTAATCTGGTATTTGAGATAATATTTCAATAAGATTCTTAGCAGTTAAGTGAAATAGATTCCAGATGGTAAACCCTACCTACATAGTGAATGGAAATATTGCATTTGGGCAGATCTGAGTTTGAAAATCATCTCTGCCATGTATTATGCAAGGTTTAATTTTCTCATAAATAACATGAGATGTAATTAAATGTAATTTATTTTGAAAAAATGATGGGAAAAGATTAAATGAGGTAATATTTAAGAAGCACAAAGCCTTTCCTGCTACAAGTTTGGTGCTTGTAATCCAGTGGCAAATCATACCCCTATTATTCCATTTAAGAAAGGGTTTTGAATAGCAAATGCACTCTAGAGAGAGGTGAAGAGGCTAGTCAAAGCCCACCATATTTATGCACATGTTTAAGAAAAGATTGCATGTCCATTATTGGTCTTTTCAGATGTAATTATCCATTCAGATCCTAACTGCTAGCAGCATGATAATTTTCCAAATTAAAGAACTATGTGTGTGTGAATGGGGATTTTTTTGAAACGTGGACATGGCCAGGCCTTTCCCAGAAATATTCTCAAATATATTATCTTATTTAGGGTCATTTAATCTCCAAAGACTTGGTACTAGGTAATAATCAGTAGCAAGAGGCATTCCAAGTTAGAATACGTTATAGATGTTATGTCATCATGACCGTAGCACTCATAGCAATAATTGGATCTACTTGCAAAATGTATTGAGTTCATACCATGTGCTAACAAATTTTCACACAGATCTCATTTACTTCCATTATAGTTTTAATTCCCAATTTTCAGGTGATGTAACTGAATTTCAGAACCTTCTTCACACACTGAGAAAGTGGCCAGAAGAATACAAACTCATCTGCCTCTCTCCAAACCCACCACTATCAAGTACCAGAATCTATCATTTCCCCACTGACTTAGTGAAGCCAGTGAAAAAGGGCATTCAAACTAGTTACTTCACATCCTAGGGACCAAAAAAAAAAAAGTTTGTTTGAATGAATTTTATGCTCTTCAGTGAATATGTAAGAAAGTCCACATTTCAATGCACAATGCGATGAGTCGGTACATTTGATTCCAAATTTTCTATTCCTTTGCTTTTCCTTGCGGGTGATCACTTGATGGGGGGATTTTAAACATCAGGTGCAAAGGATGGAGTGGAACAAGGAGAAAACAATCAGAAACCACTGTATTAAAAAGCAGGATTGCTGCATTGTTAGGGAGGTAGCTGAACCATGACGCTTGGGTAGCATTCCCTTTAGCTCCGTGCAGCTAGTTACTAAAGGTAGTTGGATAAATGATAGTTACTAAAGGTACCTGAATAAATGATGTACTCTTATGGCAAGGAATTAATATCCATGTACTGTAGTTTCTCAAAACATTTTTTGCGGCTTTTTGTATGGTTCATTGAAAAGTGACTTGTAGACTTTTTAAAAAAATGAGTGACCATACATTTTGGTGTTGACTTCATGTATCAGCATTTTATATAAATCTTTCCAGAAATCATGGGCTAAAAAATGCACAGTTTTGTGGCAGATGTGTTTTCCTGTCATGTTTTTCTGTGAAAACAACTGTCCTTTGTTCTTCTGTAGAATATAATATTAGCACTTTATTTTTACATGAGGTTTTAAAAAATACACTATTATAGTACTTGGAAAGTGTAGCTCATTGAGAGCTTAGAGGAAGTGCTTTAGCAGCTAAATTCCTTGAGAAGTAAAAGTGTACAAAGTTCTTAAAGTTGCAACATGAGATAAATAATAAAAGCCTTAATATATGAAAACATTTGGAATTCAGCCCACAGAGTAAATCAGAGAGTGAGGGGGAAAAATCCCCAGATATTTACTGTCTGGAAAGTTATTAAATGTTTAGAGCTGGGGATGAGGTAGTCTATAAAAAAGACCTGGATGGGTTGAAAGAAAACAAAATCGAGGGTCCAAGATCTTTTTTGAGAAGTAATAACAGTAAATAAGAAAGAGTAACTTTTTTGGCCATCATTAAGGGACTGCCCATCACACTTATGAACAGGAAGAGTTAAAGCCATCCACAGGGTGGAGCCAGAGCAGAAGAGCATAAGAAATTCAGCTTTAAAATGGCCAGGAAAGGTTAATGACATAGTAACATACATCATGCTTTGTCAAGAATCCGCAGAGGGGCAGGAGAAGAGGAAAGAGGAAAAACGATACAGTAAACCATGCAAGTAATGCACATATTTTTAACGCATGTATTATTTACTACAAGTTAAAAAAATACCTATTCCCTTTTTTCCTGACTTGGGTAGACCTGGATTCTATCAATTCTCACAGGGTGACTTTAGAACAAGAAATTGTCAGTGACAGTTGCCTTTGTTACTGCTTCCTTCAATTTTGAAAGAAGCAATCAATTAAAAAATCAGTATCAGCTTGGAAAAATGGTCAAGTGATATATTTGTTATGAATATAATTTCCATAATGATGACTGCACTATTTATTTTAAAAAGAGGTATTTGGGGGGCATAACTTTAAAAACCAGTTATCATGCAGCATATCTAAAATTATGTCTTGACTGTGCCATTTGCTCCTTGAGTATGTACATATGTGGATTTGCATGGCTTCTTGGATTCTAGGGACTCAGAATGACAATAAGTCTAACTTTACAAAAACCTTATGAGTTGCAAAGTCACATTTTTGACATTCTTTCCACACAAGAAGGAAGAAACCATTAGGGAGACTGGCATGGCTGCCAGGTTTTTCCTGTGAGAGTGTATACAGCAAGAGGAAGAATTACTTAATGGTTTAGCACACTGGCTCTGGAGTCAGAAGGACCTGAGCACAAACTCGGTACTCTCACTCTTTAACTGTATGATGTGGGTGAGTACTCTCCCTGAACTTCCGTTTCTTCATTTCTAATACCAGGAAAATAATTCCTATCTCATACGGCTCTTTAGAGATTAAGATCATGAATATAAAGCACTCAACACAATGACTGGCCCAAAGTCAGTAGTCTGTAGATGCTAGCACTATCATTATCATTTCTGAGCACCACAGGAAAGTCTACAGAAAGTAACTCACTGGGGCAAAGCTAGTGATTCCAAACTTCCACCAGATAAAGTAACAGTAGAGCAGTCAGGTCAATCCCACTGTGGCAAAATAAGCTGCTAAGACTTAAAACACCTCTTCTTTTGCTGGTCTTAACTGTGTTTTCAAGTCTAGACTGGTGCTAAAGTAAGCCAGATACCTTATCCTTTGCAGTGCATGGAGTGTACTCTTCAGGTGACTTAAAATTAAGAAACACTCCCATATACTGAATTCAGATAATTTTCCTTAAGAAATTCCTATGATGGTATATTCTGAGCAGGTATTACTTTTTAATGTTAAGGTGGGAAATATCATTTTCATAAAACAGTAAAAACTGATGTTTGTGTATCTTTATAAAGGATACAAAATGTTGTTATATTAACAGAGAAATAAAAGATGAAACATTATTTACTGATTATATAAATTTACTCGTTGCACTTAAGATTTGAGGAGTTTACACTGTATACCAGATGAAAATAGAATGAATATAAATGGAACTGGAAAAAAATATATATACATTATATGTTTGTCAGTATCTTGCTTTTCCTATGTCATTAATTTTTCCATTTGTTTAGCCAACCTTCAGCAAATAATTTTTGAGTTCCTCTTTTCCTCCAAGTATTGGTGTCAGCCATTTTATCTCTCCAACAACTAAGTAAAACAGAACAATCAAAAACCTATGGATATGCTCAAGATCTGACATTAAATATCGCAATTTGTTGGCAGTTTAAAGTAAGGGATCAAAATCTGATTCTAGGTAGCGGTTTGACTTTGAAAAGAAAAGCCAATCTCTTTCCTGGAGACCTTTGTATAGATAACAAAGGACCTTATCAGTATTCCTAAATTAATGTACACACACTTTACAAATGACTCAGTTATAGAAATTGTTTATGACCTTCTTCTTTCATAGCCTAATGCTACTGCTATCGACATCCCTATGAAAATCCTTAGAGCACTTGTTTCAAAGTGAAAAAGGAAGAACTCATGGGAGCTCTCCCAGGTGCTGATTCTGACCCTCACAATGTTTTCCCTCTGTCTGAATTTTTCCTCAACCTATTTAGTCATATCAGATGAAAGTCTATAATTTAGGGATTAGTTTGGAATTACAGAAATGCCATTTTAAACCCACATATGGCTGCAAATGCATTACCTTGCTATGAGTCACTTACAGTGAAGAATTAATTAATTCAAAGAGATTGTTTCCTCTTAAATAAATAAGAGCAGTATGGATTCTTTGAATGTGAGTTTTGATTAACCAAAAAAGAAACAAAGAAAATGTAATCTATGGAGTAATAAGGAAGGCAACGTAGGGCTGAGAAAGCTCAAGAAAGGAATAATAACTTAAAAATACTCTTAAATTTGATTTTCTTCACAGGTGTTTCTTACTGAAAGAGTTATGTACCAACAAAACTATCTATAAACAATACTAGTTTCTCACTCAAAATTCTTTACCTTATTTTTTTGTAGAAGAGCTGAAAAGGAAAAAGAAAAAATACATATAGGGTGAGAAAGGTGTGTGCCGATTGCCACAGACAAATTTGTCTGGGGTCAGCAATTCTGCATTTAGCAAGAGGTTACTCTCCTCTTTCTCTTCCTGCACCACATTTCTACATCACTTTTTCTTTCCAGTAACAAAACCTAGGCAAGACCTGAAAAGAGCATAATGAATGCTACCTGTTAAGGAGGCTTCTGTAGGCTGATTTTGAAATTTAATCACTTTTGTAAATATTAACTCTTTGGGAGAAATGTAAGGCCAGTTTCAACTAACTTATGTAAAGAACACAATTTCTCACTTTCCATGCATTCATTCATTATATCCTCACAACCACTCTATGATGTATTATTACTGATTCCACTTTATAGAAATTTAAAAAATCCATATCCGAGATCACAGTCCTAGTATAAGGAAGAGTGTGGATTAGACCCCAGCTCTTCTTTGACCCACAAGTCCATGTATTTAGCCTCTATTCTATACTGAATTAGATACCAGGAATGAAACAACACATGTTGATATTCTGGTTGACTATGTGAGACTCATAATTTTTTTACCCTTCTGCTATTATTTTCTTGACTTTACAAGAAAATAAAGGCTGCTTCGCTGCCCTTTTCCCTGTAAGTGTACGACTTTCCTGATCGCTATTTTTATTTCTGATTTCAGATTTTTTCTTTCCTCGTTGCTTTGACATACTCTATTTTACCTAGACCTTCATGTTATTTAAGAAGCCAAAGAACAACCCAGTTTCACATGTTTGAGTTTCCCTGCGTGTTCCATAAAAGTGTGCACCTACCAGACTCATGAGGTTACTGTGATTAGTACAATCTGGCATCATAAATACTGTTGTTCTCCTTTGGAGACAGGTGCCCTAAAACACAAGCTATTATTACCAGCAATTTTCTCTACAGGAGCACATCTCCTTTTGCATATCATCCTGACTCAGGAGTGTTAATGGTTAGGCATCTGCATTCTCTATCTTTGGTTTCATACTTACATAACACAAAGAGAAACAAAAGTTTCAGAAAACCATTTGGCCTAGAAAATTTTAGAACAAAATATGGACTCTTTGCTGAGCTTTACATACAATAGCCCTTAGGGATCTGATCCTTACCCAGGTCCCCAGTCTCATCGCCTGTTAGGTTCCCCCTTACTTATTTATACTGTACAACCATGTTTTGCTTTCTGTTCTTCAAACACCTTAAGGCTAATCCTGTTTCAGGACCTTTGAACTTGCTGTTCTCTTTGCTTGGAATGCTCTTTACCCATCTTTTAGCTTATCATGCTCATTCCTCGGGATTCAATTCAAATGTCACCTCCTCAGAGTAGCCTTCGCTGAGTTTTTAATCTGAAGTAGCCCACCATGCAGCTCCGGTTACTCTCTACCACATCACCTCTTTATTATGTCTTTCATAGAGATCATCACCAACATCTGCGATTACTTTGTTCATTTATATGATATTTGGTTTACTGTTCCTTCCCCCCCGCCCCACCCCAAAATGAAGGCTCAATAGAGGCAGGAATCTTTTCAGTCTTTATCAGGCTATATATATAGCACAGTGCCCAAAACACGTCTAACACATATAATGTGCTTAGTTACTATTGGCTGAGCACTATTCCCTTTCCTGCTTCACACACTGAGGTGGTGGTCAGGAGACTTGCTGGAGCAGGGTGAACCTTCTTGTAATATTTGTCCATATGACACACTGTCTTCCAGCATCTTGGCTACGATGGACCTTTGTGTGCTCAATGACCAGGGATGCTCTAAAAGATAACTTTAAGAAAAGGTCTTTAATCAACTGCACCGAACCACCTACGATGCCTTAAAATGAAATTTAAAATGAAAGCTTAGAGGCACACTAAGATGGGAATGCAAGCAGCATATGAGACAAACGCATTGCTTGGCAAAAGAAACACTCTCTCACCCACTGACACCTGCCCCAGGGAACACTTGAGATGAAGAAAACATGAAAGGACAACATGCAAATTGCACAGGCTTGTTGCTCTTTGTAATCAGGGTTGTTATCAGCTAGTCAGGGAAATATCCTACAATTATCTGTTCTTCACCTAGTGTAAGAGTTGTACAACTTGACAGACTTATGGTCATTACAGTTTTGATGGAAAGAAATGTGAATCTTCATTTTGAACTTTTACTTCATAGGCTTTCTTTTCTCCCCTCTGAAAATTAAAATTAGAAAGTTGTAATTCACTGCCCAAGTCTTCCTAAGAAACGGGCAACCCTAGTGGGCAAGTCACATATATTCAAGTAACATTAGAATAAATATTCTCTGAAGAAATGCTGAAAAGGCACTACATCAAGAGGACATTGTAAAGCTGCTAATCTACAGGAAAAAACTTTGGGGATGTATTACTGGATGGAGATATATGGGCCACAGATCATGATAAAAACCCAGAGACCACAACTCTACCAGCCAAATGATTGGTCATGAAAAACCTTGCTTTAAAGTGAAGGGAAATTGCTTCATATCTGACTTTTTCAGTTCATTTCTTTTCTTTTGTTAAGCTTTCAGGGGTACAAGCCTGAGTAATGAGATGGCTACCGAATTTGCCTAACACTTAATGGCAGTGGATACAATCTCTGAAGGAAGAGGGGCAATTTCTCACTCCTTGATCATAAATAAAATTAGGTAGATGTTCGTATAGTTAAACTGGCTCTTAATTCTATCCATAAAAGTAGGCATTTTCCCCAAGCAGCTTGGGAGGAAATTACTCTGATGGTTAACTTTAAAGGGAGAGGCAAACTTTACTAGTATTTCCTGACACCAATGCTCTGCAGAAGTTTTGCTTTAAAAGCGAGTAGAAGACTCCTCACTCTGTACTCAGTTGTGGATTTCTGAACTAATAAAATAGGGATTGATGACTCATAACGAAAAATGCCAGTCATGCTTAAATTCATTGCTCCTCAGAAATTGGACATGTTCTGCCATACAGCTATTTGGGGGAAATCAAAGCTTTTGGAAGTAACAGGTTTGTTTAACCACTGGCTCATAGAGGGCTATTTCTTTTCTCTTTTCCTTCCCCTTCTCTGAGTATAAAACATTTCTTGGGACACTGGATGCTGAATTAGCTGTACACTGGTTAAAATTTTTTAAGGGCATAAAAAATGCTGTATATGGATGAAATTCCCAGATGAAGAGCAGCTGTTATTTATGTTGAATTTAAGTTGCTTCGGCAACTCCAACCATATATTTTTATCTCATTTAATTACAGTTTTGAAAATAAAACCATCATCAAATATACATGCAAGCCATGTGTTTATTCATCATCTATTTAGACTTTGCTATGGGGGTTGTTTCACCGTTCCCTTCACAGAGAGAAATCAGAGATAACGCTGCACTGTGGTAAAACTGCCAGTTTTTGGAAATGTCATCACTCAAGCACCTTGCTTTTAAATACACCCTGAGAATCAATACAGATTCGTTCAATACCTACAATAGGCCTCCAATGGGCATCTATCATATGCCAGCCACTGTTTTAGGCACTGGGGTTACATCATTGAAAAATAAAACAAAACAGATCTCTCCCCTTAAAGAAGGTTAAGTGGGTGAAAGGACCATAAACAAAATAAATAAATCATGCATAGCATCTTTGAGGATGATAAGTGCTATAAAAAATAAGTTAGGGAAACAGGATTGGGAACTGGCACAAAAACTATAAAAGAGGAAGATAATATAAAAGTAGGATCTTGCTACTTTCCATCCCACTTCCAAATGTGGAGAAATAAATCACTCTCCCTCTGCTGACTCAGCTCCTGGTCCCCACGGAGGCTGCAGAGAAGGGCAAAAAGTAGTGTCAAGCGACACAGCCGTCCTGATTTAGTCTTGTACTTTCTTATTTATAACTGAAGTTGAAGTCTCCTTAGTTCAGGTAACACCTGAGGAAACTAACAAATAAGTATTTTCATCTTCCATCTAAAAGTTTCAAAGAGTGCTAACTTCTTGGTAACTGAGGAAGTGGGAGAAACAACTGAGCAGGCATACTAAAATATACACTGATTTCCTAAGGGAAGACAATTACCAAATCAGTATTGTGATAACTTATGCTCTGCTTTAGATACAGTTACTGTTTTCTGCCTCAGAAATCCTACAAAGCTAGAGAATTTCAGAGGTGGGAAGATCTTACTGTCTGTCTTAGTCTGTTCGGGCTGCTGTAACACATATGCCATAGATGGGGTGTCTTATACAACAGAGAGGTATTTCTCACAGTTCTTAAGACTGAGAAGTCCAAGATGAAGGTGCTGGAAGACCTGTGTCTAGTGAGGAATTGCTTATAGGTTTGCAGACGGCCGTCTTTTCACTGTGTCCTCACATGGTAGAAAGCGAAGAGAGAGGAAACTCTTCGTGTCTCTTCTCATAAGAGAACTGACCCATTCAAGAGGGCTCCACCCTCATGACCTAATTACCTCCCAAAGGCTCCACCTCTTTATAAAAGCACTTTGCCAGGGGGTGACGGTTAGAATTTCAACATATGAATTTTGGGGGAGACGCAAACATTCAGTGCATAATAGCATCCTTTCTTCATTCTGAACTCCCTCCCTTGCCCCCCTCCCTTCTTTCCTTCTCTCCATCAATATAATTTATGGTACCATGTGTGGTGGATGCTGTGGAGAATATTATGGTCAGTTGAACATGATGCCTGACCTCAAGCGGTTTCCAATTTCGATTAGATAGGCACATAAAGAACTCTACTGCAAGGTACAAAGGAAGTAGTCAAGGCTGTAGAGCTATAGAGAGAAAGCGCTATGGGAGTTGATAAGAAGTACTTTTTGCTGGGTTGATTCATCCAGTCAGCATTGCAGCTGCACAAATGATGGACCCAAGTATATGGATCTTGGATCTGGGTTTTAATTTAAGTCAGTACCCAGGACCTGTTTCCCCTCCATCTCTATCTCAGCCCTGCTCACTCTCCCCACTTTCTCTCCTACAGGTCAAAGCGCACAGACAGCACAGGGCACTGCCTCACTCCTACTCAAGGTGTGACTGGATTCTTATGAGAACCACAGCATCAAGTATGTCCAGGTCAGTTGCTCAAACCCATCAAACCTAGACTCTGTCAACCATTGAGACTACTGGTTTTCACAGGAGACAAGCTCATATGCAGCTCTAGTCGTATCTTCAGAGCACTGACGTGCCATCTTTCCATCTTCACAACATCACTCCTGAGGTCACTTTCCAGCTCAACATCTCTGCCTCACAACTTTAAGGCTAGAGTTTTGAGAATATTTCAACACAATCCCCACTGTCACAAGACACTCTACAGCAACTTTACAACCTTACTGTGGCACTTGGATTTCCACAGACTTCTTTAAACATTGTAGACGAAGCCTACATCTGTGTATAAGGATGCTACACAGCACAGCAAGTGACAGACCCATTTTTAAATGTTTGTATGTGTGTAGTTGGGTGATCTAGTGAAGGTATTACAGATCACTGCTGAGGCATCCTGGGACTTAAGTGATGATGCAATGCTCACAACCTTCTTGCTCAGTTGGAAGTTTGGTACTAATTCAGAGGTGGCTCTGGGTTGCAGTAATAATAATAGTAATGACAGCTAAGATTTATTGAGTGCTTACTATGTACCAGGTACTATTTTAAGCACTTTTCAGGTATTAACTCATTTAATCTTCTCAACAATACCATGAAATAGGTACTATTTATTCCCTTTTATCTATGAGGAAATGGAGGCAAAGACAGTGAAATCATTTGTTCAGGTTCACACTGATAGTAAATAATAATGCCAGCATTCTAACCCAGGCTTGTCTGATTCCAGATAATCCGATGTTTTTCTTTATTTTGAATTTTTGTCAATCTGGTATATAAATGGCAGTCCATGCTTTCTAATTTGCATTTCTTCAGTTACTAATAAAGCTGTCTTTTTTTTCATGTTTATGGGCCACCCACATTATATCATTCTTAAAATGCCACTTCATGTCTTTTACCTAGTCATCTAGTGGACTTGCATTTATTCTTACTAATTCATTGATGTTCTTTACATATTTGGGATCTTCTGTCAGTTATATTTTTATAATTATCTTCTCCTCGTATATGACTTTCTTCCCCACTCTCTTTCTAGTATTTTTTGATGAATGGAAGTCTTCTGAGTGTATCAATCTTTGCTTTAAGGCTAACATTCTTAGTTTCTTACCTAAGAATCTCTTCCTTATCCCAAAGTCATAAGGATATTCTCTGCTATTTTGTTTTCTAAAAAGATTAAAGTTTTGTTATTCTCATTTAAGTTCTTGTACTCAATCACAGCACAACACTATCAGGTATCAACAGGCAGTTCTCAGCACTGATGGAATTATGTCCTATAAAATTGCTGCAAACACTTATTTAGTGAATACTGTACTGTTGTTCTGAAGGGAATTACAGGGTTAGGTTTCTGTGAGTCTCTGCTCATAATATTTTCCTCCACCAATCAACACATAACCTTGTATTATGTGTGTTTATATTTAAATACACCTTTTAAATATATAATGTTGATTCACTAACATTAACTCAATGCCAACAGCACTGTAACTTATGCCTGAATAAAGCTTACCTGACACAAGTATTTTCTCTGTAAGGCACAGCACGGCCTTCTCTAGCTCAGGAACCCTAGACAGTACTAAAGTACTACACTTTGGGCTATTTTAAACAGCAAAATTACCAACAAAGAGCATAAAAACGCAAAAAAAAAAAAGGCACTAAAAAGACTGCAAAAAGAACATTGTTTAATTCATGCACAGAAATCTCTTGCATTCCTATACACTAATGATGAAAAATCTGAAAGAGAAGGTAAGGAAACACTCCCATTTACCACTGCAACAAAAAGAATAAAAAAGCTAGGAATAAACCTACCTACAGGGACAAAAGACCTGTATGCAGAAAACTGTAAGACACTGATGAAAGAAATGAAAGATGATACAAACAGATGGAGAGATATACCATGTTCTTTTTTTTTTTTTTTTTTTTTGTGGTACACGGGCCTCGCACTGTTATGGCCTCTCCCGTTGCGGAGCACAGGCTCCGGATGCGCAGGCTCAGCGGCCATGTCTCACGGACTCAGCCGCTCTGCGGCATGTGGGATCCTCCCGGACCGGGGCACGAACCCATGTCCCCTGCATCGGCAGGCGGACTCTCAACCACTGCGCCACCAGGGAAGCCCTACCATGTTCTTGGATTGGAAGAATCAACATTGTGAAAATGACTATACTACCCAAAGCAATCTACAGAATCAATGCAATCCCTATCAAACTACCAATGGCATTTTTCACAAAACTAGAGCAAAAAATTGCACAATTTGTATGGAAACACAAAAGACCCCGAATAGCCAAAGCAATCTTGAGAAAGAAAAACGGAGGTGCAGGAATCAGGCTCCCTGATTCAGACTATACTACAAAGCTCCAGTAATCAAGACAGCATGGTACTCGCACAAACACAGAAATATAGATCAATGGAACAGGATAGAAAGCCCAGAGATAAACCCATGCACATAAGGTCACCTTATTTTTCATAAAGGAAGCAAGAATATACAATGGAGAAAAGACAGCCTATTCAATAAGTGGTGCTGGGAAAACTGGACAGCTACATGTAAAACAATGAAATTAGAATGCTCCCTAACACCATAAAAAATAATAAACTCAAAATGGATTAGAGACCTAAATGTAAGACCAGACACTATAAAACTCTTAGAGGAAAACATAGGAAGAACACTCTTTGACATAAATCACAGCAAGATCCTTTTTGACCCACCTCCTAAAGACATGGAAATGAAAATAAACAAATAGGACCTAATAAAACTCAAAAGCTTTTGCACAGCAAAGGAAACCATAAACAAGATGAAAAGACAACCCTCAGACTGGGAGAAAATATTTGCAAATGAAGCAATTGACAAAGGATTAATCTCCAAAATTTACAAGCAGCTCATGCAGCTCAATATCAAAAAAACAAACAAAACATTCCAAAAATGGGCAGAAGACCTAAACAGACATTTCTCCAAAGAAGATATACAGGTGGCCAACAAACACATGAAAGGAGGCTCAACGTCATTAATCATTAGAGAAATGCAAATCAAAACTACAATGAGGTATCACCTCACACCAGTCAGAATGGCTATCATCAAAAAATCTACAAACAATAAATGCTGAAGAGGGTGTGGAGAAAAGGGAACCCTCTTGCACTGTTGGTAGGAGTGTAAATTGATACAGGCATGATGGAGAACAGTATGGAGATCCCTTAAAAAGCTAAAAATAGAACTACCATACGACCCAGCAATCCCACTGCTGGGCATATACCCTGAGAAAACCATAATTCAAAGAGTCATGTACCACAATATTCATTGCAGAACTATTTACAATAGCCAGGACATGGAAGCAACCTAAGTGTCCATCGACAGATGAATGCATAAAGAAGATGTGGCACATATACCAATGAAATATTACTCAGCCATAAAAAGAAACAAAATTGAGCTACTTGTAGTGAAGTGGATGGACCTAGAGTCTGTCATACAGAGTGAAGTAAGTCAAAAAGAGACAAACAAATGCTAACACATATATATGGAATCTAAAAAAAAAAAAGAATGGTCATGAAGAACCTAGGGGCAGGACAGGAATAAAGACGCAGATGTAGAGAATGGACTTGAGGACACAGGGAGGGGGAAGGGTAAGCTGGGACGAAGTGAGAGAGTGGCATGGACTTATATACACTACCAAATGTAAAATCGATAGCTAGTGGGAAGCAGCCGCATAGCACAGGGAGATCAGCTTGGTGCTTTGTGACCACCTAGAGGGGTGGGATAGGGAGGGTGGGAGGGAGGGAGACGGAAGAGGGAAGAGATGTGCGGATATATGTATACGTATAGCTGATTCACTTTGTTATAAAGCAGAAACTAACACACCATTGTAAAGCAATTATATTCCAATAAAGACGTTTAAAAAAAAAAAAAAAAAGAACACTGTTTATAGTATGAGAGCTGAACCAAGAAGGCAAAGAGTCATCTTGTTCAACCTCAGAAGGAAAAGAGTGTGTAGGGTGACTCAGTATTTTACTGCTCTGCACCTGTCCATGAATGACCATGAATGACTGCAGGCTGGACACTTTGTAGGTACTCGATAAATGTAATAGTTAAATACTTAGTATCTTACACAGAGTTTAGACATGGGTGATACCAGACACGTTATGCTCTTAGGCCATGTTTCAGGTAATATAATAATTATGAAGAAGACGACGACGACGATGATGATGATGATGATAGAAATAATTTAGCAATGATGACAATCATAACATTAAAACTATTAGATGTTGTAGTAATAATAAAAGTAGCAGCAACAGGACCAATGATGATGTTTCCTTATATTTTTATAGCACTCTAAAAAAATGCTTTATTTTTGTTGGGCTTTCTTGAATTTGGGACCACGTTAACTCTAAAAGGCACCTGAACTCATATATGCAAATGAATATAGTCCTTTAACATAGGATGCTTGGGATATGCATATTTTTTTCCTCTAATTTTTTTATCATGGTAAAATATATGTAACATAAAACTTCCCTTCTTAAATATTTTTAAGTAAACAGTCCAGTGGTACTAAATACATTCATAGTATTGTTCAACCACCATCGCCGTCTCTCTCCAGAGCTCTTTTCATCTTGTTAAGCTGAAACTCTACCCATTAAACAATAACCTCCTCTTCCTCCTCCCACCAGCTTCTGGCAACTGCCATTCTACCTTCCGTCTCTATAAATTTGTATAGTACTTATTTTTAACAAGTAAACAAAAAACAACATTTTTACTTATAATAACTCATTTGATCATTAAAACATCTCTCTAAAGTAGGAGGAGACAGCATTAAGTATTAACTGTACTGTATAGAAGAAGACATTTGAAATTCAGAAAAGTTAATAGAGTTGCTCAAAGTTAAACCTCTAATAAGTAAATGATACAGTCGTTTCCAGATATTGGCTACTGTAAAAATGCAGCAGTGAACATGGAAGTTCAGGTATTTCTTTCAGGTCCTACGTTCATTTCTTAAGTATCTTTCAACAGCTGCATGGATAAAGAAGATGTGAGACATATACATATATACATGTATATGTATATTATATTTATATAAAATAGAATATTATCCAATTTATGAGAAAAAAGGAAATCCTGACATTTGTGACAAAGTGGATGGACCTTGAAGCATCACGCTAAGTGAAATAGGTCAGGCAGAGAAAGACAAAGTGTGTATAATATCACTGATATGTGGAATCTAAAAAAGCCAAATTCATAGAAACAGACAGTAGAATGGGGTTTACCAGGGACTGGGAGGTGGGAGAAATGGGGAGATAGATGTTGGTCAAAGGATACAGATTTCCAGTGATAAGATGACTAAGTTCTGAGGATCTAATGTACAGCATGGTGATTATAGTTAACATTACTATATCAGACTCTTAAAAGTTTTAAAGACAGATCTTAAATGTTCTCACCACAAAAAGAAATGTAATTATGTGATATGAGTGATGTGACAGAGGTATTAGTGAACCATATGGTGGCAAACATTTTGCAATATATAAGTGGATCATATCAACATGTTGTACACTTTAAACTTACATGATGTCGTATGACAGTTACATCTCAATAAAGCTGGAAAAAATTAGTAAATGGTCTGAGACTAGAATTCAAAACACTTTCAGTGGAGACTGCAAGCTCCTTGAGGGCAAGAATGACATCTCGCATTTGTTAGGCTCCAAAAACTTATCTCAGTGTTCTGATGGAGTGGACATGCCATGAAATATTGCACTTAACTATGATGATGATAAAGGCAGTGTTGCGGTGGATTAAAGAGTAGAAACCTGGTATTTTCAAATAGGGACCCACTTTTTTTGAATGCTCTATTTTCCTCCCCCCAAGAAGACTTCACTATTTTACCAAAATTCTTTAGAGGGAACAAAAACGATCTGATGAAACTAACACAGTGTGTCTAGAGTGATATGTTAGGCTATGAAGATTCAACAATCTGGTTCAGCTGTGTTATTAGTATTGCTCTTCCCGATTACTGTTAACTGGAATATTTTAATTGGTGTCATGTTTTACTACCTTCACAGCTTGAGAGAGTTGAAGTGGAGAGAACAAATTTTCAATAATGAAAGCTAACAGAAACTACCCTGATCTTACTAAGTTCCATATGAACATATTGTGACCAACAGCACACACTCGCTGTACTAGAAAACAGGATGGAAATCACGTTCATTTGCTCTATTCTTTTAACATATGTTAATGCAGTGCCTAATATAGGCCTATCCCTGCTCGAGGGGCTTGGGACACAGCAATGAAGAAATCAGACAAATATCCCTGCGCTTGTGGAACCTACATCTAGCCAGGTGAGGCTGGATGATAATAAACATGATAAAATTTAAATTACGTAGTGGGTTAGAAAGTAGTGAAGCAGTGGGAAAAAGAAAACAGAAAACCAGAACAGGGTAAGACGGACTGGGAGAACTGGGAGGATGAAGAGAGCTGTAATTTATAATGCGCTCAGGGTGAGTCTGAGCAAGATGAGGACATTAGAACAAAGAGCTCCAATTCTGATATTTAAAGGAGTTGAGGGATTTAATCAGGTAGTTATTTAGGGGAAATCATTCCAGGTAGAAGAAAAGGCTCTGAAAGTAAGGATACTAAGCATGTTTTAGGGACATCAGGAAGCCAGCCTGGCTGGAGTGTAATGAGTGAGAGAGGGAGCAGTTGGGAGATGGAGTCACGGATATACGGGGCCCACCGTGTAGGGACCCCTGGAAGGTCCTTGGCTCCTATTCTGAGCCAAAGTGGAAGCCACAGCAGGTGTCTGAGAAAAGTGACATGGTTTGACTTATGGTTTTGTGGTTATTCAACTCAATTCTGTTCAACCAGAATGACTGCCTATTACCTCCTGGGCTGAGGGCTAAGAAATGAAAGACGTAAAGATAAATTAAGATAAAGCCGCTACCCCTAAAGAGTCCCTCATCTTGTAAGAAAATGTGGACAATTACCTGGTTCAAAACAGACAATGAGGGCCTTCCCTGGTGGCGCAGTGGTTGAGTCCACCTGCCGATGCAGGGGACGCGGGTTCGTGCCCCGGTTCGGGAGGATCCCACGGGCCACGGAGTGGCTGGGCCCGTGAGCCATGGCCGCTGAGCCTGTGCGTCGGGAGACTGTGCTCCGCAACGGGAGAGGCCACAGCAGTGAGAGGCCCGCGTACCGCAAAAAAAAAACAGACAATGGCAAGAGCTTTAGCAGATGTGTAAACAAAGTGCTATGGGATCACAAAGGAGAAAGCAAATTATTTTTCTTTCAGGAAAAAAATATAACAACACGGTATATAACATTCAGTCTTGATATGGAAAAAAATTAAGATTTCAAGAGGAGAAAAAAAAGAAAGAGAATGACAGGGTAAAGGACAGCTTGCACAAAGATCAAGAGGCATTAAATATATGTAGTATGGTCATGGAATGACAGTCAGGTGTCTGCACAAAAATAAGAGGAATGATGCTAGAAAGGTAGGTAAGGGTCATAGTGTAGACATTGTTACCACCCTGGAATCGTATTTTGTTTCCCACAGAGTAATCTAATAAAATAGAGATGGTTTAAAAATGTTTTGTGGTTAGTTGCAAAAGGTAAAAAATTATATTGATCTCTTAGAGATTTACCGTTCACGGTGCAGAAAAAATCCACAGTAAAGGGATTTGCTTAACTTTATTAAATCGATTATTTCCTAAATTTATTTGAGTCTGTACACTTTGGAAGTGCCTCTATTAACATCCTGTAGAACCGGAGTTCACCAATTTGAGAAACATTCTTACAAACAACAATGGATAGAGCAGGAATTTGAGTGTGCAGTAGGGATGCTGTCGTGAGCAACATGATAATTATCAGGATTTTGGAAAGTTAACTCAACTTATGGAATGGTCTGAACTCTTAACTTAAGGACGAACACTTTGGGGGTATAGCAATAGAATAGGATGAAGCTAAAAATAAATACAAAGGTATTTGCCCTCCTTCATTTAATCTCTTCCAGAGAACTTTAAAGAACACACTGTCTTATATAAGGACTTAAGCAATTAACATTTCTTCTGATAAGTCTTAAAGAAAGAAGCTGAAACACAATGCGAACTGGTAATACTTATTCATCTTTATTCAGAACACTGGTACCAGCCTAAATTAGATTTCATTGAATTAATGTAGCAATGAGAAAACTTGGGGGTATATTTAGCTTGTGTATTAAGTATGGATTTTATTTTTAGATTCCAGCTTTTCATTTCCATTTTTTTCCTCAGAGAAGTAAAGGCGCATTAAAAACCATACTATGGAATTAAAACGGATATTGAAAAGTGAACTTAATCAAGTGGTATTTTTAGATCAGGGGAGGCCAAAAAATTCTGCTTGATTTGCTTTAAGAAAACTCAAATTCATGCCAGCCATGATGATGAGCTCTTCAACTTTCCACATTTTGGTTTCTTGAAAACCTTCAGATATAATTCTAAAAGTGACATCTCCTAATAATTATTTTAGTAAGAACTACAAGGAAGAAGGAAGGTAGTTCAATTTGTTCAAGTTATGGTGTAGCTTAAGTCCCTATTTTTTTGTCCAAAACCAAGTACATAATGAAATTGAAATGCACTTGGATTTACTTTAAAAGAAGAGAACAAACAAAAACTTAAGTCCCTGCGTCAGTCTCAAGAAACCACTAAACAAGTTCTATACTGAGAACAAAACATCCTGTTGTTTCCTCCAGCTGTTTCTGTGATTAATGAAAGGATAAGAAAAGTAATTTTCGGAATTCTGATAGAGTTGTCTAACTTCTCTACAGTAATGAACACATAAAAATTAGGTGTAATGAAAAGATTACTTTGCCCACAATCAAATTTTACATAAATGTGATTAGTTTTTGCATTGATCATACATATTTTTTTGGACAAAAACACAAATTTGAATCAAAAGATACCTTTCTATTACTCAAAAATAAAACTGTTACGAGTACTAGGAGATGTTTCATACCTATTTAATAGAATATATAATAGGGTCCCCTCCCCGACGGGATTGTCCCCTGAGTTGTGGGGAGAAAAGGTACTGAGGTCCCACCAAATTCCAATTATACAAGTTGCACTCCATTCTTGAGAATGGGAAAACAAAGGACACATGTGATGACCTTTGCACCAGACCCTGGAGAGAGGGGAGGTGGGTGGATGACTGAACTAATGCCATCAGGAAAATGTCTGAGCCCTTTGCCCCTCACCCACTCAGTATCCCCAAAATCTTGTGTTGCACCCAAATCTTTTCTAGCTTTTTATTTGAGTGTAAGGTTAAAGTGTCTGCCTGCTAGTTCCAATTTTGATATTTAACCTGCCTAATTGGGATTATTTGTCCTTGACTATGATACTTTCAAAATATTAACCCTTTTCATGTAAATCATTTAACTATACCAGTGGATTTGATGATTCTTTCTGACACCAGCAGATCATCATACTTGCAAAATGGAAATGTGGGTATCACATGGGAATCTACTTAACCTTGAACAGAGAATTACAGCATTCCAAATTTTCAAAGGACTCAAGAGATCATTTATCTCCACTCCCAAAGGAAGCTGAGGCTGAGAGCTGTCATGTGACTTGCTTTGAGTGCCCTGTTTGTCACAGAGCTGGCATTAGAACCCAAGTTGACATTTTTCCTGCTTTTCCATTCCACAACATTGTACAATGCCAATGTTTCTTGCATTATTAAAGTTCATTTCTGAGAACAATGATTTTTCTCTGAACAAAAAGGGGATTTATCATCAAATGAGTTTGGGATTTACTACTTCCTGTATCTCCTTCCTGGGGATATACAAGGCGCATTACAGCATCAAAAACTCGCAGAAGGGCTTCCCTGGTGGCGCAGTGGTTGGGAGTCCGCCTGCCGATGCGGAGGACGCGGGTTCGTGCCCCGGTCTGGGGGGATCCCACGTGCCGCGGAGCGGCTGGGCCCGTGAGCCATGGCCGCTGAGCCTGCGCGTCCAGAGCCTGTCCTCCGCAACGGGAGAGGCCACAACAGTGAGAGGCCCGCGTAACGCATTAAAAAAAAAAAAAAAAAAAAAAAAAAAAACTCGCAGAAGTCCTGCAGAAAACAAACCTATGAACTGTTCATTGCTGATCTCTCCTGAAGTAGTGTCCTCCGAAGCATACGATGAGAACAGCTACAGTGGAGCATCACGCTAAGCTTTCACTAATGGATACAGTACCAGACATTATTTGCAGAGGCTGAAATATTCCTGTGATGATATAATCAACTTTTAGGATCAGAATCTGTAAAACATGAGACATGTTTTTCATTATTTGTCCCAAAATATTAAAAGAGGTGAATGGACAGGAGAATATATCTGAAAGTATGGCAGATATGAAACATGCTAAATTTTCCTATGCTGTAAACTTTGTGTCATAAATTGACAACAAGATGTGTGGCAGTGCACATTTTTATTTGGTATTCCCAACTAGTCAGAGCTTACCAGAAAAGTGGGAGGCAGCAGTTGGTCATTCTTAGATATGAATAAGTCTCAGAAATGTATGAGTCTTCTTCGTGGCTCATACATACGAGTGGGTTACCTGATTGTTACTTGAGTCCATTCAACTTCCCAGAACCTGGAGCTCATGACTTTGCTGTTCTCTCTTTCTTGTATATTCGGTAACTGTGATCACGGCAAGAAGTGGTTACCTTTTTCCCTGTTATGTTTTCCTATGCTGCATGGAAGGAGGCAATGCCATACTGGTAGCCACAAATGAGGTTACCACAAAGGTCTGGAAATTTGAGAGTTGGAACAAGTATATCATTCTTGGGAACTGTAGATAAGAAATAAAACTTTTTAAAAGTCCCTTAAATAGCAGTGATCAAGAACTGAAAAGAAAAATCATTTAGGTTCTCAATAACTGCAACTACATTTGGTTAAACTATACCATCCCATATTTCATGAAGGTAATTACCAATAATTAAGGGCCCCAAATCCCAAAGTAAAGCCCCAGATCCCTTTTTTACATTATAGATGGAAATAAGCCAAATGGTTATGGGAACAAGCTAGAGGTAGAAAAACTTATGAGCAAGGACAAAACTTGCTCTTGGACCTTTTCTGACAAGATTTCATAGGTTAATAAGAGAAATTAGTGGACTTGCTGGATAGATAAGAAGAATAACCAGCCTTCTCAAAGCTATGAAGAAACAGGCAGACGTATGTTAGGAGCTGAGAGTGAAATGCATGACCTCTGTTTCCAGCAAATACACCTATTTCCATTTAGGATGAAACTAATTGTGAAGTTTTTTTCACTTGAACTCTGGCATCCTGTTTACAGCATTTTATACAAGGTTAGCTTTCTTCGTTTCATTGCCCATAATGTGGAAATAATTCAGCAACTGCACTTACTGCTCCTCGGTAACCATAATGAAAACAAGAATACTTCCCCAAGGAGGTCCCATGTCTCAGGTCATTGGTGGTGTGACAGAGATGTCCCTATCCTTTATGAAGGCTACTCTCTGCTTTGCAAATCTTTATTCACCAGGGGAATGTTCCCGTAAACACTGGCATTTCAGAATCTATGTTATACAAATGCACAGTATACATACACCCCTATATACACCTCTATATTAATTTTGTGGGATTTATTGTTATTACACTCATTTTAAAACAAAGAACCTAAACTAAGGGTCTCTCTCTCTCCCTGTCTCTGGGGATGGAAGATACGGAGTTAAAACAAAACACCCTTTAATATTAGAAGTGAGTGGTAAGTGAATGGAATTGGATGTGACAGGTGTCTCTTAGCAAGACGGTTTCTGTAGCTGATTCCTCGCGAAGGACTTCCACATTTAGCTGAATAATGCTATCCAAATCCGAGTGCATTTGTTACTTCAGCTGGCTCTCTAGAATTTTTGCTTAGGAAGCTCACAGCCAGAATTAGTACATATTCAGTTGCAAGCTAAAAGATGCATGTATCAATTGGTTTTAGATATTTTAAACCCATCTCACTCAAAACTCAGAGCAATTTTAATATTCACGCAAATTAATGTTACTTTTTTTTAGCCAGGATTGCAGATCCTCAGATGACCTATCTCTGAAATAAAGATTGTAAACAGCCATGATCACCAAAGTAGTCAGGTAGTAGAAATTTCTATTGTTTGATTCCAGTGGTCTAACATTCCTCACTGCAAAAAATGTCCAATTAGCATCCATACTGGAAGAGCGTAGGCATCATCTACATTTATGGAGACCAGGTAGAGTGGGCTGAATGATGCTCCAAAAAAAGGGTATGTCCACATCCTAAGCCCCAGAATCTGTGAATGTGACTATTTGGGAAGTCTTCGCAGATGTCGTTAAGGATCTCCAGATGAGAGGATTATCCTGGATTACCTGGGTAGGACTTAACTGGCGAGTATCTTTAATAAGAGCGAAGGAGGGAGATAAGACAGACACGCGGAAGAGAAGGCTATGTGAAGAGGAAGGCGTGATATGGCCACAAGCAGGGGGAGGACAGGGCAGCCACCGGGAGCTGGAAGAAGCAAGGAACAGATTCTCTGCTAGAGCTGCCAGAGGGAGTACATTTGTACCACGCTTGGGACTTCCAGGCCCCAGAACTGGGAAAGAACACATTTCTACTTTTTTTTTTTTTTTCTGCGGTACGCGGGCCTCTCACTGTTGTGGCCTCTCCCGTTGCGGAGCACAGGCTCCAGATGCGCAGGCTCAGCGGCCATGGCTCACGGGACCAGCCACTCCGCGGCATGTGGGATCTTCCCAGACCGGGGCATGAACCCGTGTCCCCTGCATCGGCAGGCGGACTCTCAACCACTACGCCACCAGGGAAGCCCTCTACTGTTTTAAACCACCCAATTTGTGCTAATGTGTTACAGCAGCTTCAGGGAAATACACCAGGTGGGCATTCCTCTGCGTTTTGAACTTGGGTAAAGAGTCACAGATATATACAGGTTTTCAGTTCCCTTCTCTTTTAAAAAGTTATTTCTGAATTAAATGACGAAAATTATAAGAATAAATAACAGCCCCATTTTACTACCATGTGCATAACTCCTTACAATAATCCTGCCAGTTGTGTTACAAAACTCATTTTAACACTAATCTCAGAGCAGTTAAATGACTCATCCTTGTTGAAACAGGGAGCCTGTAGGGACTCCACCCTTGACCTTCCTTTTCCCCTTCGTTATTCAATACACAATATGATTAGGACCCTGTGCTCATGATCACTCTGCTGACCTGGAGTTTACAGCCTAGCAGGGAAGATGAATATTAAGCAGCTAAATCCAATCTCACTTGAATTTTATAATTAAACAAGAGCAATAATACCTGTAACTTCTGCAAACTGATGCTGGCAGACGCTGATTACCATTAAGTATTTATCTATTTCACGTATAGAATTTACATCAAAGATAAGATCACTTTCTCTGGAAAGGAAGGAAGTCAAGGAAATGTAGGAGTTACAGGTGGCAGGAAAAGACAACTCATTGGCCATCCTCTGAAATGCTTTTCTGGAAGGTAGACAGGTCTGTGACAAACAGCAAACTCTGCTACAGTGGAAGGCATTGGATACATCCATATAGTACTCACAGAAAGCAAAGTGATCTTCCTGCACTTAAGACTTGGAGGCTGGTTTGCCTGCCATGTTAAACAGAAAGTTCTCAAGCAGAACACCTCCCAGTAAGCTTGTTAGCTGGGGGCCCGGGTCACATGGAGCACATCTGCCCACTTAGGCCCTTACTCTGCCATGCTTGCCCGGCTCTGCTCCTCTGCCCTCTGGAGATGTTGTGAAGTGACTATCCCTGAAGATCTTTTGGAAGAAAAGTAGCAAGCATCTGTCCTAGATGTCTGGGTCATACACCTGATGGAGGCACTGAGCTGGCACAGCTGATCTCTCCAGATCTATCGTGGCTCGATGCCACCCTTTTTAGCTCACTCAGCCACAACGAATCCCTTTAGATGGCCCGGAATACCAAAGAGGGATGCAGCAAAACGGCAGCATTTAGAAGATAAGAATCTCTTAAACTCAGGTTCCAATTCTAACTTTGCCCTTCTTTCATCATAACCTTGGCTTTCTCGTGTTTAAAAGAGATGATGATTTCTTCCCCCTACATATAAAGTGATATTATGTCAGTAAATTGTGTAACGTGGCGTCTGCTGAATGCTAAGTGCTAAGCGGCAGCTGCCGCTATTATTATATTCACCATTGTTATCAAATCCACCTTTGGAAATAAAAAAGCTACCTCACCTGTAAACTCTACCACATGGCTGAAACCATGCACACTTCCCTAGTCTGATGGAGCCAGGATCACAGGTCGGGTTCAAAGTGAAAAATTCACTCTTCATCTTGCAACCAGATATATACCTTTCGAAGTCTCTCTGAGCTAGTTTCTTTTCCGCTTTACCTCTCTGCACTGTTCTTTGGGATCCCTCTGTTTTGTATCAGAAGGAAACTTTGGAGTTGCATCTACCTGGGTAACCAGGTCAGAGCTAAGACCTTTCAGGTATGTCAATTTAAAGTGATGATGGTACAATAATAATAACTACACACCATTCCACATTTCACACGGGTCATATCTTTAATCCTTGCAACTGCCCCATGGATTAGTTGTTGTTATTATTATCCTTATTATTATTTCACAGATGAAGAAATATTCAGAGTAAGAGACCTGCCCAGAAGCACACAGTTATTAAAAGGAGTCAAACTTGGATCCTACACAGTCTGGCTCGAGAGACTTCCTTCAAATGGTCAGGCAAATTCCTAGGGATCCTGTGTCAGTATAATTAAGACTAGATGGACACAACATCACACACAGTGAAGATCTACCTGATTATACATTGAGGACAATCTTAAAGGCATAAAGAGATAAATATACATGGCGGACAGACAGAATCAGAACATTTTTTTCCCCTTTCTTGTCATGTCTCTAAGAAAACTGATACGCTGAACTTTGTAAAGACCTATGTCTCTAAGAGTTTTATTCTTTTAAAAAAGGGGAAAGTTTTTTGTCATTTCTTAAGCAACTACAGTGGTTCTGTTCTCCTGCTGGCCCTGGGAGTTTGGGCAAGGCTTCCCTGCCAGCTGGAGGGATGGATGGTTCTAACAAAAGACCTTTGGACACTGAGCTTAATGGTTTTTCCATTTAAGGGTTGGCATTCTACTGACTTCTTTCTTAGAGCCTTTGAGGACGAACGCTTTCTAATTTGACCTTTGGAATAGAAGTTTTAGATACTATTACAATTTAATTGCAAAATAATTTAAAAAGATATAGCATATTCTCCAAAAGATGGAGGAGAATCATTAGCCAAATAATGGTGTTTAAAAATCATCCTGTCACAGATGCTTCTTTTGTGTATGTGTATTTGGAATATCTGAACTCGATAAGAATGTTGTAAATAGGTATCGGTACCGTTTGAGAAATCAATTATTTATATCTCCACACTCCATTTTATCCTTACATTACGAGGTAGTGAATATTGAATCAATTTATCTTCCCCAATTGTATCATACAGTGAAATGAATGGGTGCCTGCAATTAGGGAGGACACAGAACACAGAAGAAAATTCGCATTTCAGAAATCCGTTTCCCTTGAGTACCTCCATGACTTCTCCACTCCCAAGTGCCCACTGGCACTTTTGCAATTTGGCCCATTGCACCTCATGCCCGAAGAAAGAGACATATGAGCTACTCTCTCACCAAAGAGTTTCCTTGCCAGTGATGTGAAATTCATTAGGGATGCTGGGTAGTGTCCTGAGGAAGGAGGAATCTCACCTCAATTGTCCCCAAAGTGGGGGACATTACATATGCCAAGACTGTTTAGAATTTAGAAATAGAAGGGGTAAAGAAGAGCCCACCATCACCCATCATCTAGATGCTAGGAAGCAAGCCTCCGGAGTAGGGAGCACAGAAGAAGAACAGGGGGAATCATGCCTAATTTCTGTAGTGAGTGCTGCTTTACCAAGCTGAGGGAACAGTCACATGTACTTTATTGACAGCCTACACCCCCCCCCCCCCCATTCTGATGCCTGGGCACAGAGGCATGCTGGTTCATAAACAAAGTGGAAAGAAAGGGACTCTGAGGAGATGTCAGAGCTCATACTTCAGGCCTAGAACAACCTGAGAAGCACTGAGGACAATGCCAAGCAGAAGAAGAACCTGATATAAGTTATTGAATAAATGAATGACTCTGTGTTCTGGTAGGATCTTCCTTACACCATCACTGGAGAAAATCTTTTAAATAAAATAATAAGATGAAATTTTTGCTCATACCCTTACATATACTAACCGATATTTAACCAACTACATAGGGAATACTTTATTGGCTCTAATTTAAATTTTAAATGCAAAAATTGAAGCTTCTTTTAAGACAACAAAAAAAACTTATTATAACAATGAGTATGCAGTACGAAGATGGTGGCTGTTATTAATTTCAGTTAATAGCTAGAATTATTATTATTATTATTATTATGAGCAGCTAATGTTAATAGAAAAAGGCACAGTTATGTTTAATGTATGGGTACTACAGTCTTGCGAGCAGGGTTCAAACCCTGGTTCTACCACTTACTAACTGTGTGATGCTGGGTAAAATACTTAACTTCTCTGAGCTTCATTCTCCTCATCTATTACGTGGGGATAATAAGATTTCTTATAAGTTTGTGTGGGGATTAGGAGAGTTAATACATGTAAACTGGTTATAATAATGCCTGGCACAAAGTAAGTGCTCACAACGTACTAGCTATTTCTGTTATGATGATGATGTGATAGTATTATTATTACTATTATTGTTGTTATTATTATTTTTACAATGTGGCAGGACTGTGATAAGTACATTCCATGTATTAGCTAACTGAATAACCCTATTAGCTCCATTTTACAGATGAGGAAAACAAATGGAAAAAGTAAATAACTTGCCTGTGGTTAAACAGCTGACGTGACAGAGACTGGATTTGAACTCTGGGAATTTTGGAACCTGCAACTCAATCATTACAAGATTTTGCCTTTTCTACATTATCTAGTGAAGAGTGCAGACATTTATCCAATAAACACCATGGCTTTCATATCAATAATTCTTGTATATAATGACTGCTGTATGTCTCCTCAGTTTGCTTCTCCTAAGGTTTAATAATCCTGGTCATATGCCTTTTTAAATTACCCTTCTCATAATTCTTATTAACATAAAAAAATCAATTTTTTTATTTTCTTGAAAAGCTGTCAAGTTTCCTTATTCCTTTTAACCGTCAAAGTCAAACTGCACATTCATTTTATACCATGTGTCTACTGTTACATCAATTTCTGATACAGTTTCTGCCTGCATGAGTGTCGGAAAAAAAGTTCAAATAAAAAATAGAATCATTTGAGTGAATTACTAAGGCCACTCACAGCATTTGAGGTTGGTATTTTATTGTTAGCCACAAGACTGACACCAGATTTTGTTCTCCTGGAAATATGCCCTTGCTGATCTGTGATGGTATTTACCATATAATTCAATTGCACTCCACAGAAATGGAGCTCATAATTTTTAAATACAGGAAACCATATGCAAAAGTGTGCTTTTTCTTGAGGCCAAGTCACTCTTAGTTCCCTAGGACCTATTTTCTTTCCTGAACATGATTAAAACTCTTGAAAAAGAGATGAGAAAAGTTTTGAGAGTTACCAAGATTATTCGTTATTTCAGGCAAACAGGAGGTGGTGATGAGGGGTGGAGATCACTTCTTGTCTTTTAGGTCTAAACTCAAAGATCCACCTCAGCAGAGCCACCACTTGGGGTAGCAGAGATTATGAAGGATAGTTCTGTCATCTGAGAGGTCTTCCTGATCACTCACTCCCAAGTTTCCTTCTAGTTCCCATCTACACAAACCAGTTGTATTTTCATTATACCATAACTTCTGTATTAAATGATTCTGTATTTTTATGTGTTCTCTCATCTTCTATTTGGCTTCATTCTAGGATATAAGCTCCATGAAAGAACTTACTTGTCTTATCCATTGCTGTATAATTATGAGACATAGCCAATCTCAATAAATAGTTACAGAACAGATGAATGTGTCCATCTCTATGATTAGATGGAGGAACAAGTAAGAACCTAGGGACTTTCAGGTCCCAGGCCAAGTAAGCTAAAATGTGAGGGCTGATTCAAGCAGGAGCTACTCAAGTTTAACCATCCAGGTACACAAAAAAGGGACTCTTTGTAAGAATCTCTAGATTCATGCCATCGCTCCTTTCAACTCTACAGGAAAAGGCAACTCGTCCTTATTGAATGCCCTCTGCGAGCCATGGCATTTACTTCATAAAAGCACCGGGTGAGGTGAGTCATAATCCTTTCATATAAGTGGAGGTGAAGCTCAAAAAGGTTAAGTAAGTGGCTCAAAGTGAGACAGCTGTGAAGTCATAAGCAGAGCCGGGATTTTAATCCAGTGATGTCTGCCACCAAAACTCTACTCTTTCTAGGTCATGACAGTGCTTCTAGGCTACTTCCTTCTGCCTAAAAACTATTCTTTCAGTGAAAATACTGCTGGGTTTCCTCTGGGTTCAGGTCCTGTTTCCCATGGTAACATCTCAATTCTGACTCATGTCTCATCAGTATGATTCAGCCTTCAGTGAGATATCTTAATCAGATCACACATATTAATGGTATATCACACCTAGAAGGAAGCTTAGAAATGATGTAGCTGTTGAACCCTGACTCTGTAGATCAGAGAGAATGAAGTACAGGCAGGTAGATGCCCTGCCCAAGGTGATACTCTCACCTACGCAAAAAAAAAAATCAGAGAAGACAGCAGGGTCTGAGTTTCTTTCCTTACTGAGAGGTTAAACAGATTGCTCAAGTTGTAAACCATCTTTCCTACCTGGGTGGATATACCAGTGTACATTTGATAAAAGATATCTGAGAAATGGCTCCTAGAATTTAGCATGGGAGATTCCATAGTGGGCACAAAACCATAAACACACCAGAATGAAAACCAAAATATTTCCACATCAGTGTAAAGTCACTCTGTTCAGGGCAAAGTGTGGCCTGAAACGTAAATCGCGTAGTTGATAGCTTGATGCCCTTTCAGCACTCACAGACTGCGCTCGTCATATTATCTTCTTTCCCTTTTGGACACAGTTTCTGTTCTTCAGGCATCAGAGGGTGCTTTGTGTTGACTCTGAGTATCGTTTCTACCACTTATTAGCTGTATGGCTTCAGGCAAAGACCTTAACCTCTCTGAAATTCAGTTTCCTCATCTGAAAAATGGGGTTAATTATATTTTCCCTACAGCGTTTCGAAGATCATACGTACAAGCTGGAGAAAGGTGAGAGAATCGGTCCAAGGTGTGTTAGGCCTGCCGAACTAAATGATTAAAATGCTTTCAAAACACTGAATGTGATTAAAAAAAAAAAAAGAGCACACACGCGTGCTCTTCTGGTCTGGCACAATTTCCACCTCTCTCTTTTGATATCTATCCCCCTCTTCCATCCACTCATGTTACCCACCTGGATTGTACATGAGTCTGAGTTTCTAACTCCTGAGGGAACAATAAAGAGTGTTGGCTGTTATTATGCCAATTTTCTAAATGCCTACAAGTAAACATTTCAGCAGGTGATGAGACGAATACAGATAATCTATATAATCTAAAATTTGAAATCACGGAACAATATTGTCTGTTCTCTGGCAAATATACACCCAGAAAACCAGGAAGGGTTATGATTAATAAAAGAGTATATTGACCTTTCCAGGGGAATTATGCATGGTTCCTTTATAACAAACACTGTAAAATGAAAAACAGACAAGAAAATTGCAGGGTTCAACCAACTAGAGAACGGATTCATCGTGAACATTCATTAGATGTCAACCTGGTGAATTAGGAACAGTACTAGTTAGCCTGCAGTGAACGATATTCAAAATGCCAGGAATGATTTTTTTTTTTTTTTTAAGTGCCAACTCTTTTGTAGTCTTGAGTTCAAATGCTGTCTTATAACATAGGACGCATGAGATTGGTTTCAGTTTTTCTAAGCACTGGATACATTTCAGCACAAATATTGATATTTTCAAGTAATCTAGAGAAAAATCTTTAAAAGTTTAGAAGCCTAAATCCTACAGAGAAAAATCACAATTATCTTCTAACTACTTCTTTTGGTTCCTACTCTTCCCTTTCATTCCTTCTGATCCTTAGACTCCCATGTAAACCTCCATGTTGTACCTCTGGCGGTAAAGAGGGGACACCAATGTGCAAACCATAGGTATGACGGGGGAAGGGTGACCCACAAGCCCTAATAATAGCATCTGGACTTCAGCTGACAGCTGTGACCTTCTTCAAGATGCAGTGTCTCTAAGCCCTCAACCGTTCTCGACTTTACAATTAGGAAACTGGATCCGTGGTCTTAGGGATCCCTTACCTAGCTCAGTAAATACATGGATCAGGGCAGGACACTCAACAGAAACACAAAATTGATTTCAGGTCACCCTTTAGCCCTAAGATTATGATCTCCCTTGAAAGCACTTCATACATATCAAGTTGCCTTTTGTCACCCCAGGGCTTTAGGATACACACCTTCCTTTTCTTTTCTTTATTATGCATTAAAGAGCAGAGAGATAAAGAAAAGTAGCAGCATATCCTGGAAGCCACAGGGAATGAGCACTAAAAAGATTTCCAAAGTAGTGTTACTGGCTTTTGGTCCCCAAACTGAACCATGACACCAGGTCTCCTGTCTGCCCAGTGGTGTATCATGACTTCCTAGAGAAACGACCAGACCTTTCTGAGACTTAGGCTAATTCTTTGTAAGGGAGGCAGAACTCTTTATGAACTGTCTACTCCTCCTACCTGTTAAAAAAAAACACACATTCAATAGGAAGGTAGGAACCAGTTATGGGTATGCATTTTCAGCTCTTTATTGCCACTAGGAAACCATTTACTAAAAAGCTGCTCCATGGAAGACAGAGTAAAAGGGTTAATACAGTGTTCCCAGGCATCTTGCCCACTTCATACATATATCTTTAGGATACAGCCTTGATCTGATTTGCAGAACAGTATTATTGCTTACTCTTTTTTCCATTTTTTAAAAGTCTTTTAAAGTGTTTTATATTTGATTTGTTAATGATGATAAACTTAGAAGAGTGTTTTTCCCCCTACTTTCAAAAGGGGGTTTCAAATGAAAGTTACAGAAGACTAAAGAATACAAATGGTATTCCCTGAATTCAGCAAGTTTGAACTCACCGGAATTAAGATTAAAAGCACCTTTATTCCTTGTTTAGGTTTCTGGCAGAGATTTTATTTCAACTGATCTTATGGCATATTGGTTTCTTTTCATTCGAAGCCACGCACTCCATGTATAATTCTTTCTATTTCTCACTTTTCTACTCATTTGTGATTTTGGCAGGATCATATTTAATGTGCCTCCTGTTTTCCAGAGCTCCTAGACAGTGGCATGTGCTCAGCTCGTATTTAAGTATAGATCAAAATATTTTTTTACTTTACCTGGGCTTGAAATTTTGAGAGAGAATTAAAATCAGCAAAGAGTTCACACTGACTAAAATTCATAAGGCAGGAACTCTAAAGAAGATTATTTAATTTTGTGTGATAAATAGCATCACCATTTACTTTCTCAGGAAATGAAATATATTATTACAAATATGAAAGTGGTACTTTTTTACTAATGCGAGAATAGAATTTTAAGCGCAAGGGTATACATAAGGTAGAGCAAGGACTACAAACATACTTGCCTATAGGGGTAAAAAATAAACATTAAATGAGTGAAATGGGCTGGGTTTAACTGCATATTACATATAAGATCAAAGTGGTGGAATAACATGTCTCATCAACAGGAGCTCAATGGCAGCCATGGTTGCTAGAAATTCTATGTCTTTAAGAGAAGCTTGAAATCCTGATTACTTTCTAGAGGAAAAAAACTTAAAAAAAAACCCAGAGTCTTTACTCTTAGGCCGAACACCAAACACAAAGCATATAAAAGAAAACATACTCACATCGAACACATAGAGGGTTGGAGGGTCCAGAGCCCTTTGGAGATTATAAATGTGTTTACTGGATGAATACAGCGGGTGTGAGAAATCAATTTCACAGAAGCTAACAGGCATAAATGATCTCTTACACTGAAAACATCCATGTAGTTAGGCACTAAATGTCTAACATTAGAAAAGACGTTAGTAGTAAGAACACGGTGCTTACTACAGCTTGAATTAAAATATTTAGAATCATTCTGCATCTGCACTTGGCCCTCACAATGTAGATTTTTTTGGCAACCAGTTTTCTCTTATTCTCATATAATACTCTCATATATAATACTCATACTACGATTCAGACATACTCACCAACATTTTTGCTTCTGCCATGTGTTGCCCACTACAGTTGGTGGGATTAAGACTGTCCCCATTTCTTTTACAGATGGCTAAGAAGCACATGAAAAGCTGTTCAACATCACTAATTATTAGAGAAATGCAAATCAAAACTACAGTGAGGTATCACCTCACACTGGTTAGAATGGGCATCATCAGAAAATCTACAAACAACAAATGCTGGAGAGGGTGTGGAGAAAAGGGAAACCTCTTGCACTGTTGTTGGGAATGTAAATTGATACAGCCACTACGGAGAACAGTATGGAGGTTCCTTAAAAAACAGAAAATAGAATCACCATATGACCCAGCAATCCCACTACTGGGCATATACCCAGAGAAAACCATAATTCAAAAAGACAAATACACCTCAATGTTCACTGCAGCACTATTTACAATAGCCAGGTCATGGAAGCAACCTAAATGCCCATCAACAGATGAATGGATAAAGAAGATGTGATACATATATACAATGGAATATTACTCAGTCAAAAAAAGAAACGAAATTGGGTCATTTGTAGAGATGGTGATGGATCCAGAGATTGTCATACAGAGTGAAGTAAGTCAGAAAGAGAAAAACAAATATCGTATATTAACACATATAGGTGGAATCTAGAAAAATGGTACAGATGAACCAGTTTGCAAAGCAGAAATAGAGACACAGATGTAGAGAACAAACGTATAGACACCAAGGGGGGAAAGCGGGGGTGGGCGTTGTGGGGGTGGGATGAATTGGGAGATTGGGATTGACATATATACACTAATATGTGTAAAATGGATAACTAATAAGAACCTGCTGTATAAAAAATAAATAAAATAAAATTCAAAAATTCAAAAAAAAAAGACTGTCCCCATTTCTTTAACAGTGGTATCAGTGAGTGTTTAATCTTAAAATAATAATGGTCAGCTGGCTCTTCAAATCAATGAATAAATTAATGAGTTTCTCATATCACTATTTAATTCTGGTATGGCCTATTGGGAGTAAAAATCACAGTAATTTGAAGTAATATATTGCTAATCTACCTTATTAGTCATTAATCCTTATGAAGGCTTTTATAAATAGTTTAAGAATTTCCTCTCCTGATTTGAGGAGTTAATAATAAAACAAATAACTACCATAACTTACTGTGTGGTTTCTAGGTACTTCAAATACATAATCCTGGACCTAAAAAGACATATACAGAACATTCTATCCAACAATAGCTGATTACACATCCTTCTCAAGTATACATGGAACATTTTTTAGAATAGACCATATGTTAGGCCACAAAACAAGTCTTAGCAAATTCAGGAAGACAAATCATACCAAGTACCTTCTCTAACTATAATGACATGAAACTAGAAATCAAAAACAAGTGGAAAACTAGAAATTTATGAATACATGGAAATTAAACAACACTCCCCTGAACAACCAATGGATTAAATAAGAAATTAAAGGGGAAATAAAAACGTTTCTTGAGATAAGCAGAAAATGGAAATACAATATACTAGAACTTACAGGGTACAGCAAAAGTAGTTCTAAAAGAGATCTTCACAGCAATAAATGCCTGCATTAAGGAGGAAAAAGATCCTCCAAAACAACCCAACTCCATACCTTAATAAATTAGGAAAAAAAGAACAAGCTTAGTCCAAAGTTAGTAGAAGGGAGGGAATAATAAAGATTAGAGCAGAGATAAATTAAAAAGAAATGAAAAGATTAACCAGACTAAGAGTTGGTTCTATGAAAAATAAACAAAACTGATAAACCCTTAGGTAGATTAACCAAGAAAAAAAGAGAGAGGACCCAAATCAATAAAATTATAAATTAAAAAAAAAATTACAGCTGACAGCATAGAAATACAAAGAATCATAAGAAGTTACTGTGAACAACTATATGCCCAAAACATGGACAACCTAAGAGAAATGGAAAAATTCTTAGAAACCTATAACTTACCAATACTGAATTGCTAAGAAACAGAAAATCTGAATAAACCAAATACTAGTAAGGAGATTCAATCAGTAATCAAACATCTCCCAATGAAGAAAAGCTCATGACCAGATGGCTTCACCTGTGAATTTTACCAACCATTTAAAGAAGAATTAACACTAGTCTTTCGCAACCACTTCCAAAAAACTGAAGAAGAGGAAAGACTCCCAAACTGATTCTAGGAGGTCAGAATTATCCAGATACCAAAGTCACATAAGGGCACTAACAGAAAAGAAAATGACAGGCAATATCCCTGAAAATATAGATGCAAAAATTCTCAACAAAATACTAGCAAACTGAATTCAGCAGCACATTAAAGGGTCATTCGCAATGATCAAATGGGATTTATCCTCAGGATGCAAGGATGGTTAAATATATGTAAATCAATCAATGTAATACATCACATTAAAAGAATGGGAGAAAAGAATCATATGATGATCTTCATAGAGGCAGAAAAAAGTATGTGACAAAATTCAACATTCATTCATGATAAAAAACTCTTAACAACTTAGGCATAGAAGGAACATATCACAACATGATAAAGGCCATATATGACAAGCCCACAGTTCATATCATACTCAGTGATGAAAGGTTGAAAGCTTTTCCTCTAAGATCAGGAACAAGACAAGGTTGCCCACTCACACCACTCGTATTCAACATAGTACTGGAAGTCCTAGCTAGAGCAATTGGGTAAGAAAAATAATTAAAGACATCCAAGTTGGAAAAGAAGGAGTAAAACTTCTCTATTTGCAGATAACATGATTTTATATATAGAAATTCCTACAGGCTCAATTAAAAAACTGTTAGAACTAATCAATGAATTCAGTAAAGTTACAGGATACAAAATTAACATACAAAAATCAGTAAAGATGAATTTTCTAATAAAGAAATAAAGAAACCAATCTCATTTATAATAGCATCAGAAACAATAAAATACTTAGGAATAAATGTAATCAAGGAGGTAAAAGATCTGTACTCTGAAAACTGCAAGATACTGATGAAAGAAATCAAAGAAGACACAAAAAAATGGAAAAGTATCCCAGGTTCATAGATTGGAAGAATTAATATTGCCAAATGTCAATACTACTGGGACTTCCCTAGTGGCGCAGTTGTTAAGAATCCGCCTGCTAATGCAGGGGACACGGGCTCGATCCATGGTTTGGGAAGATCCCACATGCCTCGGAGCAACTAAGACCATGTGCCACAACTACTGAGCCAGTGCTCTAGAGCCCGCGTGCCACAACTAGTGAAGCCCGTGCACCTACAACCCAGGCTCCACAACAAGAGAAGCCACTGCAATGAGAAGCCTGCGCACCACAACAAAGAGTAGCCCCTGCCTGCCGCAACTAGAGAAAGCCCATGTGCAGCAATGAATACCCAATGCAGCCATAAATAAATATATAAATAAATTTATTTATAAATTTATTTATTTGTAAAAAAATGTCAGTACTACCAGAAACCATCTATAGATTCAGTGTAATGGCTACAAAGATTCCAATGTTTTTGTTTTTTACAAAAAAAGAAAAAACACTCCTAAAATTTATATGAAACCACAGAAGACAATGAAAAGTCAAATAAATCCTGAGAAAGAAGAATAAAGCTGGAAGCATCACACTTCCTGATTTCAAGCTATAATATAAAGCTATAGAAATTAAAACACCTTCAAGGTGGCGGAACAGTGAGATGTGGAGATCACCTTCCTCCCCACAAATACATCAGAAATACATGTACATGTGGAACAACTCCTACAGAACACCTACGGAATGCTGACAGAAGACCTCAGACCTCCCAAAAGGCAAGAAACTCCCCATGTACCTGGGTAGGGCAAAAGAAAAAGGAAAAAACAGAGACAAAAGAATAGGGATCGAACCTGCACCTCTGGGAGGGAGCTGTGAAGGAGGAAAAGTTTCCATACAGTAGGAAGCCCCTTCACTGGTGGAGATGGGGGGGTTGGGGGGGAAGCTTCAGAGCCACAGAGGAGAGCTCAGCAACAGGGGTGCAGAGGGCAAAGCAGAGAGATCCCCGCACAGACGATCGGTGCCGAACAGCACTCACTAGCCGGAGAGGCTTGTCTGTTCACAGACAAGGGGTGGGGGCTGGGAGCTGAGGCTCAGGCTTCGGAGGTCGGATCCCAGGGAGAGGACTGGGGTTGGCTGCATAAACACAGCCTGAAGGGGGCTAGTGCACCACAGCTAGCCGGGAGGGAGTCCGGTAAAATCTCTGGAGCTGCAGAAGAGGCAAGAGACCATTGTTTCAGGGTGCACAAGGAGAGGGGATTCAGAGAACCGCCTCAACAAGCTCCAGAGACCGGCACGAGCCGCAGCTATCAGTGTGGACACCAGAGACGGGCATGAAACTTAAAGCTGCTGCTGCAGCCACCAAGAAGCCTGTGTGCAAGCTCAGGTCACTATCCACACCTCCCCTCCAGGGAGCCTGTGCAGCCCGCCACTGCCAAGGTCCCGTGATCCAGGGACAACTTCCCCGGGAGAACACATGGCGCGCCTCAGGCTGTTGCAATGTCATGCTTGCCTCTGCCACTGCAGGCTCTCCCAACATCCCGTACCCCTTTCTCCCCACGGCCTGGTGAACCAGAGCCCCCTAATCAGCTGCTACTTTAACCCCGTCCTGTCTCACCGAAGAACAGATGCCCTCAGGCAACCTACACGCAGAGGCGGGGCCAAATCCAAAGCTGAACACCAGGAGCTGTGCTAACAAAGAAGAGAAAGGGAAATCTCTCCCAGAAGCCTCAGGAGCAGCGGATTAAATCTCCACAATCAATTTGATGTACGCTGCATCTCTGGAATACCTGAATATAATATGAATCATCCCAAAATTGAGGCAGTGGACTTTGGGAGCAACTGTAGACTTGGGGTTTGCTTTCTGCATCTAATTTGTTATTTCTGGTTTTATGTTGATCTTAGTTTAGTATTTACAGTTTATTATCACTGGTACATTTGTTTATTCATTTGGTTGCTCTCTTTCTTCCTTTTTTTTTTAAATATATAGATATATGTCTATTTTTTTACCTTTTTCTCTTTTTGTGAGTGTGTATGTGTATACTTCTTTGTGTGATTTTGTCTGTATAGTTTGCTTTTACCATTTGACCTAGGGCCTGTCTGTCCATTTTTTTGTTTTATTTATTTTTAAATATAGGTTTTACTGCTTGTTACCACTGGTGGATTATTTTTTGGTTTGGTTGCTCCCTTCTTTTTTTTCCTCTCTCTTTAATTACTTTTTAATAATTATTTTATTTATTTATTTATTTATTTATTTATTTATTTATTTATTTTCTCCCTTTTCTTCTAAGCCATGTGGCTGACAGGATCTTGGTGCTCCAGCCAGTTGTCAGCTCTGTGCTGCTGAGGTGGGAGAGCCGAGTTAAGGGCACTGATGCACCAGAGAACTCCCAGCTCCATGTAATACCAAACGGCAAAAGCTCTCCAGAGATCTCCATCTCAGTACGAAGACCCACCTCCACTCAACAACCAGCAAGCTACAGTGCTGGACATCCTATGCCAAACAACTAGCAAGACAGGAACACAACCCATTAGCAGAGAGGCTGCCTAAAATCATAATAGGGACACACACACACCAAAACACACCACTGGACGTGGTACTGGCCACCAGAAAGACAAAATCCAGCCTCATCCGCCAGAACACAGGCACTAGTCTCCTCCACCAGGAAGCCTACATAAACTACAGAACCAACCTTATCCACTGGGGGCAGACACCAAAAACAACAGGAACTATGAACCTGCAGCCTGCGAAAGGAGACCCCAAATGCAGTAAGTTAAGCAAAATGAGAAGACAGAGAAACACACAGCAGATGAAGGAGCAAGGCAAAAACCCACCAGACCAAAAAAATTAAGAGGAAATAGGCAGTCTACTTGAAAAAGAATTCTGAGTAATGATAGTAAAGATTATCCAAAATCTTGGAAATAGAATGGAGAAAACATAAGAAACGTTTAACAAGGACCCAGAAGAAATAAAGAGCAAACAAACAATGATGAACAACACAATAAATGAAATTAAAAATTCTCTAGAAGGAATCAACAGCAGAACAACTGAGGCAGAAGGATGGATAAGTGACCTGGAAGATAAAATAGTGGAAATACCTACCACAGAGCAGAATAAAGAAAAAAGAATGAAAAGAATTGAGGACAATCTCAGAGACCTCTGGGACAACATTAAACGCACCAACATTCGAATTATAGGGGTCCCAGAAGAAGAAGAGAAAAAGAAAGGGACTGAGAAAATATTTGAGGAGATTATAGTTGAAAACCTCCCTAATATGGGAAAGGAAATATTTAATCAAGTCCAGGAGGCACAGAGAGATTCATAGAGGATAAATCCAAGGAGAAACATGCCAAGACACATATTAATCAAGCTATCAAACATTAAGTACAAAGAAAAAATATTAAAAGCAGCAAGGTAAAAACAGCAAATAATATATAAGAGAATCCCCATAAGGTTAAAAGATGGTCATTCAGCAGATACTCTGCCAGACAGAAGGAAATGGCAGGACATATTTAAAGTGATGAAAGGGAAAAACCTACACCAAGATTACTCTACGCAGCAAGGATCTCATTCAGATTCAATAAACAGTATACTAATTAGTATATTAAACAGTATACTAATTAATAACCAACAGATCACTGAAGCAATCAAAGAGGAAATTAACAAATACCTAGAAACAAATGATAATGAAAACATGATGACCCAAAACCTATGGGATGCAGCAAAAGCAGTTCTAAGGGGAAGATTATAGCAATACAATCCTACCTCAAGAAACAAGTAACATCTTAAGTAAGCAACCTAACCTTACACCTAAAGCAATTGGAGAAATAAGAACAAAAAAACCCCCAAACTTAGCAGAAGGAAAGAAATCAGAGAGAGCAGATCAGAAATAAATGAAAAGGAAATGAGGACAACAATAGCAAAGATCAATTACGCTAAAAGATAGTTCTTTGAGAAGATTAACAAAATTGATAAACCATTAGCCAGACTCATTAAGACAAAAAGGGAGAAGACTTAAATCAATCGAATTAGAAATGAAAAAGGAGAAGTAACAACTGACACCGCAGAAATACAAAGGATCATGAGAGATTACGACAAGCAACTATATGCCAATAAAATGGACAACATTGAAGAAATGGACAAATTCTTAGGAAAGCACAACCTTCTGAGATTGACCCAGAAATAAATAGAAAATAGAAACAGTTTAATCACAAGCAATGAAATTGAGACTGTGATTAAAAATCTTCTAACCAACAAAAGCCCAGGACCAGATGTCTTCACAGGCGAATTCTATCAAACATTTAGAGAAGAGCTAATACCTATCCTTCTCAAACTCTTCCAGAATGTAGCAGTGGGAGGAACATTCCCAAACTCATTCTATGAGGCCACCATCACCCTGATACCAAAACCAGACAAAGATGTCACAAAAAAGAAAACTACAGGCCAATATCATTGATGAACACAGATTGAAAAATCCTCAACAAAATACTAGCAAACATAATCCAACAGCACATTAAAAGGATCATACACCATGATGAACTGAGGTTTATCCCAGGAATGCAAGGATTCTTCAATATACACAAATCAATCAATGTGGTACACCATACTAACAAATTGTAGGAGAAAAACCATATGATCATCTCAACTGATGCAGAAAGCTTTTGACAAAATTCAACACCCATTTATGATAAAAACCCTCCAGAGAGTAGGCATAGAGGGAACTAACCTCAACATAATGAAGGCCATATATGACAAACCCACAGCAAACATCATTCCCAATGGTGAAAAACTGAAACCATTTCCATGAAGCTCAGGAACAAGATACAGTTGCCTACTCTCACCGCTATTATTCAACATAGTTTTAGAAGCTTTATCCACAGCAATCAGAGAAGAAAAAGAAATAAAAGGAATCCAAATCGGAAAAGAAGAAGTAAAGCTGTCACTCTTTGCAGATGACATGATACTATACATAGAGAATCCTAAAGATGCTACCAGAAAACTACTAGACCTAGTCAATGAATTTGGAAAAGTAGCAGGATACAAAATTAATGCACATAAATCTCTTGCATTCCTATATACTAACGATGAACAATCTGAAAGAGGAATTAAGGAAACACTCCCATTTACCATTGCAACAAAAAGAATAAGATACCTAGGAATAAACCTACTTAGGGAGACAAAAGACCTGTATGCAGAAAACTGTAAGATACTGATGAAAGAAATTAAAGATGATACAAACAGATGGAGAGATATACCACATTCTTGGATTGGAAGAATCAACATTGTGAAAATGACTATACCTACCCAAAGCAATCTACAGATTCAATGCAATCCCTATCAAACTAAGAATGGCATTTTTCACAGAACTAGAAAACAAATTTCACAATTTGTATGGAAACACAAAAGACTCCCAATAGCCAAAGCAATCCTGAGAAAGAAAAATCAAGCTGGAGGAATCAGGCTCCCTGACTTCAGACTATACTACAAAGCTACAGTAATCAAGACAGTATGGTACTGGCAGAAAAAAAGAAATATAGATCAATGGAACAGGATACAAAGCCCAGAGTTAAACCCACACACATATGGTCACCTTATTTTTGATAAAGGAGGCAAGAATACACAATGGAGAAAAGACAGCCTCCTCATTAAACCCACGCACATATGGTCACCTTATTTTTGATAAAGGAGGCAAGAATACACAATGGAGAAAAAGACAGCCTCCTCAGTAAGTGGTGCTGGGAAAACTGGACAGCTATATGTAAAAGAATGAAATTAGAACACTCCCTAACACCATACACAAAAATAAACTCCAAATGGATTAAAGACTTAAATGTAAGGCCAAACACTATAAAACCCTCAGAGGAAAACATAGGCAGAACACTCTATGACATAAATAACAGCAAGGTCCTTTTTGACCCACCTCCTAGAGAAATGGAAATAAAAACAAAAATAAGCATATGGGACCTAATAAAACTTAAAAGCTTTTGCACCGCAAAGGAAACCATAAACAAGATGAAAAGACAACCCTCAGAATGGGAGAAAATATTTGCAAATGAAGAGGATTAATCTCCAAAATTACAAGTAGCTCATGCAGCTCAATATCAAAAAAACAAACAACCCAAGCCCCAAATGGGCAGAAGATCTAAATAGACATTTCTCCAAAGAAGATATACAGATTGCCAACAAACACCTGAAAGAATGCTCAACATCATTAATCATTAGAGAAATGCAAATCAAAACTACAGTGAGGTATGAACTCACACCAGTCAGAATGGCCATCATCAAGAAATCTACAAACAATAAATGCTGGAGAGTGTGTGGAGAAAAGGGAATCATCTTGCAGTGTTGGTGGGTATATAAATTGCTACAGCCACTATGGAGAACACTATGGAGGTTCCTTAAAAAACTAAAAATAGAACTACCATACGACCCAGCAATCCCACTACTGGGTATATACCCTGAGAAAACCATAATTCAAAAAGAGTCATGTGCCACAATGTTCACTGCAGCACTATTTACAGTAGCCAGGACATGGAAGCAACCTGAATGTCCATCAACAGAAGAATGGATAAAGAAGATGTGGCACATATATACAATGGAATATTAGCCATAAAAAGAAACGAAACTGAGTTATTTGTAGTGAGGTGGATGGACCTAGAGTCTGTCATACAGAGTAAAGTCAGTCAGAAAGAGAAAAACAAATACCGTATGCTAACACATATATATGGAATCTAAATAAAACAACAAAAGCTTCTGAAGAACCTAGCGGCAGGACAGGAATAAAGACACAGACGTAGAGAATGGACTTGAGGACACGGGGGGGGGGGAGGGTAAACTGCGATGAAGTGAGAGAGTGGGATAGACTTATATATACTAACAAATGTAAAACAGATAGCTAATGGGAAGCAGCCTCATAGCACAGGGAGATCAGCTCAGTGCTTTTTGACCAACTAGAGGGGTGGGATGGGGAGGGTGGGAGGGAGACACAAGAGGGAGGAGATACGGGGATATCTGTATATGTATAGCTGATTCACTGTGTTATAAAGCAGAAACTAACATACCATTGTAAAGCAATTATACTCTAATAAAGATGCTAAAAAAATTTTAAAAATAAATACCAAAACCCAAAATAAAACAGAAAAAAACCACTATGGTACTGGCATAAAAATAGACAAATACACCTATGGAGTAGAACTGAAAGCCAAGAAATAATCTCAAGCACAGAATCAACTGATATTTGTCAAAGAAGAAGAATACTCAATATAGAAAGGACAGCTGCTGGGAGTTCCCTGGTGGTCCAGTGGTTAAGAATCTGTCTTGCAGTGCAGGGGACGTTGGTTCACTCCCTGGTCGGGGAAGCAAGATCCCACATGCTGTGGAGGAACTAAGTCTATGCGCCACAAGGAAGAGCCCGCACGCCACAACAAAAGATCCCGTGTGCCAGAACAAAGACCGAACACAGCCATACATACATATGTAAATAAATAAATAAATAAATATTTTCTGAAAAAAGAAAACACAGCCTCTTTAATGAATGGTGCTGGGGAAATTGGATATTCACATCTAAGAGAATGAAACTTGACCCTATATTACACCACTCACATAGATTAACTCAAAATGGATTAAAATCTCAGATATAAGACCTGAAACCATGAAACTCCCAGAAGTGCACCGTAATGTTCATTGCAGCATTATTTACAATAGCCAGGTCATGGAAGCAACGTAAATGTCCATCAACAGATGAATGGATAAAGAAGATGTGGTACATATATACAATGGAATATTAGCCATAAAAAGGAATGATACTGGGTCATTTGTAGAGACATGGGTGGACCTAGAGACTGTCATACAGAGTGAAGTAAGTCAGAAAGAGAAAAGCAAATATCGTATATTAACGCGTATATGTGGAATCTAGAAAAATGGTACAGATGAACCTGCTTGCAAGGCAGAAGCAGAGATGCAGACAAAGAGAACAAACGTATGGACACCAAGGGGAGAAGGAGGGGTGGTGGTGGGTTGAATTGTGAGATTGGGACCGACATACATACACTAATATATATAAAATAGATAACTAATGAGAACCTGCTATATAGAACAGGGAACTCTACTTAATGCTCTGTGGTGACCTAAATGGGAAGGAAATCCAAAATAGAGGGCATATATGTATACATAGAGCTGATTCTGTTAGTACGGCAAAAACTAACACAACATTGTAAAGCAAACTATACCCCAATAAAAAAAAATAGGAGATTTAAAAAAAAAATTACCAATAAAGCTCTTGATATACATAAGAATAGAAACATAATGGGTTTGCTTTGCCAATAAATGTATGTTTTTGTTTTAAAAAAAAGAAACTCCCAGAAGAAAACATAAGGAAAAAGCTCCTTGACATACGTGTTAGTAATGATTTTTCAGGAAATTACAGCTAAAGCACAAGTGACAAAATAAAAAATAAACAAGCAAAACGATATCACACTAAAAACCTTCTGCACGACAAAAGAAACCATCAATAAAGTGAAAAGACAACCTATGGGACGGAAGAAAACATTTACAGACCATATATCTGATAAGAGGTTAACATCCCCCCAAAATAAATAAAGAACTCATATAACTCTATAGCAAAACAAACAATCCAATTTAAAAATGGGCAAAGGACCTTAATACACATTTTTCCAAAGAAGACACACCAAAGGCCAATAGGTATATGAAAAGATGCTCAACATTACTAGTCATTATGGAAATGCAAATTAAAATATCACCTCATGTCTGTTAGAATGGCCATCATCAAAAAAGACAAGAGATAACTAATGTTGGCATAGATGTGGAGAAAAGAGAATCTTTGCACACTGTTGGTAGGAACGTAAACTGGTGCAGCCATTACGGGAAACAGTATGGACGCTCCTCAAATTAAAAATAGAACTACTATATGATCTAGAAATTTTACTTCTGGGAATATATCCAAAAGAAATGAAAACACTAACTCGAAGACATATCTGTACTCCCTTGTTCAGTGCACCATTATTTACCATAGCCAAGACATGGAAACAACCCAAGTGTCCGTCAATGGATGAATGGATAAAGAAGTCATAGTACATATATATACAATGGAATATTATTCAGCCATAAAAAATGAGGAAATCCTACCATTGCTACAACATGGGTGAACCTTGAAGGCATTATGCTAAGTGAGATAAGTCAGACTGAAGAAGCAAATTACTGTATAATCTTAGATATGGAATCTAGAAAAAAAAACAAAAAATACGTCATAGACAAAAACATCAGATTTGTGGTTACTAGAGGTGGGGGCAGGGATGGAGGGAGGGGGAGAACTGGAGGAAGGTGATCAACCGGTGCAAACTTTCAGTTAAAAGATAAATAAGTACTAGGGATGTCAGGTATAACATAATGAGTATAGTTAACATTGCCATATGCTACACAGGAAAGTTGTTAAGCAGGGTGACCCTCACATCACAAGAGAATTTTTTTTCTTTTCTTTTTTATTATATCTCTCCTAGATGATGGATGTTAACTAAACCTATTGTGGTAACCATTTCATAATATTATGTAAATCAAAGCACTATGCTGCATACCTTACATATATACAGTGATATATGTTAATTATTTCTTAATAAAACTGGAAAAATACATAATCCTCTTTAGTCCTCATTGCAAGGTATGTACTATTAAACTCACTCTTCTGAAGGGAACACTGAGGTTTTGAGGAAATTAAATGACTTATCCTAAGTTAGCCACATCTGCTAAGTGAAAGAGCTACCACATGAACTCTGATCAGTCTCATCCCAAAGTTTATACTCTTATAAACATCCCTTTTATTCCAACATAATTATTATTATTATTTTTTGCGGTACACGGGCCTCTCACTGTTGTGGCCTCTCCCGTTGCGGAGCACAGGCTCCAGACGCGCAGGCTTAGCGGCCGTGTGGCTCACGGGTCCAGCCGCTCCGCGGCATGTGGGATCTTCCCGGACCGGGGCACGAGCCCGTGTCCCCTGCATCGGCAGGCGGACTCTCAACCACTGCGCCACCAGGGAAGCCCCCATAATTATTTTTAAAATAGTAAAATTGATTTCTAATTAGTAACCAATTGCCAGAAACGAAAGCCATTAAATATCTGTCAAAGTCTCAAGTCATTTCAACATGTTGATGTCAATAAAATTATTACTCTACCTCCCTGCCCTCCCCCACAATAAAAATCAAACATGGCTGCCTTGCTTTCTGAAAATTCTTTCATTGTCAGTTATATTTAAAACTGACAATGTTGATCATTTAATCATCTGAAGTAAATAAATGCCACTATGGGGCATTAAGAGACTAACATAGTAAAGAACCTGAGTTGCAATTATAATTTGTATCTTAGCAACTAATAGCGAAAGTTGATTCTAGCACATCTATACGAGGCAGCATTACAGCCTTGGGAATATTGCGACAGTCCTTAACAGTATAATGTTGTGAGTAATTTGCTTTTGCTACTATCATAGATAAATTATTTTGGACCTGCTTGGTCAAAGCCCTCAAGAATTCTCATTAAAAGTCAGCTATTATTGTATGTGTTGCTTTCTTCCCGTCTTTCACATTATACTGAACCCAACTGTATTGGTTATTCTATGCATTATAGTAAGCTGAAAAGAATCAGCATGAGAAAAACAGCTTGCTTTAATAACTAGGGGAAAGGAGTTCAGCACTATAACAGTTCCATTTCCTGTCTGAAACAGCATTTATTAAATGTAGTCATGGTTAGAGTAAATTAAAATTTTTATAATGGATATGAGTGAGAGCAATAGGGATTTTAAAGGGTGTTATATGCTGTAAACAGGGAAAAACAGTAGTGAAAGCTGAGTGATCTTAGTCTGAGAGCTTAGGAGATTTTCAGGCACACTTTGCTTAATTTTTTAAGTTAAAATATATTAACCTACAATATTATGTTATTTTCAGGTGTACTACATAGTGATTTGACATTTGTATACATAAAGAAATGACAATATGTCGAGTATCTTCTGTCCTCATACAAAGTAATTACGATATTATTGAGCATATTCCTTATGCTGAATATTACGTCCCTGTGCTTATTTATTTTATAACTGGAGGTGTGTACCACTTAATTCCCTTTGCCTATTTCCTCCACCGCCACCCCACTACCCTCTGGTAACCACCCACTTGTTCTCTGTACATATGAGTCTGTTTTTGTTTTGTTTGTTTTTTACATTCCACATGTAAGCGAGATCATATGGTATTTGTCTTTCTCTTTCACTTTTGTCTTTTTCTTATTTCACTTAGCATAATACCTTTCAGATCATCCATATTGTTGCAAATGGCAAGATTTCATTTTTCTAATGCCTGAGTAATATTCCATTGTATATATACATACTACGTCTTCCTTATCCATTTACCTATCAGTGACAAATTGGCTTTTCAAAGATCATACTGGTGGCTCACATTGTGGGAACATAATTTAATTCATTTCGCTTAGAGGAATCCAATTCATCAAATTTAAAAATCTTTAAAACAACTGTGTCATGGTTTTCTTTTATACATCCATGGAATATAGATGATACGAAGTATTTCTAGAATAGATTTTTCTTAAAACTAGAAGCTAGGTATTATCTATCAGGAAAACCAAATACTATTGCATTAAGATATAAAGTCAGAGTAATAGGTTAAGTCATTGAATGAGAAATATTTTAAGAGCTTTCATAGAATAAAAGATACAGTTATACAGCTAGGCATGTTTGGAAATATGCCAGTCATACTGTGAAGAGTTTATGTTGTGTAAAAGGACATATATTAGATCTGACTGCTTGCGGATTCCTGGGCAAGATTCCTCCCAAATAAACCAAGAGTTCATGACTCCTGTTTGTCCCATTGATATGCTGTGTGTCAGAAAGCCTGTAACTGGGGAATTGCAAAGCCCACTCTCCTGGTTACTTGTGAGGCGACTCAGTTTATAGGAACTAGGGAAGCTGACAGTAACGTCAGTAACCTGAACTATCAGTTGGTCTTCTGCCCCTTTGCTGCTGCTGGAAAGGGTCGGGTGCACCCAGCCAGGTGTCAGATGGATAACTGATGCCAGGCTCATTAGTTAAAGCACACCTTTACTCAGGCAAAGACTGATAAGCAGCTATACTCCCTGGTAAAGCCTCCAAACACAGTATTAGAAATATCAGTTGAAGATGTTTCCAGTGGTAACCATGAGTCACTACCTTCAGCCCCTCTTGACTAAATTTGGTCTCTACATCATCTGCCTAAAAGATCAAATGAAAGGGCTACATCGATTTCCAGTTGGCAAACATGCATAACCTAGGTCTTTGAACCCTATGGGGTCAGCAAAATCTTATTAAATAAAACAGTGCAGTGGATGCCTACAGGTAATTCGTCATATATTTATTGAGCACTGACTCTCCAGCACAAAGCCTGAGCACTAGGGAATCAAAGATGAGGAAGGCAGTCCCTTCTCTCAAAGAGTAAAGTCTATCAAGTCTACTGAGGGGAGAGGGCATGTCCTATAAATGTGTGCCACAAATATGCTATGAGGTAAGTGTGTACAAAATGCAAGCCACAAAGTTAAGCGGTTAGTTCTACCTAAAGAGCAACACTTCAGTCAACAAATATCAGGACTTCCCTGGTGGCGCGGTGGTTAAGAATCCACCTGCCAATGCAGGGGACACGAGTTCGAGCCCTGGTCCAGGAAGATCCCACATGTCGTGGAGCAACTAAGCCCATGCACCACAACTACTGAGCTTGTGCTCTAGAGCCCGTGTGCCACAACTACTGAAGCCCACGCGCCTAGAGCCTATGCTCCACAACAAGAAATGCCACCGCAATAAGAAGCCCACGCATGGCAATGAAGAGTAGCCCCCACTTGCTGCAGCTAAAGAAAGAAAGCCCATGCACAGCAATGAAGACCCAACGTAGCCAAAAAAATAAAATAAATAAATAAGTAAATTTAAAAACAAATATCTGTTAACTGTCTTGTGTGGGTCAGGTCCAATGCTAGGCGTTGGTATCACAGCAGTGAATATAAAAGAAAAGGTTCTTGCTGTCATATAGTATAGTAAAGGAGACAATCAATAACTTAGTAAATAACAAAAAATGGAGATGATCACAGAGTGTGATAATAATTGCCATGGTGGACATTTTTTAAATGTTAAAGAGATTAAATGGTAGGAAATGGCTTTCTAGAGGGTCGTCAGAGATGGCGTGCTTCTGCAGGAACTCTTCATGCAAAAGAGTTTTGTATGGGGAAGAGGGTGATGATAGGAGTAAAAGAGGAATGGGAGAAATGAGGTTTGAAAACAGATCTGTAAGAATGAACTGGCTGGAAATAAAAACACGAAGCAGTATTTGAACCCCGAAACAAGCTAAAGCAGGGCCCTAAAGGAGTCCACGTGAACTTTTAATTGTTATAGTCACTATACAAAGCATATGGATCATATCATATGAGATTAGTGCTCTTAAGATGCAAAAGCAAACCATCACTTATGCCTGCTGGAAAGCCATCACTGTTCCACGGAGCACATGATGAACTTCACAAGCATAACCAGTCTTTTGAGAAGCTGAAATAGCCGTCTCTGCTTCCAAAGGATAAGGGCTGGTCAGTCCATGGTTCAATGGAACTTAACAAAAGAATCTTGGGAATCTTGCAAGAACAACAGGCTGTTTTGTAAACTGCCCCCACCCCCCACCAAAGCGTCTTTTTCATGTTCTAGATGGTTAATGGAAATGAGAAAATAGTATTCAATAAACATCTTGAAGCCAAATGATGTTGCCTTGTAGTCTATGGTCACATCTTGGTTCCTGAACTCCTCTAACAGTCATCCCTCTTGGAGTCTTTACAAATGAAAGCAAAGAGATACCTGCTAGTCTAAAGGACTGAAGGTGCTGCCTCACCTCTTCCCCTTCTATGTCTAGTACACAAGAACAAAGTCCAGAGCTTCTTGAAAGCTTTCTAAAACTCAAAACATACAATGTATCAGTTTCTGTCTAAATGTTCTCAAGAGCTAATAGAGTGGACAGTAAGCATTATTTTTTAGTAAATGTGTAGAGAAAAGGAGTCCCTCCTTCACTTGATGTGCACAAGGAGAAAATGAGTGATTGGTTACTTTGAAGGTAGAGGAGAGAAAGGAGATACAGTAACTTAAGACTCATGTGGAAGAGAAATGAAGGAATTGCTGTGGGGATGGTATGTTGCTCAGAAAACAACAAGCTTGGCAGTGAAAATGGGGCCTGGGAGGTGATGCTGACTTATCTTTTCTGAATTAGCATAAGTCGTGGTCAAAAGCCTACTGAGCTGAGATGAAGTCTTCATCATGACGTAACACCAGAGCTTTGGTAACACCTAAACCTCAATGTCTACAGGTCGTTCAGAAAGGAGGACACACTTTCTATCCACAGGTAAGGAAATCAGTGGTGTAGACTCACAGCAGCACGTTCTTAAAACATGTATTTCTCATTCAGTGACTTAACCTATTACTATGACTTTGTATTTTAATGCAATAGTATTATTTTCCTGATAGCACCTAGCTTCTAGTTTTAAGAAAATCCTGCAGGGCTTCCCTGGTGGTGTGGTGGCTGAGAGTCCACCTGCCGATGCAGGGGACAGGGGTTCGTGCCCCGGTCCGGGAAGATCCCACATGCCGCGGGGCGGCTGGGCCCGTGAGCCATGGCCATTGAGCCTGCACGTCCGGAGCCTGTGCTCCGCAACGGGAGAGGCCACAACAGTGAGAGGCCTGTGTACTGTAAAAAAAAAAAAAAAAAAAAAATCCTGCAGCAGTCTCATCTTCACTCAGAATCACACATGCGTCACCCTTCTGAGGTCTTCCTCCAGTTTCCAGGTGTCCTCAAATAATTCTGCAGCAGTGTAGCATGGAAAATATCCAATCAACATGTTTCATTCACTGCTCTACCTACTTATAAGAGCAAAGTGAAAAATAAAACTTAAATGAGTTAATACTGTCATTGAATGAAAATGGTCCAGACTTTCAACTTGAACTAAACTTAAATAAGTCAGTACTACTATTGGGGAAAAAAAAAAAACACCTGTGTCTTTAGATTTGTTATTTGCCTAGTAAAATATGCAAACTTCTGTCAACTTGAAAAAAAAATCTATATATAAAGCAAAACTTCCTTTGACTCTATACTCCTTTTAGCTATTTCTCTCTTTTTCTCTTCCCTTCCCTTGGTGCACCCTTGCTTCCCCTACTTTATTTCCCATTCACTCGTCACCCCACTGCATCTGGATACTAACCTCAGCTCCACCTGAAATCAGTGGCAAAATCAACTCTCTATCGCCAAACCCATTAGGCATTTTTTAGTTCTTTTCCTGAGTTCTCATTTCTCTTGCTGCACAGAACATTTTCAGCCTCTCTCTGAAACTTCCTGCTCTCTGCCCTCTTCTAACTCCTAATCCTTCCTGGATTCTTTCAACTTCCCCTTCCCTTTAAACACTAGCGCTCCTCAAGGTGATCTTGGCCTGCTGTTCTCCTCTCTTTCTTTTTTAGGCAATCTGATTCACTCTCTTGATTTTAATTCTAACCTTTAAGCTCATGTCTACTTACTGTAAATCTTCATTCCTGTTTGATGTATTATCCTCATATATCCAACAGTCTGATTAGCACAGACATATATACTTGAATATCCTATGGGTAAAGTGACTTTACATCCTAGTTTTCCCTAGATAGTTGTGGTTTACATGTACTGTCCTGGCAAAATTATTAATAATGGCCTTTTTCACATTCATAAGTACCCAAGTTCAGATGATAAATCATAAGACTTGGTATGTCTTGTTTTGTTTTGTTTTTTTGCAGTACGCGGGCCTCTCACTGTTGCAGCCTCTCCCATTGCGGAGCACAGGCTCCGGACACGCAGGCTCAGCGGCGATGACTCACAGGCCCAGCCGCTCCGCGGCCCGTGGGATCCTCCCGGACCGGGGCACGAACCTGTGTCCCCTGCATCGGCAGGCGGACTCTCAACCACTGTGCCACCAAGGGA